>NC_056735.1:974647038-975019538 GCF_019279795.1 Protopterus annectens | reverse complement strand
GATGATGCAGGAAGAAACTGAAGAGAATGTGGCACAGGAAGATGCTGTGAAACTCTATAGTGTGCCCACAGGAAAAGGAAAACAAAGAATGTGCCCTCAGTTTAGAAGAAAATTATCTAGCAGAAGAGTTGCTTGACTTAATAGAGATGGACAGACATAGTAAGATCAATGAAAGAAATAGACTACAGAAAGTCAATAAAACCCAAAAAGTTAGAAGTTTGATAAAACAAATGAACACAGTGATTAAGAATGTTCATAGAGATTCATGCAATATAACAGAAGTAAACAGGATATATTACTGTGCTAAATTAATAACGCATAAGTCTTACCACAAAAACACAGGTTAGTAAGTGAAAGAAAGGGGAGAAATCAAATGTCATTGTGGAAGTAGCGAATAGAGAAAACTATAAAGCAATTAAGACAAAGTGTCAATGTTAGAAGAGTACAGAAAAGGGAACAGATCAACAAAAAATAATCAGAAAGATAGACTTGACAAAAGCAATGCACATTATCAAAAGAGATGCACTATTGCAAATAATAAAATAAAAATATCAGCACAGGCAAAAAAAACTTAGAAGATATGCAGATAAGTATAAAGGTAAAGTACAAAATAAGCAGTTTACTGATGACCCAAAAAAGTTTTACAGAGAACTGGGAAACAAGGCAAAAGGAATTGAAACGCCACCAAAAAAGAAGAAATAAGATACATTTTCTAGAAATAACTAAAAAGATCCCATGGAACATAACAAACATGCTAAATGGATAGAAGTAAAAGAAAGAATAAATAAGAGGTTCAAATGTACAGGATATGAAATGGGATGAAGTAATGGCCACAGACATTGAAACAAAGTTAAGAAAAGCTCCTAATTGGAAAACCCAAGGCCCAGATGCAGTACCTAACTTCTGGTTAAAAGTATTAACATCTTTACATGAAGATTTATATGCACACCATGAACAGATACCAACCTGGTTAACAACAGGAAAAACAATATTCCTACTTAAGAGTGAACCTGCAAGCTATCCTAAAAACTATAGACCAATAACTGGCCTTCCAAAGACATATAAACTATATACTGGAATTGATGCTGACAGAGTTTATAGTCACCTAGAAAGAAACTCAATCACTGCAATAGAACAAAAGTGTAACAAAAGAAAGTCATATGAAACAAAGTATCATTTGTTTTTAAATAAATTCATAAAGGCGAACTGTAAAAAGGAGAAGAACCTAAGTATGCCATGAACAGACTACAAAAAAGCATTTGATAGTATCCCACATTCATGGATAAAAGATTGTTTAAAAATGTGCAAGCTACACCCTACACTGATCAGTTACATTACAGTGGCCATGAAGCAGAGGCAAGCCAATTTGCAGTTAAACCATGATATTATTCCAAGGATAAAAATTCAAAGGAGGGTATTCCAGGGAGACTTTTTGTCATCATTGCTTTTTTGTCTTGCCCTTAACCCATTAAGCTGTTTACTTAACAGCTTAGGTCCTGGCTGCAATTTGGCTCCCAGAAAACAACAAAGTGTAAAGACGTCTCATCTTCTTTTTGTGGATGATTTAAAACTATATAGCTCATCAGATGAGGGTGGGTGGCCATGGTGGTGCAGCGGTTAGCTTCATCTTACGGCAAGAGGTTCTCCGGTTCAATCCTCGGCCAGGGTGCCTTCTGTGCAGAGTCTGCATGTCCTTCCTGTGGTCACGTGGGTTTCCTCCAGGTGCTCCAGTTTCCTCCCACATCCCAAAGACATGCTGTAAGTGGATTGGACACTCTAAATTGGCCCTAGGTATGAGTGTGTGTGTGCCTTCCATGGAAGGTTGGGTGCCGGGCTGGCAACTCGACATTGTAAAACACTACTGTCAATCATGAGTGGACAGGTGATCCACTGTGGTGATCCCTAATTGGGAAAAGCCAGAAGAAGAATAGTTCATAAGATGAGGAAGTGAAAGCACAATTGCAGGTGGTCAAAACTTTTTCAGATGACATAAGAATATTATTTGGTCTTGATAAATGTGCAAAAGCAACCTTTAACGCAGGAAAGCTGCAGCACCAAGAAATCATCAGACTGGGACAGGAATGTATTATAAGAGAACTTGAGCAAGAGGGAGTGTATAAATATACAAGAATTGATGAAGGATCAACAATAAATCATGAACAAATGTGAATAAAACAGAAAGGAACATTTTAGAAGACTAAAGTTAATACTAAAAACAGCGCTGACATCTAGGAACAAAGTCCAAACTATAGACCAGTTTGCTCTTCTTGTTCTAATGCACAGTTTTGGATTGATTGACTGGCCCTAAACGGTGTTGGATTGGTTGGGCAGGAAAAGAAGGATTCTTCATGCCTATCAAATGATTTATAAAAATCGGTGTATAACAAAAATATATATTTCCTATTCTGAAAGAGATATGAGCCTCCTCAAAATTGATTACATTTATAGATATGCGATTGTAGGACTGCATACATATCTGCTGACCTCACAAGACCCAAACATAGTCAAAGTTTTAAAACATGAGGAGAATAAGTCTAAGATGACTTCCCTGCTTTGTTTAGCAGAAATATATCGGTGTCAAGAGGGAATTAAATCAAACCAGAAGTAGATAAAAATCAGGCAGCAACTGAATGTGCCAAAAAGCATAAGAAAGAGTAGTTATTTATTTATTTATTTATTTATTTGTAGTTTGTTTGCCAGGATAGTCCATTGGGCCACGAGGAGATCGTTTTCAATGGAGTCCTAGGGAGAAAAGCTACAGAAAATTACAAATTACAGATTTAACATGAGTAAGTTATTAGAGAAATGCAATGTGCACAAATACAAAATTAAATAAATAGAAAAACACATAGTAGAGTGTACATATTAGTACAATGCAGTAAGAGTAATATTTACAATCAAAGTTTTTAACAGTTTATAATATTAGCACAATGCAATAACAGAAACAGTCTAAATGTTTTAACGGTTATGCTAATTCATGCAGTTAATTTCTAGGCTACTGAATTGTACCATTCTTGGAGTTATGCTAATTCCTAGAGTTTATTAGGGGTACATAACAATGGGAGGCTATTGTGAATTGTAGCTATAGTGTAGGGAGATTATGTGGGGTGGGAATATAATGTGAAGGATCAGAAAAGAAGGCAAGAAATGTGGAAAATGCATAAATATAGTTGCAAGTATAGAAAATGCAGAACTGGTTAAAGAAAAGTAAATTTAAGCCAAAAGACGAAAGGTTAATATTGGTGGCCCAAGACAGTGGACTACATACATTTTTTTTTTTATAAAGTCCATTGAACATGTGGGAGAAACAGACAAATTTAGGTTTTGTAAAACAAGATTGTAAACAGTCACACATCTTGTTGCTGGTTGTCATATACTAATGGCAGAAGGATTGCATATTGAAAGGCATAATAATGTGGCAAGGCTGTTGCAATGGAGATTGTGCAAACATTATAAATATTGAAGCAGTTGAAAAACACTGGAAATATGAGCCACAAAGCATTATAGAAAATTACGAACTTTATATCACATGGAATCAGCATTACCAACAGTTCAAAAAATAGATGCAAGAAAATCAGATATAGTAATCCATGAAAAAAAGACAAAAATAGCATTGATCATTGAAATCGCTACACCCAGTGACCACAGTGTCTGAAGTACAGAGACACAAAGTCATAAAATACCAGGATTTGCAGGCCGAAATGAGGGCAATGTGGAAGAAGGATACCTAGACATCTCCAATAGGAGTAGGAGCACACGGTCTTATAACAAAGAATTTACAATCATACTTAGATATGTTACCAATACATATAACTCCATATGAATTGCAGAAGGAGTCATTAGTGGGCACATTGCGGGTACAGCAAAGAGCACTTCTGACTAACATCAAAGACTGAAACAATACTAATTTCATACACTTTAATCATATTTTGACTTAGGAATGGTGTACATTCCTGTCATGGTATTAGAAACCCAAAAGACTTGGAGAAATAAAAAAAAATGTGGGAGTAGAACCACAGCATTCTGCACCAAAGACAAATATGCTACCTGTTGTGCTACTAACACTGAGTTGAAAGTCTGTAGCAAAAACATTGACAGCCATTTGCTAAACAAAACAGTTACACATTGGAAACAGGCTTAGCATGAGCAACAGTAAACTTATCTTCCATTGAAACTCACATTCCTTGAAAATGCACTGAAACTCACATTCCTTGAAAATGCACCTCTATAGTTTTGAAGATTTTGTTTTCTTTTTATTAAACAGTAAAACAAAATGTATGAACCAATAACAGACAAAATGTTATATGAGCAGTCTGGTAGATGGTGCAGAGGATTAATTCTGTTTTCTCCTGTAGCTGACGTATAGGGTTTGAGCCACTTACATCTCTAAGTACCTGGAACACTATGCTTGTCCCCAAGACAGTCCATGGGATACCATGCATTGTCTGGTCCATTATCCAACATCTGTAGTTCCAAAGTTTCTCCAGTTCAATGTGTGTTTGAAAGGGATAGATGGAAGCAAGAAGTGAAGTTTGAAAGTAAGCAGCCTGAGAAGTGAAAGTCTTGTGCATTGCTGTGCATCTGTTGCATTTTGTACTAAGGATATATGCACAGGGAGTGTATCCTTAAAGAAAAAAAATGTAAAGATGGATGTAAAAATAGTTTTGTTTTTCATTAAAAATTAAATGTTGTTGCTGCACCAAGCAGCCCCCCCCCAAGCCAGAGGTGCTCTAGGCAACCGCCTAGGTCATCTAGTGATGGATCTAGATCTGACACTAATTATTACAGTTTATTTGTTTATCTTTCAGCACTGGTTTGTGCTGAAATCATTGATGCATGCCTGAGTTATACAACTAAAAAAGAATATCCAGAGGATCATTAGCCAAATTCCCTTCTATAAACCAGTTATTAAATGGTTAATATGATACTAACTGTATTTCATCACATCATTCAGCCATCATTCTTGATTTTTTTACACAAGCAAATGGCTAGGAAAGTTATATTAATCCATTCTATAATTATGCACAAGGAAAGTAATGAAAAATAGTATTTTAACCCATTTATGGCATCACTAGATGTCAATAAAGCATTTAACTTTACAAATTAGACTTTTATTTTTAGATGAACAAATTGCAGTATTTTTTCAAACCATATAGTTGTCTTTGTCAGCAGAAAAGTAAATTACTATAAGCACAAAATACTGTTTTTTCCTATTTTAAAAAAAGTAGTTTATTTCCATCTGAGTTATTAGTGTTTGGAGAAATATAAAGTGGTTGTGACTGGTGGCTCAATGACAGATCATAAAATGTGCAGGGCAACAAAGTGGTATTTTTTCTCTCACTGTAGATCTTAATTCCATTTGTTCCCTGTTACTGGGAACACTCAGCACAAGAGAAACAGGCTAGCGTAGAGACCATTATCCAGGCAGCCATGATAGTTCTTTGTACCCTCATGGTATTCCTATTTATCCCCTAACCCCAACCCAGATGGTTGATGTAAGCATTAGCTGTTTGTTCGTTTGAAAGACAGAAGTCATGATTGAAAAAATTCTAGTTATATGGACTTTATTTGGATATGGATTTTATTGAACAAGTTGTTGAATTTCATGACAAATAGAGTGATAGCAGTCCCTTCTGCACCTACCTCGTATGTGTGTTTGGCACCACCCGTACACAGTGAGGACTGATATCAGTTACTTTGGACCACTAGGTCCATATCCCTAATTTTGGCCAGTTCGGTACTTCAAAACCTCCATATTTTTGATGATATCCCCTCACAAACACACACGTGCACACGCATACACACATACTCACACACACACACACACACACACACACACACACACACACACACACACACACCAAGAACGTTGAGCTGGCACTGATCATCTGATCCCACTTTTCCAGTGCATGATGTGCCACTCAGACTCAGGTTATCGGAATCGACGTTAGAGATTCAACCCTCTATGCCTCAGAACTGGGGCAACAAAGTGCTAATTTTAGGGACAGAAATACAATACATTTATCTCATTTATTTATTTATGACACCCTAATATAGTATAACATGCTGTATAAGTTTACTGACTATATCAGTTGTCTGATATATGAAGAATAACAATTTATTTGTGCACTTGTGTTGGAATGTTAAGTATAGAAAACAGATTAATATAAAAGACAAAATAATCTGTAGATAAAATAGCTGTTTGTGTTTAGTATTTTTTATGTCTCACTAAATCAACAAGTGTAGTAGATGTGTGGCTTAATTATATTATTTTCTTTCATCGTTGTATAGAGTCTGAGATTTTAGATAAACAATGATGATTTCAGGAAAAGCCCCCAGCAGCTAATTTGATATTGAATCAAGAAGTTAGGGTCTCCTTTTCCAAATATTGTCAGCAGTTCCACTCTGTCCTGTATCACAACACAAGCACCCAGCCACGGACAGACAGAAACACAGACAGACACATGGACAAAACTCCTTCATTATCATAGCATAAGTCGCATACAGAATCATTCTACGTATACTGGTATCTCATATCAAAGAATGACATTGTCAGATTGTAGTTCAGTTGTGAATTTTAATAATCAATGAGATTCACAGAATATGATTTGTAACATTTAACTATGCTGTAAGCTGAGCCCTCTGTGATTTGCTGGCATTCAGGAATATCCTTATGATAGCCTTGGTTTTGTGCAGCTTCTGCCAGGAAAATTTCCTTGCATATTGATATGACATTCTTTTCAAATGTGTCATTATAATAGCATTAGGACTTATTCAGAATTAGGCTGAAAAGACTGGTGGGGATGCTTTTCCCTCATCACTCTCATTAGAACTACCACCCTGACTGTAGTATGGCATTGTGTGTTTTCCATGCCCAACTACAAATTTCGGCTGTATGAGCTCTGAATGCCTGGTGGGTTTCTTTGAAGAATGTTTAAATCTTCAGATTCTTCATGATGACATGCCCTTTTGTTGTTATATATAGCACTACTGGCATTAAATGTTGTCTTACAGTACACAGTTACATGTGACGTTACAACATAAGAATGGACTGGTATGGTTGTCCAAACACACCAATGTGAAGAATGACTCTGAGTATCACACACCAAATACTGAAGGAGGTACAGTTTTATTTCAAAAAATCAACAGCAGTAATTGTGTTTTTTTTTTAATACATGGTCTTGAAGTTGATTATATGACTGAAAGTGGGTCAAGGGTGGTACTAAAAGCATTAAAAAAGCAATTGTGCATCCTTTTCCTGAGTACTACTTCCTATAAATTGCATTTTCAGTGTACTGTCTGCATCTGTATATCATTCAGTGAATGATATATCAACAAAGTCATCAAGTTATGTCATTTGTATGTTCCAGTACTGACACACCAGGCAAGGGCATATACATATGAGCACATTAAGACACATGCACATATATATATATATATATATATATATATATATATATATATATATATATATATATACACACACACACATACACACACACACACACACACACACACACATATACATGTGCACACAAACACACATACACACATAATACATGTATGCACACATTAGCACAGATACAGCTATGCATATATACATCTGTGTACAGATACATAGGACCATGCAACAACTATGTGCTATTTCACTTATTCCTATAGAAACCTATGAATCTGTACATTGAAACTGCTGCATTTCACTATTTAACAAACATCTGACATATATGATGTGTGGTTGCCTCTACTTCTGATTGTATAATACAATAACAATACAGACAGGCTTTTACATATATACAGAAGTCAATGGCAGTGATTTGAGAGCTGTTAAGATCATCTGAAGGTAGTTATTAATGGTCTCATTGCTGGGCCTAGAAAATCCAAGTGATATTAAAGTCCACAGACATCATCAGAAATCACTATAAAACAAAACACGGAGCAGAAAAGTGACCCACAAGTTTTATATCCTGATTTTAAAAGGCAACTGGTCCCCAGTATTATCCAACACAATTTGTTATGAACAGATGTAGTGGCAGAGTATGTAACAAAAAAAGTTTAAAACCACAAACCAAAGTTATTCATTTAAGGTCTAATTCCATACTTTTATTATAACAGCACACCTGCAAAAAAAGTACCTCTGTTTTGCATATTGTATGGATTAATGAGGAACAGTTTAAATGCATCTGCCTAGTAACATTTATAAGCTACAAAGCTAGAAGCATTTCTTTAAACAATCAAGTAATAACAGAATTAGTATAATCCAACCTGCCCCCCTGAAACAGTCTAACTTTTATGCATGATCAAAAAAGGACAGCATGTCAATCTTGTGTTCCACTTTCAGAAAAATCTAGATATTACATTTTATAACCGGGTAGGTGGGCTAGTCCTCAAACCCTTTTTCCCTTGAACTGGGTCGATAGAGCAATGATTGTTAACAGTGCAAAACAAAACTGTGGAAGAAATATCATTTTACTTAGTTCATACATATCATTTATACCAGGAAAGTTCACCTGTTTTATTCATAAAATTAAATCATTTTCTCTTCTCCTAAACCATCCCCGGGATTCATGAAGCTCGGCGCAAGGCCGGCGTAAGGTCTGCGCTGGCGGTGCAGTGAATAGCCGGCGCAGTAGCGCCATATGCATATTAATGAGAGTGCACCGCAACCACAGACACGTGCGTAGTGTACGTGAGCGAGCCCAGGTAGGATGCGTCTGGAGGCGTGTCTAAGCCGGCATGAGGTGAGCAACCTAATGTGCTGACAGCCACGGTCCGCCCATAATAGTAATGGCAGCAGCCAGGTCCCGTGCAGAATGAAACGCACGTAGAGTATGCAACATAGTACCCGTCCCAAATAAACGGAGAAGCAAATACAAGCCACGAAGGCTTAAGTGTACCCACCAAGGAGCAAAGGATACGCATAAGACCCCGTTTGTCCGCAATGTACCGTCAGTGGTTACACTCAGAGAAGGTGTACAGCAGCATGTCAGCCGCACCGACATAGGAGCAGCGACTAAGGTCACCACCTATTCCACTCTGGGTGGGGCAGTCTCTCAATGGGCAGTTGTGTCCCGAAAACGTATTAAAAATGGCAAATGTGCTAAGATTGTAGGCCATAATGATATCCCGTATGTAATGTAATGGTAGCATGAATTGGTTATTTCTGTAACTGAAATACCTAAATGTCACAAGAAACAGAATAAGCAAGCAAACTGCCACAACAATAAGCTTTTATTTAGGCAAACAAGTGAAGTCCTATGCTATATAGTGACCGTGTGTATGTGTCGGCCTGTAAAGTCAGATGTGAGTCCCGGAAATATCCCAGCTTGGAAACTGGAAAAGGTGGCAACCCCAGTAGCGACATGGGCATGGTCACCAGGGTTACCAGCTGTCCCAATGTGCCATGGACAGTCCCTGATTGGACAGTTGTGTCCCTGCAACAATTGGAAAAATGGAAAATGACCTCAGATCCCCTGCCAAAAATATTCCTGCAATATACATGTAATAGTAGTATAAAACATAATACATTTGTATATGAAACACATACATGGCAGAAGAAAATGAATAAGGAACCTAAATGCTTACAGAATAAGCTTATAGTATGGCAAACAAGTGAAGTTCTGTCAACTGCACTTGCCGGGTATGTGTAGTCCTGCAAATTCGAAGTTTCCACATAACATGCCCCACTATGGGCATTGGAAAAGGTGCCAACCATAATGGTCACAAGCAGTAGTGAGAGTACATATCCGGGTAGCTGTGTTGACATAACAACAGTAAGGAATCAAGATACCTTAAACACAGGCAAACATGTGCATAGCAACATATCCCACACCCAGCAACGTCTCTGTCATACACTGGATGGCGTATGTTGAAGTGTAATATCCAGAAGCAGAACCCATGCATTCAGATGTAATACACAATAGCCTCATTGTACATGTCAGTCCCACCCATGTACACCTGTGCACCCTAACCCGCTAGCATCCGTGTGCAGCTATACACCCACACACAATGTGCATACCTGAAATGTGGTAAGATGTTTGTGTTAGGCAATGCCACGCGGGCAAATCGTACCCACATGTCACCAACCCACCTCAGGTACAGATATGTAAATGGCTGCATGTGAATGTGTCTGCAGAATGTGTACATCCTGCATGTGGTATGTACCGTCGAAACCATATAGGTTTGCATACGACACGGTGCACATAACTGTACACATGTGGACAAGTCGGGTTGTTGAACCACCGCATCGATGATTAGCTATGCAGTGAAGTCGATCACATATAGCGGAACACGTGCCCACCAAACAGGACTTCCTAACAGGGTGCTACAGGCAAAGAAGGGAAGGTGGGACATCACATGTGGAGAGTAGCGTTGCGGACGCCAAATACACACGGTCAAGGTAAAGGACGGAACAACATGCATATGGCGGATGGATGTTGTTCAAAATATATATAGAAACACATATGAAGTGCCAGTTTAGACTCGAAATACTAGATAATGCATTGAATTGTACCGTACAATATGGCAGTAGAACTAAGCCTGCATGTAACTGGTGAAGCTAAGCTGTAGTGTGATGGAATTCTGATCCTGGCAGTAACCAGTACAGCAGGCTTATGTCTGTCAGCATTAATTATCTGCTGGGTTACAGAACAATAAATGTATGTACATGCATAACATCAACCCTTCCCCTGAGGAGGATGGCCTTGTGAGCTCTATCGAAGATAACAGTACAACTCCTTACCAGAGAGACAAAGCAACGTATTAAGAAATTAACCGACTACAGTATCGGAACAGTCTAGGGTCCTTGAAACAGCTACAATCACAGAAGGACACTGTAATTGACAAGGTGCCTTGCAAGGCTGTGTTATTCTCATGGGAAAACATTTAATAAGCATTACCTGAGCACTGTTGTAGGAATACAACGTTGTGGACTCTAGCGATGTAAATGCCTTGTGACTGACCACATCATTAATGTGTGCAAAAGATGATAGTATACCCAATGCTCATACAGCTGTAACATGTATAGAGTAAAACAAATGTCTAAACATTTACTGCATAGTTCTTTGCCTCTTGCTGCACAGTAGTAAAACGTTATTAATCTCAGCTTCCTGTGTTATTGACTGTCAGTTTGAAAATACGAATGAGTGGTACAGTTTGATTTAAACAACTTAATTGACAGATGTGTACAGTCTAGCATGGGAATAGGTCAAGCCAACCATCACAATGTCCATGTGTACCACATACAAACAGCCAGTAACACGCAGTAGTAGTGCATGAAGGCATACACGACTGTGGGAATAGTACAGGACATATGGCACGTGCCAAGTGCAGATGCATGACACAAACCCCAGGATGGGTGTCCCTGCAAAGAGGAACATGTGCCAACCACACCTCCCACAGATGTACCGGCAATAAAACACATGGCAAACACACAGAAACACTACTGTCCAACACGACTGCAACGGAGCCTGGTCAAACACCAACATGAAGCATGCACAAACAGGGACTTGTGTAATGTTTGCCTTAACACCCCATAGGCCAAAGAAGAATAGAATGGACATATGCATGTAATGTTGTGAAGGATGTGTGGTAGTCCTCGGTATCACAGTGTTAGGGACACAGATACACTGTCATCAACTGTGACGTATGTGCACTGTACACAGCATACCTGCATGTAATACAGAGGACTATCATGTGCCACAGAAATATACACTGGAGAAAGAGTATAGGGGATAGACAATTGTAAATGTGACAAACTATGAATATAGGTTCATACGTCCATAGGTACAAGGTAGGCCATTGTCCCAGGTTCAGCCATAACACTACACCATAGTTAGGATGACTTTGCCAACCTTCTGTGCTTCAGATAAAATACCCATGATAGTGCTGTACCTCCGTCAAGCAGGGATAATGATGTAATCCCTGGCCTATACCTGCAATTCTCCATCCAATGGACAACACACCCACGAACAAGGCTAGGAAGGATCTCTGTCTCACATGTACTGTGATGTAGATCCACAGCATTATGAGTGTCTGGGTGATATATGTGTCACTCCAACACATCCCATTAATGACCGTGACAAGGTAAATGTCACCTGCCCTAGTGGTTCTGAGGGATGCAGATACAGTAGGTGAAGCATACACATGACATATGGGTTGACATGGCCTTGTATGTCAGGCACAGGTCAACACTAAACAGCAGGTATGTGACGTAATGTGGCAGGGGTCCTACAAGTGGGGCAGCATTACACAAAATGATGTCATCCTGCATCTGTACAACAATTAACCTATGAGGGCTTCCCAGCTGCTGTAGGTGTATGGTCAGATACAGTCTGAATGGGGCAATGTAGCAAATCATAGGTGTAACACGTAATGGGTACAAGGAGACAATGACCTAGCCTGATGTAGATGTGAATCCCTGCACAAACAGGTGGGCAATGTAGAAGTCCCACAGAACCACGATAGCAACGTGTGTGTTGAATGAATGGTGACTGGCAAACTCTGTCCCCTGATCCCTGGTAATCACCCCTGTGCTGAGTGGACAGCCACCTATATGCTGGACAGGGGTGACCTAGTAGTTCTCCACAGGTATGATGTTGCATTACTTAGCATTTAGCTGTGGGACATGTCCCTGACAGCAGATATGCATATCTGGGAGGCCCCTTCGAAGGATATCTGAGTCAGATGTCCGTCCCACTATGGCACCTGTTTTGCAGTCATCTACAAACAATGTTGCCCACAAAACCCCTGTGTGTGCCTGTACCGTGGAAATGTAGATGTATGACAGGAGTGGACCCACGGAAGAGCCCCATGGGACACCACTTGCGACAGGCAGTAGGTCTGACACGCTGCCAGCAACTATGACCGTGTGGGTTGTGTCACATAGACAGTTTCCAACACATTCTGTGATGTACGTGTTCACATCCCAGCCAATGGGTTTATAAACGATACCTGAGGGGGGTAATGTGATGAAGGCCTTTGCCAGGTCAAGGTAGGCTGTATGGACTGCAACACCCCCATCAATGGCCTCGGTGACTGTCCTGGAAATTTCACCAATGCTTTAAAGGCATGAACCGCCCCTGAACAAGACAAACCGTGTTGGATGCAAAGTATGTATGTCCCCTATGCAGTCATATACGAGCCGCAGTATGATTCCTCCCCATGTCTTTGCAGATAGGTCTCCTCATGGTAATGGGACAGTAATAACCAGGCCCAGTGGAGGCATTGGCCCTGTGACGATGAGACTACAGTTGCCATGCGACACAACCTGGGTACCTTACCTGAGGTGAGGCTACAAAGAAATAGCTGTCCTAACTGTGGGTCTAATACCTCAATGAGATAGTGGAGTACACAGTGGGGTCACCAGCTGGTCTCATGGATGCTATGTCCACTACCCTGGAGAGAGCATGTCCCACCTGTGTGTCACAGAACATTTGGTGACCACAAACCGCTGGTACAGACATCTCCTCATGTGTGGGGGAGGGTGTGGAGATGTCCTTACTGGACTTGTCAGCCTGTTTGTTGGCAATGTGTGTATGTTGAGTAAACTCCACCTCTTTGTGAACCCAGTCAGAGCATATGTGGGAGTGACCTCCCAGGTGTTGAGCATAGCAACTGAAGGTGGTATGATTGTCAGCCAGGTCCATGTAGGTATATCTGTGGAATGTGCCCTGGACCATGGCACGACAGTGTGTAACTCTACACATATGATGACCAAGGGTGTCATACCTCACAAGGTGTCTGCTCCACCTTGTAGTAGCCACCTCCTCATGTTGTACATCCTGTGTATGGCTGGGGTACACCACACTGGATGCTTGGCATTGGTACAATGAACCACAGCTGGGTAAGTCAATGCCTGGTTCATGCAGTCCTGTAGGTACTGGTAGATGGCAAATGTGATTGATGCAATGGCTGCAGTACTGTCGACCACTGGCTCAGGGTCCTTAAAGGAGACCACAGTAGTGTGCAGAACTGTGTAGTCTGCCTCTGAGCAAGCAATGTGTATGGTAACTGGCAACACTCACAGCAACGGATGCCAATAGCAGAAGCCAATGTCCAAATAACATAGATTAACTTCTGCATGATAATATGTCTTATCATACATGTATTGACACGTGTGTGCTAATTACAATTGCAAATGGCCGGTAAGACTGGCCCAAAGTTCCCGTGATGTACACAGTCTGGAGGTGTTGTCCCGATAATAAAGTGGCAATACCTCCCAATCGTGACCCCTGGGTATGAAAGTGGTTGTTAACCTGCAACATTGGATGTACACCATTGGATTCTGGTGTCGGAAGACATGGTTCCTGTAGCACTACACAGTATGGGTAGTCAAGCAGACATCCACGATTGCTGAACACACAGCATCAGTGAAACCCACTGCTCACAAGGACACAGTCCGACAAGCTCTACACTTTACATATGCACAGTGGTGTCCATTGTAGGACCCAAAAATTGTGGAAAGAACAGAATGATGTCTTATTTCAATGCGTACCTGAACTCATTGCCGTCACAGGTACACATATGCACCGCAAGCGTGTTTAATGTTGCTGATAGCTGTCCATGTAATGCAGCACAGATGCACAGAAATACCCAGGGTACCGGGTCCATAGAACTGCATCCACATCACAGTCCCGCACACATGAAGGATGTGTAATGGGTACTGTCGATTGTTGCAGTCAAGGGATTCTGGGTATGTAGACTCTGGGCTCGGTGTTGTTTCGCAGGCAATCCTTTGTCCCGCCCCGTGGGAGGGATGTGCGTAGCACCTGCCTTACTCTCCGCTAATAATGCAAACCATCCACCGGAGAATGCTAAATGCAGGTGTGAAATGTGTACAGCCCTATACTAGTGTCCATTAGGCAATCGTCATGGATGGACAACCGTATGGCCAAGATGGCACCCACAACTGCAAACCCGGGTAAATTACACAGCCGCGGTAAGGCATAACACAGGAAATACACATAGGGACTACAGTTGACATTCCACATACAAAGCCGGACCGTCGTGCCAACACCGGCGTACACAGCACTCAACCTGCCAGCAACAGAATGAGGAGCACCCGCTACCATACAGCGGAACAGATGTGCGACCTGTGGAACACATACTAATGGCACACACAACGTCAAGTAGGATATGTAAACTATGGCATTCCCACCTATGAAGACAACATGGTTAAATGAAAACATAGGTAATCAACATGTTCGGTGGTGTTATATTGGAAATACGGTGACGGATATGTCCCATTGGGATGTCTGAGGTTTATATGAAGCAGTTGCTAACCAGCATCTTTGGATGTATGTCATTTGTTCACAGTACTAAATCACCTGGTTATGTAGCACCATGTAGAATGGGTAGTGAAACAGACATCCGCGATTGGGGAACATACACCAGCAGTGAAAAGCACTGGGCAGGTGGACACAGTCCAGCAACATCTAACTTGACATATGCACATCGGTGTCCATTGTAGGACCCAAATATTAGATTCATGGAATGCCTGCTAGCTTCCTGCATTACTCACGTGATCTCATTGTCGTCACCACGTCACAGGTACACATATGCACACAAGCGTGTTCAATGTTGATGATAGCTGTCCATGAAATGCAGCACACATGCACAGAAATACCCAGGGTGCGGCCTCCATAGAACTGCGTCCACATCACAGTCCCGCACACATGAAGGATGTGTAATGGGTACTGTCGACTGTTGCAGTCAAGGGAGTCTGGGTATGTAGAATCTGGCCTCGGTGTTGTTTCGCAGGCAATCCTTTGTCCCGCCCGTGGGAAGGATGTGCGTAGCACCTGCCTTACTCTCCGCTAATAATGCAAACCATCTACCGGAGACTGCAAAATGCAGGTGTGAAATGTGTACAGCCGTATACCAGTGTCCAGTAGGCAATTCACATGGATGGACAAGCGTATGACTAAGATGGCACCCATAACTGCAAACCCGATGGAATTACACTGCCGTAGTAAGGCATTACACAAGTAATACACATAGGGACTACACTTGACATTCCCCATACAACAAACACAGACAACCAGCCGATGAAGTCCAAAGCAAAGGCAGGTACTGTAGACACCGTCAGTGACCACTCAGAGCACACCAGGAATTAAATGCAGTCACCATAGTTTATTGAAGCTCTTTTCGTCTGCTTCATAAGCAGACTTATTCAGAATACATACAATGCAGTCCAACCTACTACATGTAAAACCCTTAATTGGTCAGTAAATTAGATGTGCTAGGTATTAATTACATGCCTTAAAGACAAACAAGCAAACAAACTTTACTTGGGTTACAGATTCCACACAGTGAGGACATCAGACATTGCTTGAAGGTACATTCTTCATAGAGAAATAGAAATATATGTATATATATGAAAGATGAACCAACATAATGTTTTCCAAATGTCTGACTGTGTAAGTTACATATATATGTTCTACGGATTGTGCCAATATATTAAAAGAACTGCAGACACCTAGTAATATAAATGAACCATAATATACACAGATAAACCGTATGATTATGACTAATGTAAAATAGACCAACGAAATGTAAAGATTCACAATGTGGTAATGTAAGTATTCATTTAGAAGGTTACTTAAATAAATCCATTCAGACATCCATGTCAAAATACTAACACAAGGCCAGCGAGGTGCCTGCCCTCACATGTACTGGGATGTTGTTCCACAGCATAGTGAGTGTCTGGGTGATGAATCTGTCCCACCAACACGTTCTATCAATGACAGTGTCAAGGTGTACGTCACCTGCCCTTGTGGTTCTGAGGGATCTAACTTCTTTAGGTGAAGCATACTCATCAGATCAGGGTTCGACATGGCCTTGTATGCCAGGCACAGGTCACCTCTGGGCAAGTGGTATGCAACTGTATACAGCTGGAATTCTTTCAGTTGGTCAGTATAACACATATTCCTGAGACCCTGCATCTGTTTGTCGATGAACTGTTGGTGCCTTTCCAGCTGCTGCAGGTGTCGGGTCAGATACATTCTGAACGGAGCATTGTACCCAATTATAGGTCTAATGAGTGATGAGTACAAGGGGACAATGACCTCCCCTGATCTAGATGTGAATCCCTTCATGATGATGTGGGCAATGTGGAAGGTCTACCTAACTACGTTAGCAACGTGTGTGTCTAACGAACGGTTAACAACAACCCGGGTCCCCAGATCCCTGGTAACTCCCTCTGTGCTCAGTGGATTGCCACCTATATGGTAGCTAGGGGTAACCTTGTTCTTCCCGAAGGGTATGCCTATGCATTTCCTGGCATTTAGCTGTAGGCCATGTCTCTGGCACCACTTATCCACATCTGTGAGGCACTCCTGAAGGATATCTGTGTCAGATGTGTGTCTGACTATGGCACCCAGTTTGCAGTCATCTGCAAACATTGTCACCCATAACCCCCCCTGTGTTTGCTTGTACTTTGGAAACGTAGATGCTGAAAAATAGTGGACCCAGGACTGAGCCCCATGGGACACCGCTTGTGACTGGCTGTGAGTATGACATGGCGCCAGCAACTATGACCATGTGTGTTCTGTGACTTAGCCAGTTTGCAACCCATATGGCGATGTATGGATAGACGTTCAAGATGACGGGTTTATCACTGATACCCGAGGGGGGTATTGTGTCGAAGGCCTTTGCCAGGTTGAGGTAGGCTGTATGTACTGCTTTACCCTCATCAATGGCCTTGGTGACTGATCCTACAAAGTCAAACACGTGTAAAAGGCATGATCTGACTTTGACCAAGCTAAACTGGGTTGTATCCAAGGTATGCGAGTCCCCTATGTCTTTATCTATGAGTTCCATTATGATCCCTCTCCATGGCTTTGCAGATAAGGCTTGTCAAGCTAATGGGATGGTAATAACCAGGGTCAGTGGAGGCACCATCTATGTGAAGTGTGACTACAGTCGCCTTGTGCTACTACTCGGGTACGTATCCTGAGGTGAGGCTAAGATTAAACAGCTGTCCTAAGTGTGGGTTTAATTCCCCATAGAGTTCATGGAGTACACAGCTGGGACACCATCTGGTCCCATGGATGCTGTGTTGACTGCCTTGGAGACAGCATTCCCCACCTGTGCGTTACAGATGTTCCAGGATCTACAAGTCTCAGGTATAGATAACTCTCCATGTAGGGGGGAGGGGAGGAAATGTTAGCACTGAACATGTCAGCCAGTATGCTGGCAATGTGTGTAGGTTCAGTCATCTTCACATCATTGTGAACCCGGTTTGAGCATATCTGGGAGTGTCCTCCCAGGTGTCCAACATAGCTAAAGAAGGACTTATGAATGTCTGTTGAGTCCTTGTTAATTTCTCTGTTGAATTTCCCCTGGATGATTTCATGACAGCTTGTAGTTCTTCACATATAATGAGCAAGGGTGTGTTACCTTACAAGTATTCCGCTTTAACTTGTAGTATCTACCTCCTGTCGTTGTAGAGATTGTTCATGGCTGGGGTCCACCAGACTGCATGCTTGTCTGTGGTACAAAGAGTCTCAGTTTTGTATGGGATTGCCTGATCCATGCAGTCCTGTAGGTGCTGGTGGAAGGCATATGTACGTGATTCAGCAGTTTGAGTGATGTTCACCACTGGCTCAGGGGCCTTAAAGGAGACCACAGTAGTGTTCAGAAGTGTGAAATCGGCGTTTGAGAAAGGCATATGTATGGTAACCGGCACCACTGTACACATGGAACATCATGGCAATACACCACGCTGGATGTGGGTAATGCTGGACATACCCACGGCAGGCGTGGGCGTTCCTGAGTCCGATGCCGAGGGACCACACACATAGCCGCCTTAGGCATAGGCCAAGTAGGCAGCCGTCTAGGGCGTTGCTCTACTGGGGCACCTTTCCAGACTTTGTTTGGTGTAGGTAGACCAGGAGGGTAGCGGGTGATGTTGCGGTGGCAACTTCTGCCTAGGGCACCACTTAACCTAAGGCCACTCTTCCCGTGGGTAATACAGCAGTACCCACACCCAGACGCGGGTCATTGCTAGTATGGCATATCATCTATGGCAAGAAACCATATATTCCCAGACATAATGGCACAGCATAATGCCTGTCCGCCCAAGCAGACATCGTCACCCGCGGCGGTGTGGACGTACTGCGTGAGATGTCCGTTACCAATGTCGACATTGTCTCGCTTTGTGAAACAAACTCCACATAGCGATTCAATACTAAACAGCGACGGAGAACCCGATGTCCCGTGGCTGAGCTGTTCAACCTGTTCCGCCATGTTAAATGTGTAGCACAGCGGAACCGGCCCAAACCAAGCAACGGACATGTCTGTGGCTCAGTGAAAGCCACGCAATGGTAAACCCATGTAATATTGCGACACAGGTCATACATACCGAGGGTTAGTAATGGAAATAGGTCCGTTCGACCAGACCGTGCAATTAGTATAACAAGATCTACAATGGGTACACCGCCAATCGGCGCCACGGTTATGAATAATTGGGGGTGACATGGTACCATAGACACGGACAAACGTGCCCATGTGACTCATCTAACATTCGTACACGGTCAGGGCAGTTCCGTACACTGGGCGGACAAGACCAAACCCAAAGCACCACAGCAACACCCTGACAATCGAAGGCCTGTATGCGTAGGGGATATAAGCACCTGTCATCTGAACATCCCGGCAGTCACGACATATGCATCCTGGGCCATGAGCGAGGGGGAATAAGGAATGTTTAACATGCAGTACCGCACCTTTCCCAGCAGGAGAATGGATGCCTGTGACGTGCGTGAGTGCGGAGGGGGGAGATATGTAAATGTACTTAAGTACC
The DNA here is from genome assembly GCF_019279795.1 of Protopterus annectens. Taxonomy (NCBI): domain Eukaryota; kingdom Metazoa; phylum Chordata; order Ceratodontiformes; family Protopteridae; genus Protopterus; species Protopterus annectens. The sequence goes on along the minus strand of NC_056735.1, from coordinate 974,999,740 downwards.
ATGGGTATGCATATTAATGACACCGAACAGCTAACGTGTAGTGGTCACAGTAACTGGCAAACGTGAATGCAGTCACGTTTGAATTACGACTATGGAACATATAGATGTGAACGTATGCGTGCGTCCATGCTGCAAAGACTGTTACATGTATAAAGTTGTAAGTGCGTTCTGCACACGTCCGTCAACCGGATCAGACATATGTTACCGGAATAGTCACAACTAACACAAAACACGTAACCACACAGACCCAGTAAACATATATAAACAGAATACGGATATGCATGTGCGCCTGCGCGAAACCCATAATTAGGAAATACGAGTGTGTGTGTGTGTGTGTGTGATCCACTTGGAAGCAGGGAAGGTTAAGGATGTGTCCTCCACTCATTTACATTCATAATTGTAAAATATATGCTTAAATAGTACTTACTGATTCCATGCTTTGGAATCGTAATGCTACACATTGATATAAAATATCCTGATCAACACACTACATTCTAAGGTTTACTCACAACAATTATCAACTATGTTTCAAGATACTGATTGTATTGACCAATATTGTATTTATATTAACACATTGTTGTCGTATTATTGTTTCCATGAAGTAATGTATGCAACACTGATTTGTATATGTCACGTTATAATCAAGACTTGTAGCACTGTCCACTTAACTATGAGCAGGTTTATTGATTATTTGACTTTAAACTGACTCTGAAGGAAGTGTATAAGGGTCAACTATGTAATGCATTTCGTGCTCCGACGATGCCCCATGTTAGTAGGTGAAAGAGCTCAGTATCGTTTGACTGTGGAGTCTGTCGTTTTTGTCATTGTCTGTTTTGGCGGTATATGTTCAATAATGTCGTTAATGAAGATGGGCATTAAGCAAGGTTTGCTGTATTTCCGCTTACTGGCACGTGGATATAGATAGGCCAAGTAATACATAATATGGGTAGTCAAGCAGACATCCACGATTGGGGAACATACAGCGGCAGTCAAAACCACTGGCCAGATGGTGACAGTCCAACACGTTCTACACTTTACATATGAACATCGGTGTCCATTGTAGGACTCCAAAAATAGTTGCGTTTACACCTTCGACTCATTGTGATCTGCCAGACAGAGTGTCAGCCGTGACTACGGCACAGCTAGACATGCACCACCAGCGTGTTTAAGGTTGATGATACCTGTCCATGAAATGCAGGACATATGAACAGAAATCCCCAGATTGTCGTGTCCATAGAAGTGCGTCCACATCCCAGTCCGCACATGAAGGATGTGTAATGCACGTGCGTGGGGTTTGCAGCCATGGGATCCTGGGTATGCAAAATGGGGCTCGGTGTTGTTTGGCAGATAATCCGTTGTTCCGCCCGTGGGAGGGCTGTGGGTATAGCATGCCTTAGTCCCCACTAAGGATGCAAAGCATCCACTGGGAAATGCTAAAAGCAGGTGTAAAATGTGTTCAGCCATACATCAGTGTCCAGTAGGCAATTCCATGGATGGACAAGTGTACGACCAAGATGGCACCTATAACTGGACACCTGGTGGAATTACACAGCTGCGGTAAGGCATAACACAGGAAATACATTAGGGACCACAGTAGACACTCCCCATACAAAGTCAGACCGCCCGAATACCGCACACAGCACTTTCGATCTGCCAGCAACAACATGAGGATCACCGCTTCCATACTGCGGAACAAATGGGCGACCTGTGGAACACATACTAATGGCATACTAACAACCTCAACTACGAAGGTCATACGATGTTTCAACACTAGCGCACTAGCGTTCCCGCATATAACGAACATGCTTCAATGAATAAATAGGGTATGCATGTTCTGTCTGTTTTATATTGACAATACAGTGGCGTATATGTCCTACTGGGCCTTCTGAGGATTACTTAAAGCACTTGCCAACCTGCAGCATTACATCAATACCATTTGGGTTAATCGTAGTAGAACATGGGTTTCGTAGCACAACATAATATGTGTAGTCAAACAGACATCCGCGAGTGGGGAACATACAGCAGCGGTCACAACCACTGGCCAGATGGACACAGCCCAACATGTTCTACATTTTACATATGCACATTTGTGTCCATTGTAGGACCCAAAAATTTCTCCTTTTGCAATGCCAACTGGGTGCAAGTGGAAGACCAAGATGAACTACAGCCATGACTACGGCACAGCTACATATATGCACCGCCAGCGTGTTCAAGGTTGATGACAACTGTCCATGAAATGCGGGACATATGCACAGAAATCCACAGATTGTCGAGTCCACAGATGTGCGTCCACATCCCATTCCAGCACACATGGAGGATTTGCTATGGGTACTGTCGAGGGTTGCAGCCATGGGATCGTGGGTATGCAGAAATGGGTGTTGGAGATGATTGGCAGATGATCCATTGTCCCGCCCCGTGGGAGGGATGTGGGTACAGAACATGCCTTACCACCCACCAATACTGACAATCATCCACTGGAGAATGCTACATGCAGCTGTGAAATGGGTACAGCCCTACACCAGTGTCCAGTAGGCATTTCCCAAGGATGGACAAACGTACGGACAAGATGGCACCCATAATAGCAAACCTGGTGCAATCACACAGCCGTAGTAAGGCATAACACAGGAAATACAGATGGAAACAACAGTAGACACACCCCGTAGACATCCATCCTGCCATGCGAATCCTGGCGTACACAGCAGCCAAGGTGCTAGCAAGTATGTGGGGATCACCCGCTTCCACTTGGTGGAACATACGGGCAACCTGTGGAACACATATTAATGGCACACCAACAACGTTAACTAGGAAGGTCATACTATGGTTAAAATATGGCGTTCCCACACATAAATAACATACTGTCATGAATAAATAGGTTCTATATGTACCGGCTGTGTTATAATGACAATACAGTGGCGGATAGTTCACAATGGTACCTCTGAGGATTACCTAAAGCAGTTGCCAACCTGCAGTACTACAGTAACACCATATGGGTAAATTGTGGAAGGACACGGGTTCCGTAGCACTACATAATATGGGTAGGCAGACAGACATCCGGGACTGGCGAACATACGGCGGCAGTCAAACCCACTGGCCGAATGGACACAGTCCAACATGTTCTACACTTTACATATGCACATCGGTGTCCATTGCAGGACCCAAAAATTTCTCCTTAAGTAAGTGTGGGCAGCATAGTGTGAACCAGAAGAGGTGACAGCCGTGACTACGGCACAGGTAGATATATGCACCACAAGCGTCTTCAAGGGTGATGACAACCGTCCATGAAATGCAGGACATATGAATAGGACTCCCCAGGCTGCTGCGTCCATACACGTGCGTTCACATCCCATTTCCGCGCACATGAAGGGTGTGCAAGGGGTACTGTCGAGGGTTGCAGACATGGGATCGTGGGTATGCAAAAATGGGTGTCGGTGTGGATTGGCAGATGATTTGTTGTCCCGCCCGCAGCGGGGCGTGGCCATGGCATATCGTTACAATAATAATGCCGATCATCCACCGGAAATGGAGAATGCAGCTGTGAAATGTTTACAGCCCCATACTAGTGTCCAGTAGGCAGTTCCCATGGATGGACGAACGTACGGCCAAGATGGCACCCATAGCTGCAAACCTGGGGGAATCCCACAGCTATTGCAAGGCATAACCCAGGAAATACAGATAGGGACTACAGTAGACACTCCCCATACAAAGCCAGACCGCTGGGCAGATACCGCGTACAGCACTCAATCTGCCAGCACATCAATGGGGATCACACGCTTCCATACAGTGGAACAGATGGGTGACCTGTGTAAACATACCAATGGCACAATCTCAACGTCTGCTGGGAATGACATACGATGGTCAAACTATGGCGTTCCCACCAATGAAAGACATCCTTCGTGAATTAATAGGATTGATGTCAATAGACCATGGCAAACACCCAATGAACAGGAAAGACTTGCTGGCACCCTATGGCCACAAACCATGTCACACATAGGTAGATGGAACAGTCAACTTAAACATTTCGTCACGACACGCCGCATATGGTATCCAAAGGTACTTCATAGACATGTATGCGCTATCACCCGTAGGCCCGTGAGACTTACACATAACATGGAAGTATCCAAGCTTTAAATGTCCACCCTTACACTTCCATTTGTCACTTTCTATGCGAACAATGAACATGTAGCCACAGCATAGAAAGCACAGATGCACTGCTAACGAAACACACACATGTCAACATCACAGAAAGCATACTATGAACACACGTATTACATGATATTGTACTATGAAACACAAACAAACCAGCAACCTGCAGCAAGAATAGTCCCCGTAGTTCGACACAACACAAGTCTTCGTAACATTTAAACAGTTTATTAAAACATGCAGCGTTTTCGTTGTTTCCAACGTCTGCAGAAAAAAGCAAAGTCTAAGAATGTTCACAATCAACAATGTGAGTCTTAACAAGATTTTAAATATCACATTGTTGATTGTGAACAGTTTAAGAATTTGCTTTTTCAGAAGAAGTTGTGAAAGCAACGGAAACACACACACACACGGAAGGTACGGGAGACGAACCTACGCCTATCTACATGAACTCACTACAGTATGAAGCATTTACAGAACACGCTACCGAGTTTACTGAACAGAGCGCTGTCAGAGGCATACTTGTAGGCTGGTGACATCACCCGCAAGACAATAGTTGGCAATAGCCAAGGTATGTGTTGGAGCGCCTAAAAGCATGTTCATTCGCAGAGGCAGCTGGAAACACACACACACACACACGGAAGGGACGGAGGCGAACCTCGCCTATCTACATGAACTTACTACAGTATGAAGCATTTACAGAACGCGCTACCGAGTTTACTGAAGAGAGCGATGTCAGAGGCATACTTGTAGGTTGGTGACGTCACCCGCAAGACAATAGTTGGCAATAGCCAAGGTATATGTTGTGGAGCGTCTAAAAGCATGTTCATTCGCAGAGACAGCTGGAAACACACACACACACACACACACACACACACACAGAAGGGACGGGAGACGAACCTACGCCTATCTACATGAACTTACTACAGTATGAAGCATTTACAGAATGCGCTACCGAGTTTACTGAACAGAGCGCTGTCAGAGGCATACTTGTAGGCTGGTGACATCACCCGCAAGACAATAGTTGGCAATAGCCAAGGTATGTGTTGCGGGCGCCTAAAAGCATGTTCATTCGCAGAGGCAGCTGGAAACACACACACACACACACACACACACACGGAAGGGACGGGAGACGAACCTACACCTATCTACATGAACTTACTACAGTATGAAGCATTTACAGAACGCGCTACCAAGTTTACTGAAGAGAGCGATGTCAGAGGCATACTTGTAGGCTGGTGACGTCACCCGCAAGACAATAGTTGGCAATAGCCAAGGTATGTGTTGCGGAGCGTCTAAAAGCATGTTCATTCGCAGAGGCAGCTGGAAACACACACACACACACACACACACACGGAAGGGAGACGAACCTATGCCTATCTACATGAACTTACTACAGTATGAAGCATTTACAGAACGCTACTGAGTTTACTGAAGAGCGATGTCAGAGGCATACTTGTAGGCTGGTGGCGTCACCCAAGACAATAGTTGGCAATAGCCAAGGTATGTGTTGCGGAGCGTCTAAAAGCATGTTCATTCGCAGAGGCAGCTGGAAACACACACACACACATGGAAGGGACGGGAGACGAACCTACGCCTATCTACATGAACTTACTACAGTATGAAGCATTTACAGAACGCGCTACCGAGTTTACTGAAGTGAGCGCTGTCAGAGGCATACTTGTAGGCTGGTGACATCACCCGCAAGACAATAGTTGGCAATAGCCAAGATTTGTGTTGGGCGCCTAAAAGCATGTTAATTCGCAGAGGCAGCTGGAAACACACACACACAGAGACACACACACACACACACACACACACACACGGAAGGAGATGGGAGACGAACCTACGCCTATCTACATGAACACACTACAGTATGAAGCATTTACAGAACGCGCTACCGAGTTTACTGAGCAGAGCTGTCAGGAGGCATACCCCTCGTGGGTGGTATCATTTGCAGAGGCAATGCGCCCGGGAGTTAGGTCAGAGTGCGCAGTCACGCAGCCTGTTACCATCCCAAGGTCGCCGTACAGTAACACGTTAGTGCTGCAGTCGGGAATACCAAGTAACTACTAATCAGTACATCACTGCCTACTGGGCATGCTCAGACACTTAGACTCGGCACAGAGCAGACATGCATACACATGGTGCGACGGCATGGGTGGCGGAATGTGGACCGTCGTGTGTGTCCAGCCACACAACAGAAACCTGGCCATGCCACAGACGTGGCCGTTGCGAAGGGGATACAGGCATGCACCCGGGATACAACTGCAGTCGGCCGCGGTGTGCACTGTGCTGTGTGTCTATCTACACAGCTGCCTACTGGGCATGCTCAGACACTTAGAGTCGCCACAGAGCAGACATGCATACACATGGTGCGACGGCATGGGTGGCGGAATGTGGACCGTCGTGTGTGTCCAGCCACACAACAGCAACCCGGCCATGCCACAGACATGGCCGTTGCAGCGGGGAATATCTAGGTGCAATTAACCATGTGTAGGACTGGCCTACAGTTTGTTGCATGCTACAGACAACCCTCCCAAACACAGGCTACCTGCACAGATGTCCTGAGGACACTGGTGAGTGGGCATGCTCTCACAACAGCACCGTTGGGTGACATGAACCACCCATACATAGACTGGGAACATTAGCCATGGCACAACACTCACCGGGTCACAGGTGTTCTCACACCTGGCCACTGTTAAACAGCCATGCACCATACATACTAGGGGGGGATGTCTGACAGTTCTGCCCATCACACATGGTGAGGATATGCCCCACACAGGATGTACAGCCCTCAATGGTGATGCCAGACCGTATAGTGGATCCACTGGTCATCCACATCCTGTAACCAACACCGGCATGGGGGACCTAAGTGATGACCTCTCCACAACAAACCACACACATCATACAACCGGTGTGGTACCCTACAAGTCCTCCATGCCAGTGTTGAACCCAGGCCAGACCGGCAACCGCCTAACGAATGCATTCTCTGAGCACCCACATGCATGTCTGCAACAGGCATACATGATAACATCAGGACCTTGTCCACCACAGGTAGGCACATGGTGTGGTGGACCCCAGCCACTGACTAGCTGTACATCAACAGTTGGAGCTAATACATGACAGAGCAATGTCAATACCAGGGAAACCATCTCCCATTCATACCGGCATCACCATATGGCCACACATACAATCATCCACGGCCGCTTGTGGGAGTGGTACTGCAGAGGGCACATGAGACAACCATAGGGCCTTCCTTAACTGTGGTAAGGACATGGTTGGGGGCACACAGACTTGGCTGGAAATGGTCCAGAATGGTACAACGGTCACTGCACCCACAGACATTGTCTGCAAACCAGCGGACATGTTCCATGCATACATCCCACCCCCCCCAAGAGGGGACATATCCATCCCACCAGAGTGTAGCCTCCCAAACATCTCATATGGCCTGGAGTGATCCCATATCTCTATGGCGGTTGACACAGCACCAATGGGCACCGATGGTGTCCCTGGCTGTGTGCTACCCATCCTCATTGAGGGCCTCGGCCCACATGCGGCCACTGTGTCATGTTAGCCTTACTATGGGCTATGTCCCCAATGGATGGCATATGGCATCTGTGGTCCCACTATGCCAGGGTAGTGCTGTTATGGACTGTAGACAGCCACACCCTATCGCTTGACAAGCCTTGTCTGCAAAGCTGTGCGGAGGTCCATACAGGTGCCCATGGATACAGACAGCGGTGTACAGCCAATACCGGAACATACCCACAACAACATAGTCAAGGGCGGATCCTGCCACCCGAACCTGCTCGTCCTGTCTGGAGTGGTCACCAAGGCCATTGATGGGGATACGTGGGTTTGCACACAGTACCATGACCTGGCGGGAGCGTTCAGAGCACACTACACATGGGACTCATGGAAAGGCTCGCCAGCATACATGTGGGGACATATGTCACCCGATGCTTCTCAGAAAGGTTGGAGGTCACACCACACAGGGTTGGTGTTCCTGGTGCCTTGTCACACTCATATCTGGTCTCCAGTGGAGGCCCACAGGGCTCAGTCCTGGGCCCCCTGCCATATGGCATTCGACCTTCCAATGTGCATGCAATCATAGGGGGATTGTGGCAGACAAGGTATGCAGATGACTACGCACCGGCCACCATACCCAACACCCCATGTGACATGGACATCCACCTAGGGCGTAATAGACATGGATAACTGGTGCCAGAGCCATGGCCTGCTACTACATGCCAGAGAAGGTGCAGACCTACCCAGTGTGAAGGACATGTTCGGCCCAATGTCACATGTAGGTGGTAAGCCATTCCAGATGGTGGACATGTTCATGGAAATGGCTACGACACCTGTCGTTAACATCTGTCAATACACACAATGGCAATGTGGGTGTGAAGACATTCCACTGTGGCCTCCTGGTCTGGAAGGAATCGCATCGACATCAGGGGTGTTCATTGTACCCTGTACACATCACACACCAGAGCAATGACTGCGTACATTGGCACATCTGGCCTGTAGCTAACCTGATGCCTGCAGCACTCGGAAGGACCGCAAACGTTACACAAGGCGGGGATGACGGTGCTAGGACATGTGTCACAAGCTGCACCAAGGGGACTCCGGCTGTAAACCTTCACAGCACATCTGCTCTGTGGTGATCTGTGCCTGGCATACACGGCCATGTCTGACCTGGGTGACATGGGCATATTCCACTTCCTAGGCTCCAGGCAAACACGGGCACAGAAGCGACTGTCACACACATCACCACAAAGATGAGTGTGACATGCTGGGGGAACAGGGTCAACGGCCGGAGACCCCCTACAACACGTACAGGAGTGCCAGCCCATGTGAAGGAAAGGCACTGACTGCCTTTGTCCAGGAGTAATAATGACGTGTGGATGTGTGGATATAGTTATGCGCCAGGCATCATCTGTGTGTCAGTGCTGGACGAGGGACTGGGGACTGATGGATGTGGCATCCCCATCCTGAGGGGTGTTAGCAGCCACACACAGTCATGCTAGGTCCACACATGTCGTAGGGCACATACCCTGTTATGTACATGTGCGCCTATGTTCCTATGTAGGGGTCCATGCCGAGTGCGGGTACCTGTGCTATGCTGATGTTGCCAGACATGCCTGTGGGTACCCCATGACTACGCGTGGGGAACTAATTACAGTGCTCCCAGTAGGCACATGCAAGTACACCATCATTGTCATACGGGTTAACTGAACCAACATGGTGCTACACATGTAACCACCACACATACTGTGTACACAGATCAATGAATGCTGCACCTGTCCTGCATGGTATGTCTGCTGCATGATGTCAGTGCACAACCCACATCACATACACACCTGTCACCAGCCATACACACACACCACAACATACACATCACGTACTATGCGGACACAGGTATCACATACACCTCTCACTATCTTGTCCACCCTGTGCATCAGAATATGTTTGCATAACCATGCACTGATGGTGTAGCTCACAGTTATGCGGCAGAGACTTCATCATATGCACAGGGTGATATGTGTGCCACAGGCATAGGCTGTACCAATGGATGACATCATGTGTGTGTGTAAGGGCCTGTGCATTGACTGGGCATGTCTGTGTACATTGCATGTGGGTGTGGTGGAGCCCTACAGTCGTGTTTGCTGTGTGTGGGTTTGTGTGTACACAGTTCAGTCATCTGTGATGCCTACACGGGGTATGCTTGGCAGCCCCAGACTGTACAGTACAGGTGTTACGGCTCACTGTGTCGGCCTGCCGCGACGTGACCCGTGCCTGCCTGGGGTCGCATGGGCACAACCAGGTGTAGGTACAGACAGTCCACTCTCCGATGTCACATGTCCGCTGGAAACGTGCCCGCCGGGGGCCCAGGGCCACGCCCACGTGCCCGGCTCTGTCCTGGTGTGCTCGGTGTAGTACCACCTCCACTGCTCCTGCTACCAGCACTCGACGGCTGGGCCTGGGAGGTCGCATGCACACGCTGACCTGCACCAACTCGTGTTGCTGGCCTACGCCCACGGGCCCTATGCCACACCCCTACGTGGTGTTGCTGCACGGACAGGCCACGCTCAAGGATGGCCATGCCTCGGTCGAGATACCAGCCATCTCACCCAATCTCCTATCCAGAACATCGGCAAGATGCTGTTGGGCATTCGCCAATGCCTGGATGTTGTCATTCAAGGAACGGATTGCAGACCTCTGCAGCCTCTGCCCTTCCTGGTTCTACCATTCGGCACGTGCCTGCGCCGCCATTACAGTCTGGAACATGCGTCTGGTTATACCAGCTGCTGCACCCTGTATGGCAGGTGTATGTCTAGCGGTGCTCCCCACGAGCAGCACCTGCCACATGCCTGCGTGGCACTGCACCAGTCATTACACTGGCAACATCGTGTGTACCCACACCTTCTGCAGCCACCACACATTCCTGCTCGGTGCCAACAGACGCTGACTGACCGTCATCTATGGGCAACGGTATGTGTCGGCATCCGAACCGTGTTCAGGGATGAAGGGGACGTAAGTGTGATGTTCTCCAATGGCACAGTGTGTGCCTGTGACGACCCTGCCTGTGCCTCATGCACATGGTCATCACCACTAGTATCTGTGGGGACACTAGCATCAGCTGGACCGCAGGAGGGGAACTCACCTACAGCACCTGTCAATACAAAGGCATACCGTCAGTTACAATACACACACACACACACACACACACACACACACACACACACACACACACACACACACACACAAACATCATGCATGTGATAATGCAGGTGGCATGCAGCATTCACACACCACAGACCAGTGAATGTAGACCAGACATTCCTAGTGGCAGTATGCACACTGCCCTGGTGGGAACAGTACAACAGGCAGGTGTCGTTTAGTAGGCATGCAGTACACACATTCATGGTAGTTTGCATGCATCGCCGTGATACACCGGGTGTGTTGACAGTACACATGTCTGCCGACACTATGTCATGTACACCGCATACATGTGTGGTATCATGTGGACATGTGACGATGGTGTCCCACTGCATGCAGCACATCACAATGGCTGTCATGGTGCAGTGTTATGTGTACAGTCTACAGATACAATGTATGGGTAACAGGGATGTCTGTGCAGGTGCGGTTGGTGTGAGCTGTGTACATAGCTGTACAGTGTGGAGTGCGGGCACTGTGCCACTGCACAGTAGCAGGACACAGTTATGTTTCTGTGTGATGCGTGAACTGGACGCATTACATTGCCATGTCTGTAAGTCGGTTCATCCGCTCAGCAGCATGTATGTGGTGGATATTGGAGACACCTGTAGTAGCTGTGGAGAGGCATTCCATGTCAGTGGTGTACTACATCGGATGTCCAGGGGGGCCACTACAGTGATGAGCCCACTATGTGTGTACAGGGTGCAACGGTGACTACCCACTGTGGATGTACTGTGTGGCAACATGCCTGTAGGTATCGACCATGGCCTTGTCTGTCTGGGTCATTGACAATTGTGTGTGGTGGACATCGTGCACATGGCCCTGTGGTGGCCCATGTGACATACAACCATACTAGTGTAAGGTGTCACATTCCCTACAGATATGCAGACAGTGTGGATGTCTGCTATGTCGTGCATAGGTCATGTCATGGTGTGAAACTGTTGCAGCCAGACATCCACGTGCATGGGACATGGCATGTGCCATGTCACAACGTGTGCACCTGATGCAGGGGCATAGGTCACATTGGTAACACCTGTGCTCTGGCAAGATCACAGCTCACTATGTGGTACTGTGTGCATACTGCAGAGGCATACCGATGCATACTACACATGCAGCCATTGTGGAACACCTACACCATTGTATGCATAGCTGAATGCACGTAACACACCAATAGGTCGTGTGGTGTCATGCCACTCTACGCTAACGGTCGTATCTACTGTACATGGGGGGGGTGTGTCGGGTGGTGCAACCTGTATACCGTGACTGGGGCACACACAGGTGTGCATGTCATGCCTGGACACATGGGGAATATCAATACACCATATCATGCCTTTGACTAGCAACAGACTTACCTGCAACAGACCCTTGTGTTGGCGCACGCCAGACGCATTCTGTAAAGGGATGACACAAAGGTATACACATTATCCATTACTATCGCCACAGTCAGCAGTGTGCATGTCACATCATGCATCTGTGAGTTAGCATGTGCTATGCACATGTCTGCTAACACAACATAGCATACTGTAGTATGCGTCCTGTGTGGCCATATACCTGGCATGTATTGCTATATTATGTGTTGTACTATGACACCCACCCCCGCCACTTATCATACAAACATGCATCCCTGACTTACCATGCAGCTCCAAGCTCATAGTTCGGGAGACACCCACCTCCACGATGGACGCATGGGTTTCTGCGTGTTGTTCCGTGGGTGTCCCCAGACTGGCCAGGAGCTCCACCGTGGCTGTGAGTGGGGGCTGGGTTGGTGGCCCACCACCTGTCCCACGTTGTTGTCTGGCGATTGCAGCGCTACGCTGTCTTGCATGCCGGATCAGGTCTGTGCAGTGCCTGCGGATCTGCTGATAAGTGCGGTTGTATCCGCCCAGGCTGTTCACCCTCCTGCACATCTCCTCCCACATCTCCTGTCGTTCCTGTGCCTGCTGTGGCACATGACTGAATAAGACGTCATGATTAGTATGGAGGTATGGGATGATCACCTCCTCCTCCTGTCGACTGAAAGCGGGAAGCCGAACGTGGCATTATCTGTAAGACATAATGATGGTGGCAGGTCACATTTACACTGCTGTGCTGGCATACTGTTGGAAATGCATTGCTATGACAAGTACGACATCTGCACAGTAATCTGTGAAAGGCATCGTGGCAGTGACACAGCCGATGTGTTGGCTTCACACCATTGAGCAGTGGGTGTCACATCATATCTGTTTGCCACCCCATCACACTGTACACGCACCATGTAGATGTTAGCCAGCTGTGGACATGTGTACCTGGCTGCACCTGTGTCCATATCACTGGCATAGGTCCCCATGTGACGTCGGTGCTGATGTTCACCTGGACGCTGTGTATATATCAGTACACATCACATCTGTAGCCATTGTGAACGTCAGCAGTGGCACTGTACACATACACATGGACACCTGCACATGCATGTGTTGTGCCATGTACATCCACACAGCACTGTACGGGTGTTGGACAACTTGCCACAGCTCACCTGTGTTGCACATGTGATAGACATAGGGCAATGTGTAACCATGACACATTAGCAGGACAGGCCATGCATAGCATGTACACACACACATTGTCCAGAGCATCACACAGCACCTGTGACACCACAGGGTGCATCACCGCCACATTACTGCTGTGTATGGTTGATAGTGAGAGTGCCTTTTGTCCATTGCACCATGTAGGACTGTGATAGCTCATGCAGCCTTGCTGGGCAGGTCTGCATGGTATGGCAGGGTATGCCACATACATGGCACTGGGTTGTGATCCACCTGGGGGTTTACGATATTGGCAGGGTGGCTGTCCATTCCATATGTCATTGCTATGTGTATATGGGCATTCAACATGTCTATCGCCATGGTGTGGACACTGGCCTCAAGCAAGGTATGCTGCACGCTGCTTGCTGAGGGTGTGTCTGGTGCATGCAGGTATCACACATCCATGCATACACTGTAACCCAGGCAGGTGCTATGTGCTGGGATATTGATCAACACAGTGCTGTATGTGGACACACACCGCTATCCCGTGCACATGGGATGGTTGCCTGCACTGATGTGGGTACCACATATGTGTACATCCAGTGCCTGCTGCCACCCCATGTCTGCTGCTGCACTACACACCGCCATCCCTCCCTCTGTGAATGTGGTGTTGGGCACAGCATAGGTATCCATGTATGGGGACAGGGAAGTTCACATAGCAGGGTCACTGATGGTATCATCGATCAAACCATACGCGTATGCACGACCCACACACAAATAACCCATTCATATTGTTGTTCACAACGGTGACACAGCTATATTGCTATGCCGGAGACATTCACAGCCATACTTACACAGATGCATGCACGTCCATCTGTGGCATGGCCTGGGCTATTGGTGTGGTTCAGCACATTACATGTTTGACTGCAGCTGGCACAGACCTACTGTGCACATGTCTACACGGTAAGCCTGTTCTACAGTAGGCATCTGTGATGTGCTGTGCACATCTCATATCTGCACATTTGGTTGGTGTCCATCGGTCCACGGGCCAGTGGTGGGACACACAGGGATGTTGCTGAACATATATGCATGCAACCCTGTACAGCTGTAACACTAGCCTCTCAGATGCTCATGTGTCGTGGACGTGAACACCGTACACACACATGTGGTTGTGGGCTGCCGTCCATACCCATCTCCTCCTGTGGGTTGCTATCATCCCACACACTCCTTGTATTGTATGTTCAGGCTATGCACCTATGTGGGGCTTGTGGGCATGCAATACGATACTATATGCCTTTGTACCCATCACAGACAATGTCACACAGGTACACCAGCAGCCGTACACATCACAGCTTGTTGTCAGCACGTCACATGTGGTACACACATAACACATCTCCTGTGGGACATGGTCATTTGTACGGGCATGTCCAGCAGTCACATACCACAGCTACCCCTACATGACGGCTATGCAGGACATGTGTCTGTACAACTACTGTGACATGTACACGAGCAATGCCCCCCTACCTACATCACATGGTACTACCTGTGGAGTATGTGTGTCTGCATCCATGCTATGGACATAGATGACAATTGTACATCAATATGTGCAACATAACTCACTGGGGGTTGTCATGTGCACATGTTCCATGTGTCAATGCATTGTTTGTCTCTGTTGGGTCATTGTTGTGCATGGTTTACATGGCTGACATAGCGTACTGTGTCTGATTCCAGGTACTTCATTGGGCTACCAGCATTGTACATTTCTACAGCACATTCCAGCCATCATGTAGACAGCTTACATGACAGTGGGAGGTGTTCCGCCATGTGCACATATGTCACACAGTACGAGGGTGACTGACACACATTGTCAGGACTGGGTTCTGACTGCTGTGGATGTGTGTACTGGTGTTGACAACCATGACTGCACCAGATGGTGTCTTCTGGATGTGTAACATTCACAACACACACCTACATTCACATAGCAGCACATCGTCCACGACAATGGACATTCCTGCATGAACACTGTGTACGGTATGTCTGTATGACCACTGCATATATCACTGGTAGCCACCAGCATGGCTGCCTACAACAGCGGTGTGTATCCTGTGCAAACATGGGTTACACCTGTCACAACACACCTGTGTCAGATGGCCCTGTAGTGGGTGACAGTGCAGTTCCATACATCATGTAACAGTATACATCGTGCACCAGTATGTTGCAGACATGTGAAGGGCTGTGCTAGTCGACATATGCACACATGACACATCACCTGGTACACCGTGTCTGCCTTGCCACCTGCTATTGTGACCACCCTGTGATGACATTGTCGGCCCACATGGACTGGGACATGTGATGGCTCAATGGTGAATTAACCCTCCAGGTGTGTGTCTAGCCAGGTGTCCAGTAGCCAGTGGTCTGCACGCAGGGATAGTACATTGGCCTACTCTGTCACTGGGACTGTTGACTATGGTCATACTGTAGTTTGCAGGCATGTAGTGTTTGTCCAGTCTGATAGCCGTGTTCAACCACACTACCGTGGCACACATGACCTGTGGACATCTGCCTAAGGTGTGCAGCCCACATGTACATCTTCACATGCTATGCTGCCTGTGCAGCGGTGTCACATGTCTGTCTCCGGCAGGGCTGTCACAGGTAGGCACAGCATGCAGTGATGTGTGACAATGCTTACACCCTCCACTGTGCTGTACACAAGCACTGCACACACAGTACAGCACACATGTCATTTATCTGCAGTGCCTGGGACCTGCCTCCATGCCCTACACGGCACACCTGCCAGTCCAGATTGTACACAGATCATACCTCCCAGGCACATACCTGGACTGCAACACACACGGGTGGGTGGTTCCCACACCACACAGTGATTTACACACATACTGTATATTCCCAAGACACATTGCATCATAGGTAATCCATGTTCAGATACCCATGTTCGTGACCACTATGCACATTGTGACACGCGACAGTGAATACACTGTACACCACAGGTTACATGCTGGTCGTGTTGGCATACTGTACATTGCATCTAGGACAGTTGCTACTGCTATGTATTGACAGCAACACGCCCTTCCCTAGTATGGACTCCCATGTACCCACACATGCTTGGCCATGCAGTACGCATAGCTGGGTGACACATTACACGACACATACCATACCTACACTACCCTCGGCATGCACCAAACCTCCATGTGTCTGTGTGCTATGCCTACACACATCCCCCCTCTGTTTGCTGAACATCCATGCTTCTCATCCCTGCTAGCCACACCTTAAACACACAACCATAGCAGCATGCATGGTACATACACTACAGCCGGTATTACTGACATCCACTGACAGAGGTAGTTGATGGCATGGCACCCCGTACGATGGACTGTCTACGTGCCTATGCCAACACTGATCACAGTGCACTTCTGCTACATTTACACACTGGTAGGGACCATGCTATTCCACACAGAGACATGGTGGTACTGGCCTTTTCACAGATGCCACAGTGGTATTCCTGTTCCATGCACACATGCTTTATGGGCACATGTGCAGGCTGTTGCACGGTAGTTATGTTCACCTGTGTGTGGTGTGTCACTTGACAGTCATGGTGTGTCCTCATGGTGCATCACATACTCCACAGCTAGCTACCTACACATGACTGCCAGACATTGCAGTGTGGGCCCTCACGCAGTGTGGTGGCATGTCTCTGCTGTTTGACTACATCCACATTCAATGCAGCATACCACAGTCATGCAGGCATTGCCAACACAGATGTTGCTGGCATCGTGCCTGCCAATGGGGTACCTACCAACAATACACACTCTCACTCACTACAGGGTTCCAATCCTTGGCTGGACATTGTATTAACCCTGTGGACACATACATAGTACTGCCATGCACATGTTATGTCCGGGAACACAGTCCCAATGTCACTTCCAATCGCCGTAGTTGTTGTATCCCGCCAACCTGGCTGTTACATGTCTCTGCAGCAGCACACTGCATTGACTGCTAGCCCATTCATGCGTTGTGTACCCTGACCACCACACTACCACATCTATCACACTACACATGGGTGGTACTGCATTGCACGTATGGGGCTGCATTTGTACACCCATGACTGGGCCATTCAGTATGGCACTGGGCCACATCTTGACATACATGCTTCATACACTCATTGACTACCTGCATGCCTTTACTGGCACCCTTGTTGGGCTTATGTGCCACAGCACACCACATCCCATGCTGGCCACCTGTCATACTATTGCATGGGTGGTTGGGGTGGTACAGAGGGTATCACATCAGACATGATCTGCTCTTCAGCGCCATTCCACTTTATGCTATTGCCAATGTACACATCCAGCATCACATCGTACCCTATGTCTCGGGATGTTACGCCATGTGCCTCCTGTACAGGTCACACAGTGGTGCAGGCATATCATGCTAACTACAACAAGTCAGGGACGTGTGACATTGCACAGTCCTCAGACATGTGGCCCCTCATGCTCAGTATTTGCATACGTGCACTACCTGCTGTCACACAGTATTGTCCATGCCTACATATACCACATCTACATACCTGGCAGCATTCTAGCTCATCCTACTCATATTGCTAACAACCATACAGGTGTCAGTGTGGCAGATATATCATGTAGATATCATTGCAGCAGTTACATCACACATAGTGCATACACATCACCTTTGCATAGTGACAGTCATGCAGTGTGTATCACATGGATACTGTCCCTATACATGCATATCACGTTGTACATGGTTGATGTACACATACATGCCCCACATGGTGCTGTGGTTGCCATATTCCACCATGGCGTGGGTACACATGTGCAGGACCACGCATTTCTGGACCGTATGTCTAGCTGATACCTTGGGTGCCCTTGTACCTGTGCCATACACACATGTACACGCGGGCAGTGTTACAATAACACATGTGTGGTGTACCTTACACAATGGATACAACGTTACATGTCTCAGTATAGTCATGCTGTGATCTCTACCCGGCTCAGACAGTTTACATATGCAAATGACAGTCATGTAACACATCTGTACTCACCTGCATACCACTAACACAGGGTGTAATCTACTCTGCCATGGGCCATGTTCTCCGCAGTACTGATGCATGTAGTACTCCTACATGGCGTTTGCAGTGGGCAGGGTGGGAGGAGCAGTCCTGCATGTGTGCACACATGCCACATTGCTCAGCCCGGGGGTCTGTGTGACATCCACAGACTGGACACACACCATGCTGTGGGACATAGGTCCTGTGCACATCCCACAGGGGCACACTGTGTCACTAGTCATGTGATAGCTCCCTTGCTGGTAGGGTGACACAGACCCATGGTACCACCACAGCGGAAGTACTGTATAGACATACAGTTGACATCCACTTCTGCCGTTCAGTGAACACTACCATGGGGGGGGTGACACTACTGTGTACATTGCACATGTGTTTACACACGGCCCTGCCGGACATCATTGTGGCACACATTGCACCTGCTACGGAACGTTTGGACATGGTTACTTGCTGTTCCCTCCATTTCGGGTACCTATTCTGCTACTACATTGTCCCATATGTGCAGGCCATACATATCTTGTTTATGTACATAACATTAGGCCATCCCTCCATCATGCATGCTATGCCTGTGATACTGTCTATGATTTCTGAACATATCCATCAAGACAGCTTTGCATTACACATAATTGACATAGTCACCCCTACTGCGTGGGATACGTGCACGTTGTGCGCACATTCCGTATGACATCGATGGTATATGCCCATGCACATGTGTGCTGTGACACTATACATACATGGCCTATCCCCTGCTGTGGGGATTCATTGTTCGATATCCACTGACAGCATCGGCGTGGGTGGTGGCATTGTTCTGTGTTTGGAATCCCTATGGCGGACCTTGGGTTATCACGTCTGTGTACATGTTGTCCCACTGCTGTGCACACGTTGTCCGCAGTCGTTGGTATGCTCCACGGCTTAGCATTACATGACCACCTTTCACCACTCTCTGCCTAATGGACAGGTATCTTTACTTACACATCGTTCACATACAGTGCAGATTAGTCATACGTATCATCGTTACACAACAGTACATCTCGTGGGTTCGACATACCTTTCCGGCCTTCGCTTCTGTATTCATCAATATCTTCCTCTCAGTATTTTCTTTCGATAGCGTTTGTGTTCGTTGTGAACATACGGTTTGAATATCCAGGGAGTCTTCCTTTTATTCGTCGTCACCTGAGGCATGTGGGTTCATCACGCCAATAGCTGTTCCTCGGTGTGTACTTATGCGCATATCACTGGTGATCCTCCTCCATTCGTACGTTACCCAGGAAACTAGGCCATGGTTCATTCCTCGTGTGGCCGTTAGTTATTTGCACTACCTTCATGGGGATGGTATGTATTGCATAATGTTTGTGTGACTGCATACGCTATGTGTGGTGTCAGGTACATTACGCTGTGGTGTTAGCCGTGGATTGTGTGTGTTGGGTATGGTATTCTGTTTGACATGTGGGTGTCCGTGTCCTGGTGGCGTCTGTCGATGGCATTGTGCATTCAGATGTGTAACATAGCTGTTATATTCCTGTACACAACGGATGCAAGGATGCATCAGCTGCTGCTAGTGTTTCCCACGCGGCTTGTTGCGGGTATGCCGCTGTCATTGACTGCCTGTATGTTTTTGCTACGGTTTTAGCTGTTATCCCTTTGATATGTGCGATGGGGTATATCTGCGGATGTGGGTGACGGGTACGGGGTGTGGGTCTTGCATTTATACATACCAGATATGCTTGTGTGTGTGCTCCATCCCTGCTTGGGGAGCTGCAGGTTACCTGTCTGTTGTTCTGGGAATGTTTGTTTTGTTGATGTCGTGTGGTGTCGATATCGCCTGCATGTGTGCTTCCTGCACGTATTCCTCCTTCACATCGGTTATATATCTGCGGATGCTCGTCCGTGCCTACTATCCATTGGCATTTTGTCACTGATAGTTACGGTGATTGTGGTCCTATACTTGGGACGGCCAGTATGCTACCGGTAGCCTCCTATTCGTGTGCCGCTTGCTTACTTAACAGTCGTGGAACACACAGCGGTATTTACGGGACCGTAAGTGTTCACGATCGGTGCCGGGATAGCACATTCGTATTTTCGCCGTACATGCCTGATGCTGTGTAACGTTGACGACGTATCGTGTTGAGTCTACCTTATGGCCGCCATACCTACGGTCATGGTTTGTACATGCGTCCTTTGCATCTCCTGTTGGCTATGGCCCTGTGGTACATTCTGGGACATTTCCGCTTTGCATCGTTTTACGTCGCCACGCGCATAGCCACTGAGGAGATGTCAGTACTACTTTGTGGGTACTGCTGTACATACGCCTATGGTTCCTGTACTGTATGCCTACGCTGTTATTTCACTCCGCCTGTGACATGTCACCTACATACACATTTTACAGTGGCACACACATTACACACACACAGCGGAACACACGACAACCTCACCTCACACATACACATATTGCCGCCATGGCTCTCAACCTTCTATTTCCAAGATGAGGAACACACACATTAGTAATGTGGAACAAATGGGCATAATGTGGAACACATACTAATGGCATAGTAACAACTTCAGCTAAGTAGGTCATAGGATGGTTAAAATATGCTGATTTACTTACAATGAAGAACCTTTAATGAATTACTATGATTAATTTCTATTTACCAGGATGTCATTTAAATACATTCCTAACAATGGATGTTTGACAGACATTTTCAATGTGGAACTTTGAGGAACTGCGAGGAACATGAACTGTTTTAGACCCCAAATGAGGTTCCTCATAATGGCGTACACTTCACTGGTATGCTTGCCGCTTCACCGGCGGTTGCACACAATACCTACATTGGCGCCGCGGCGTAATATCTCCGCACTCATATCCTATGGATATGACACGCTATATCCCGTTACTGTACCATGGACTGGTGATCATCCCGACACGCGGATATGTATTGATGCAGGTTGACATTTCCATGGCTGGCGTTACCTGCTCTGCCCACCCTCCCGGATGATCGGGTTGTCGGTCACTATGTTTACTATGTGGAGATTTCGCGTCTTAATTATCTGTGAACTTGCATCCCTGGGTTCCATATTAACCTGTTGTACTTTATATCTGTGTATGCGTACATATATTTCTACATGTGTACTGATATCTATTTCCGTATCTGTGTATGCACATAAGTACATATGTGGTCGACTTGCGGCGATAGTGGCAGCATACAGCTACGCTGTGTGCTGTAGAACCGGCGTGCGGTGAGGTGTTGGCGTTCCATGCTCTGCTGGCTATTGGGTGTGCAGTGTTTGGGCGGTGCCTTTGTTGGAGTCACACATAGGTCCGGCCATACGGTACACATTACGGGCGGACATGTTTGTGTGGCGTCCATTTCACTGTGTGTGCAGGTAAGGAGGTGTCAGTCCATGGGGCCTACACTGTCAAAGTATGTGCTATGCGTTCCCTCTTTGCCAGGGCGTAGGCATATTGGGCACGCCTCCGTCTACCTACTGGGGCTGGCACAGCGTGTTCATGGCGCTGAACGCCCTGTGCCTGTGCTTGCCTTGGCAGTTGTGGCGGGCTTGGTGGCCCTACACCATCATGTCCCTGCTGCAGCTGTTTCCGCAGAATCATATTGTGTAGCATACAACATACTATGAATATGTGGGCACATGTGCCTGGAGAGTACTGCAAGGCTCCACCGGATGTATGCAAGCACCGGAACCGTGATTTCAACATCCCAAACACACGCTCTATGATTATTCTTGTTTGTGCGTGTGCCTCATTATGGCGTTCTTGCATGTGTGTGTGTGCATTTCTGATGGGTGTCATCAGCCACGGCTCCAGTGCATAGCCAGCATCCCCCACAAGGTGACCTTGTGTGATGTCCCCTTTGGCGAACACCTGATAGAGCAGTGAGCCATGCCAGATATGGGAGTCGTGGAAGCTTCCAGGGCTGCCAGCACACATCCATGATAATGCCCTGCGCATTGCACGACCTGGTAATTGATGGAGGGGTATCCCTTGCGGTTTATGTAGCGTCTACCCTGCTCCCTGGGCGGTGACTTGATTTCTATGTGCGTACAGTCGATCGCACCCACTACCTCCGGTATTGTGCCACACGGTGGAAGCGGCATATTGCTAGCCAACTCCTCCTGAGATCTGGGGAAGTTTATATACTCATGGGCATGTCGTAACATGGCATCCAGGAACTGGTGTAGTACCCTAGATGCTGATGCCTGTGAGATACCCATTATATCCCAGTTGGCCTTTGAAAGGTACCTGTAGCCAGTATTCAAGCTCACACATACCTTTGTGTCCACAGGGATGGGCTCCCTCTGTTGTCTCTTGTTCTCAGGCGCCGGCACAGCTCCACTATTTGCTGTAACGTGTCCCTGTCCACCCTGTAGCTCTACTATCTCCAGGTCTTGCAGCCCCTGGTAGGTCACCCTTGGTCTGAACACTCTCCTTCTCCTGTGAGGCCTACGGTAGTTGTCGGCACCGTCCTCCGCAACTCCGTCTGTCTCTGCCACATACCTATGCATCACGGCCACGGCGGCACCCACCATATACATATTAAAGTTCCTGTGTGTTTACACCCTACGGTGCGGCGTTTGGGAAATCGCTGTGTGTTGTGTGCATTCACACTTTATACTGTTGTGCTGTATACCCGGTGATGTCATTGGGTGTGTCTGTGCAGCCGTATCCATGGATTATGTTTGGTGTTTTACGGTTGCAACTGCAACGGTATTGCCTTTAGTGTTACATTACAGTTGCCTGCATTGGCTTAGCTTTGCATCTTACATTACTGCATCCTGCAGGCACATGGCATATGATGCATTTTATCTGCAGCCGCAGTTATGCTACCTCTGTACTTGGCTGTGCTATTTTGGTTCTTTGTTCTTTGCATTTCTACTACATCCCCTACTATCTTTGCATTCATATGCCTCCCCTTTCCCGTTATGCAGGAGTCTGCATACAGAGTTGTCGGCTGCCGCCGTTTGTCCTTCCTGGATTGATTGGTGTTGATTGCTCATTACGGCTCCAATTACACTGCTTCCGCATTTCCTCATATTCTCCGCATTACCTTCCTATATCCGTGGATGTTGACGGGGAGGCCGTCACATGACTGGGTTGGGGAACATAGTCATCCTCGTGCACATGCATCTGTGCGCGCATTATGTACTCTCAGCGCATCTATTTCCTCACGCCGGTCCTGCTGCTGTGATGTGCATTGTACAGCCCAGGTTTGCTGGCCTCCAATATGCTTCCTCCTACTGTGGCACACCCATCTGCGATTGACATGTATCTCGTAGGCCACTCCTCGGTGTAGTACCGCTGCGCCATTTGCTCCATCCTTACACCGGTGCCAGCTTTGCGATTCACTATTATCTGCCTCATTTGCATGGCATTGACTACTAATACATGGTTACGGCGCGAACACTGCCACTCCTTGACAACCCTTGCGCTGGGGTTGAGGCATTCCATACATACTATGGTGTGTGGTGGTTGTACAGCTGATGTGTATTATACAGCTCTTTTAGGACATTGTCATATTATTTCATTGCTTTGCACCTTCTGTACACATAACCGGGGTTCTGCTGTGGTTTCTCGCATACGACATTTTGTCATTATTTACAGTTTGTGCATGTTTTCTTTGGACATTCTCGGTGCCTTTCGCCTTTGGCATATTGCACCTGTATGATACCTGACGTTGACAGCCTTCCGTTACTCCTTGGTCATGTTTGGGTAAATGTAAACCGTTTTTCGGTTTACATTGCCGTGCCCTTACGCTACGCATGCCCCACTTCGTGAATCGCTATTTGCCTTCATTTGCATGGTGCAATACCGCACACAGTGTGATTTGCATACCTACGCCGGGGGCGGCGCAGGTCGGCGCCGCCCGGTAGTGCACGTGGGATTGCTTCATACCTGAATCGCTCGGTGGCCATATTTGGCTTTATAACGCCGACGCTATGCTGGCGCCTGGCGCAAGGTTCATGAATCCCGGGGCATGTCTTTATCTTTATCAAAAGTATTGTTTTGGTGACTTTGAATTTTAACATTCACAGTGCATTTATCATGCATGGCTAGGCTTATAAGGGGCCTAGTGTTTGCTAGCCTAGTATACACATATGAACCTATGAACATGCAGTCTGGGCTGCTGCTTCTTCACATATGCATAAGGCTTTTGGTTCCTATTCAATAATAATCTTTGACAAATTCTCAATAATCCTGTTTCTAAATATCTTTCCAGTTTTGCCCATATTAAAAATGTTAATTACACAGACCAAGGTAAATAGTATTTATAGTGCTACAATTCTAAATTAATTTAAGAAAAATACTTATGGATAGTGCATGGTAATACATTTTCTACTAATAAATTTACAGTCAGTTCCATCACCACAAAAATATTTTGTCTTTGACTGTTATCTAGTTTTCATGTCTCCTATTGTTGCTGGGGACAAATACAGAGCTTGCTGTGGGGCAGTTTCTATAAATGATATATAATTAGTATTTAATATATTTCTTAATATCCAATTGAACACAAACCATCCCAGTGCTTACTCAAGTATTCCCTGTTAATGTTTCTTTAGAGAGATATCTCTAAGAAATGTGGAGTAGGATTCATAGTGCATAATAAACAGATCTAGAGCACAAAGGAAAGGCAGGAAAAACACAGCACAGAGGAAAGGCAAGTAAAAAAAAAGGTAGAAGTTATTGCATGGATGTGCCTCTGGATGAAAGACAACAAGTGCATATCTCTTGTTCAAGGAGGAAGTATGGAAGGAAGAACCCAGAAAACTACAGGCCTGTTAGCCTAACAACAGTGGCACCAAAAGTCATTTAATGAATCCTAAAAGAATGGCTGGGTGTTTCACGGAAGACAGCACTCTTCAGAATAACATGGTTCATGGACAGAATAAGCTGTCAGTCAAACCTGATCTAGCCTTATGACTGGGTTGTAGGAGAACTTGGGAGTGCAGTAAGAGTAGATGTGCCCTAATTGGGCTTCAGCAAGGCCATTGATTAAGTCCCACACAGGAGGCTGTTAGGAATATCGGGGTGTAAATTTACAGCTAAAGAATTAGATTGCTGCATAGTTCTATGGCATGATACAGAGGGTTATGGTGAGAGGGACAATGTCAGGAATAAGAAAGCGTCTAGTAGACTACTGCATGGGAAGGTATGGTCCAGTATGTTTATTTCAGAAATATCAGAAAACAAGGTCAATCTCTTCATTAAAGGCACAAAGGTAAGTGCAGCAGTGGTAGATGGGGAAAGAGCTACAGGAAGGGTTACGAACAGTGGGTCAAGTACGCATAAAAATGTGCTAGTTAAAGTTCAGGGCAGACCTAGGCCATTCATCCTTGGTGTAAATGTCATCTGGGAAAAAAGTGGAAGTAACAGCAGGAAAAGGATCTAGGGCACTGATCTCACCTGGACTGACCTACCAAGAGCAGAGTGGCATGGGAGTATCAGTAGTCAAGACAATCTTGAGGTATTTATTTATTTATTTATTTGCAATTTGTTAACTGGGTTAGTCTGGCTGGGCAGGTGCCCTTTTTCAGCAGAGACCAAAGGAGAAAAGCTCCAAAAACAATGTTTACAATGAGTTATAAAAGTGATTAACAGGTGTATATAAGACAGAAAATACAGATATATACAAAATCATTAACAGAAATCATGAAACAAAATCATAAAATGATAATATACATTGTGATAAACATTTGTAAAAAGGTGTCGTTAATAACCTTAAAATAACACAATGTGAAATCTAGTTATATGGTAGGAGAATGAGAGAAAGGGGAAAGGAAGGACTACAGGATAGGAAAAAAGTGGGGAGGCAGGGTAAGAGCAGGGGAGACATAGGTGAGAGTTGTAAGATGCATTAAAAGAATTTTAAGAAACTCGTAGCATAGGTTACTGAGAGTGGAGGTAGAAAGCCTACTAGCAGGGGAGTATAGGATAGAGGAAAATAGAGGTAGTGGCTTGATGAGAGAAGAGGGCTGGATAGTTAAAAAAGAATTTCAAGTAGTGTCTTTACAGGGGCAGGACCAGGAGTTGTGTAGGTAGTCCTTTAGGGCAAGTTTGAAGTTATTTGAATTTTGGAGAGATTTGATTGGGAGAGGGAGCTTGTTCCTAGGTGTAGAGACTACATGACTATAAAGACTTTTACCTATGGTTTTATTAGGTTTGGAAACTTGGAATAGGTATTGGTCAGAGCTACGAAGTTCACTGTTAGGGACATAGGGAGAGACAAGAGTTGTTAATGAGGTTTTTGGGAGGTTGGTGAAAATAGGGGTAGCATATAGTAAAGTAGGAAGGAGATAGGATTGGGCAAAGGATACTTTGGATTCTTGTGTAAGGAATTTTCTATTTTTGTATAGCAATCCAGGTTTCTGGTGGGTCTTTTTGATGCAGTTATTGATATGGGTGTTGAATTTTAGTTCATCATCTATTGAGTACGTTAAGTAGTTTAGTGTGGGACTCTCCCTGAATAGTTGTGTTGTTTAGGGATGAGATAGAGAAGGAAGATTTGAGGTGATGGAGAGGTTTGGGAAGGAAAAGAAGAAGGTTAGTTTTGCTGGGGTTAAGGAGGAGATGATTAGTAGTGAGCCACCTTTCAACAGAATGTAATGTGTCTTGTGTGAGGGTATGTAGGTGGGTTAGATTGTCAGACGTAGAGATGATCGTAGCGTCATCAGCATATTGTATAACTTTAGAGTGGGGACAGGATTGGAAGAGATTGTTAGTACAGATTTTGAATAGTAGGGGACCCAGGATGGAGCCTTGGGTGACTCCAGTGAGAATGGGTAGGAATGGAGAAGTAGGTGACAACCATTTGACAGATTGAGCTCTATTAGATAAGTAAGAAGAGAATCAGTTGAGGGTGGAGGTAGAGAGGTTGAAGAAAGAAAGCTTAGAGAGCAAGAGGTTATGTGAAACAGTATCAAAAGCCTTAGAGAGGTCCAGGAAGAGGGAAGATACCAGTTTGTTATTGAGAGGAGTGGAGATGGAGTTACTGAAGGACAGTAGAGCAGTAGAGGTACTATGGTGTGGGCGGAAGCCATGTTGGGTAGGAGTCAGGAGATTTTCTTGAATTATATGTGCCAACAGTTGTTTGTGAATACACTCTTCTAGGATTTTAGATCTGGGTGATAAGATGGAGATAGGTCTGAAATTTGAGGGGTTGGTGGAGTTGCCACCTTTGTGCAAGGGAATGGTATATGATTTTTTCCAAATTTGAGGGACTAGGTTTTCCTGAATTGACTGGTTAATAAGTATGGAGATTGGATATGCTATGGAGGAAGCTGCTATTTCGAAGTACAGGGGAGGCAGGTTGCCTGCTGAAGGAAAATAGGGTTTACGTTTAGAGAGTAGGGATCTGATAACAGTTGTGAGGATAGGCTTGATAGAGAAGGTGGTGTGGTTGGAGGGTGGGGGTATCATAATTAATGTTTGTGGTAGATCTGATTAGTTTCTGTATGGAGTCTATGAAGAAGGAGTTAAGGGATGTGGCAGTTTCTAGGGCAGAGCAGTTTGGGAAGGGGTTGGGGGGAGAAGGATTACCTGGGTGTACAGGCTTATTAATGGTACTCCAGAAGCTTTTGGAGTTGGAGTGGGTTTTTTGAGGGTTCAGGTAGAAATGTTTCTTATCAAGGGAGATTTGGTGTTTGTGGTGTTACAAAGTTCTCTATAGAGCTGGAAGCTGGAAGGGGTACTAAGTTTGTTCCAGATTTTCCAGGCTAAGTCTCTTTTCTGCATGAGAGAGAGAGTGGCTTTACTTATCCAAGGTGTAAAGTTTGATTTAACACAAACTTTTCTAGTAGGGGCTAGGGAGTTAAGAGTGTTAAGGAAAATGTTGTTGAATGTGAGAAAAGCTTCATCGAGGGGGAGTTGCTGGAGAGATGACCAATTTATAGATGAGACAGTTTGGTTAAATACATCAGGGTTAAAGTTGGATAGGTTTCGCCAGTCCTTATATAAGTGTGTTTTAGATGGTTGAGACAGGTGATGATTTATAGAGATAGGGTGATGATCACTTAAAGTGTCAGGGAAAATAGAGGGGTTATGATAATGGTTGGGGTGGCTGGTAAGTATCAAATCTATAGTGGTGCTGTTATTGGATTGTTGATTAATACGAGTTGGGGTGGTGATCAGTTGGGTAAAGCCATATAGATTAATACTGGCCATGGGGGACAGGGTAGTAAGAAAATTCCAGTCAATATTGACATCTCCAATAGTGATGGTTTCATAGGTGAAATTCTGGGAGATCCAGGCTAGAAAGAGTTCTAGTCTAGTGTAGGGATACTGTTACTGGGTGGTGTGTAGATCATGGCAATGGCAATCTTTTTGTGATTGTTTAGGTTATAGTTAACTATGAGTATCACAGCTGGGTGGAAGCTAGGGGGGAATATGGTAGAGGATGGAAAGGGAGGTTTTCTGAGTATAGGATAGCTACCCCTTCAACTTTTTTAGAAGGTCTGTCTTGGAAGATGATACTGTAACCAGATAGAAGGATTTCTTTATTTGATATTTGAGGTTTTACCAGGTTTTGGAGATGGAGAGGATGTGTGGAGAGTGTAATAATATCCAAGAGTGGAGATCAGGGAGTTTATTGACTGCAGTATGAATATTGAGACCTAAGATTTTAAGGTGTTTAATAGAGAAGGTAGGCAGAGGCTGGGTGGGCATCTGGGTGGAGGTGGAATTAGGTGAGATAGGGAGGTCAGAGGAGTGGGTTATTAGATTGGGGTTAGGATGGATATCTCCTGCTAGAAGAAGGGAAAGAATAGGGAAGAAGGAGGTATATTTAAGGGGGTGTAGTGGAAGGAATTTGGATTTGAGTTTGGGGAATACAGCTTTGAGGATAGATGGTGTCTGAACATTTCTAAGAAGTGGTGAGAGAACAGAGAAGATAGAATGTGGAAGGAGTAAGGTAATATGTTGTCTGAGGGAAGATAGGGTAAGGTGGGACTAGAGGATTGCTCAGGAAGAGGTGCATGGTAAGATGTTGTTAGAGTGAGAACTAAAAGTAGTGGTATTGAAAGGAGTAGGTGTAGGAACATGTAGCAGTTGGGAGGAGAGAGGAAGGTTCAAAAGGGAGTGTAGAAGTAGGTAAAGTAAGAGGTGGCAATGGAGTTTGGGCTGTATGGTTGGAAAAGTGGATGGCAGTAGGAGTAACTGGAGGAGGACTGTTGAGAAGTTGGAGTCAGTATGCTTAATTGGAGGAGTGGGGGAGGGGAAACTGTTGAGAGGTTGAAGGAGGGAAATAGGTGGGAGTGGTAGTGAAAAATGAGATAGAGGATTTGACTGGGTGGAAATGTGATTAGTGAGGTGGGGGTGTGTCCTCAGAGGACTAATATTCATTATAAAAAAAGAGATAATTTTTAACTTTTCTTCTCTAATCCGAGTGATCTTCCCTCAAAGTTTTTGATGCTGTGAGCAAATGACCAAGAAGCCTGTGCAGTATAGCTGGTCAATCAAGGCAGAAGTGAAAAAAAAATTTGGAAAGACAAATGTAAACATTAGAATGTAGGTATAAATATGCATAAGGTTTAAACATCTGTAATATTTTATAATTTCATGATTTTTATCAAAGAAAACAAAAACAGAAAATAGTTTTAGTGAAACAATCTAATGAAAATACAAGGGCCAAAAGAATTAGTACCGGGTGAAGAGTTATATAAGGTATGGATGGATGGCTTTCTTCTAAGTAGATCTAAGGGTGGGGAATTGTTTCAAAAAATTAACTTTGAAGATCAGAAAACAGCCCATGGAGTATAATTGAAATGAATAAGGGACAGGAACAGTAATCCATTTACAGAGCATGAGGAACAGAAAACATCTGACTTTACTGACCATGATGGAGTATTGCTTAAGTGAGATGATAAAACCTGTTCTTGAGGCTGTGTACCCATATATATGGGTACTATGAAGACAGTAAGGAGAGAAGGGGGTTCTTGGAATATTGGTGAAACAGCTACAGAATGATCTAATGATGCTCAGTGGCATAAAGCATAATGTGTGCATTCCAACTAGAGGGGAAGTTCAGATGGGGATGTTTAGAGGTGGCTTGAAAAACCAGAGGATTTTTTTAAGTTTTGGGAGTGTTGGGCTGGAACACACATTGGAAGTCTGATGCCTTTTGCTTGTGGAAAGTACATAAATGTTGAATGGAGTGAAGTATGACTGTGACTATGTACATATGCATACATTTGTAATGTGAAGCTCATCACTGAGCAAAATACTCTGTCAGTCAGCTCTGTCAATGTGTTTTTTTTTCCTATGGGCATGTTGTTGACTAGTCTGCCATCAGAGCAATGGATCATACCCAAAGTTTCCATGTTGTTGATTTTATGATAGTATTACAGATGAAACTGACTTGTATCAATGCAGCCATCTAGCAGGCAAAAGACTGCTGATATGGCCAACTTTCAGTACTAAGCTTCCAATGTCTTTTAGGTTGATTAGGATGAGGATGATTTCACAAATGTAGCTAAACCATAGACTTAGCAAAAAGAACTTAAGAGTGAACAATGAATTCTGATTGATCACTGGATAAAGTTGACTGCTATAAGCAAGTATAAATGTGTGCCTAACCATGGAATGGATGGGCCTCCTTGGTGTTGCCACCATCAAACTTGACAATTCCCAAGTCACAGACCTCAGTATACTACTGCCTTATCTGATGGAAGCTATTTCTGTGAAATATACAATATTAGCAAGAATTTTTGCAGGGGTGCTGTGTCCCCTGTATCCCCACATGTGGGGGTTTGCTGCAGTGTTCTTGAACTCTGTGCATACTACCTCTATGACTGCACTAACACAGATTAAAGGAAAAGCATTTATCCCATTTCTTCTGAGTCGGTCCAACCTTCCAAGTAGTATATACAGAAATCAGGGTGCAGGTACAGTGTTCCCTGCAAAAAAAAAATTTAGATCACTATTTCATGCTGTTTTATGTTGTTGAGGTGCTCTACTAAGTAGCAGTAAGTATATTTCATTTTGTTTATTTTGAATTTGATAAGCAGGGAGAGTCCTCTCCAGGAAGAGCTGACACGCTCTAAAACAAAATACTAAGCAATGTGTTAAAGTTGCCAGATGATGAATACAGATAAATTCCAAGTTCAATATTAAAGATTTTAATCCAACCATTTGAAGCTACAACAGGAACAGAAACATCCAGTCCTTATTACATTCACTAACTTTGCCTCCCTCCTTCTGCCTCCATCTGTCTCCACCTAGTGGCACAAGATCAGAACACAACATATTCCTCCCTTAAAATATGTAAGCAAATTAAACATCACTAACATTGTAATGAACCCTGAATTACATCAACCTTTATCTTTATATTTATGTAACATAGTCCTCAAGCCAACAAGGTCTCTTTCTCACACAAGCTGAAGGAATGTGAGGAGATTCAGGCATTGGTGTCACTGTAGATTGAAGTGGGAATTCCACTGGACATCCCTTGAAGCATCACTTGTCTCAGGTGCATTTGACTTAGATAAATGGGAAGAATGCCATTTTTCCACCTGCCAACAAGTAAGTACATGGACTGATTTCCTTTTGAATTTCCACAGGCTGTGAAAATCTCGGATGTGCTTTTGGAACATGTAGTGGATTCTGAATACGCACATTGTCCCCCTTTTGTAACTGAGGAAGCTGTGCTCCACGTCTAGTATCAGAACACTGTTCCATTTTCTCTTGAAGAGAGGAGATACCAACAGTATCAGCATTAACCAGACAGGAAACAGGAGGAGGAAGGACACTGAGGTGTGTCCGCATTTTCTGGCCAAGAAGCAATTCAAAAGGGGAGACTCCTGTAGTAGCATGTGGTGTTGCACAATGTACCTGAAGGAATTCTGAGACAACTAGTTTCCAGGGTTTCACTTGTAATGTAGCATATTGCATGCAACCTTTGAGAACACGATGAAATGGCACCATTTGCAGCTGAGTGGTATACTGAAATGTGGATGTGTTGTATATTTCTTTCTGCCAGAAATGCTGCAAAATCTGCAGAGGTAAAGTGACATTCATTATCTGATACAATGGTATGTGGATGTCCAAATTAGCTAAAACCTGAAATGAGGAAGTCTATAATATTTTGAGTAGTACCAGAGGCAATGAAGGCAACTTCTTGCCACTTGCTGTGGTAATCAATTAGGGTTAGGGCATAACAACAATAGCTGTGTCAAATGGGCCTACTACATCTATGGCCAGTTTTTGCCATGGTTCGGATGGAAATGGAACAGGTTGTAAAGGTGCCGCTGAAGGGTTGCCACTTTTATCAAAAGATTGGCAGAGTTAACAATTTTTAACTTGAGTTGCAACCATATCATCCAAACCTGGCCACCAGTATAGCTCACGCAACCGCTGTTTGGCTTTCACCACTCCTTGGTGGCCTTCATGTGCAAGCATCGCTAAAGTGTGGTGCAGAGAAACAGGAGCAATGAGACAAGTGCCACACAACACAAACTCATCTTGTGCACTGAGTTCATCTCGTAATTGGAAATATGGATGCATGTTTGTGTCCAGTGCATTAAGAGAAGAAGGCCAACCATTGGAAAGCTGGGTTTACAGAGCAGGCAACTCACTGCAGGAGGCAGAGGCAGAGACTAATTCACCAGGTGACAGGGCAGTTAAAGCATCAGACAACATCACCACAAATTCAAGTTCAGGTTCAGAAATGTCTTCAGTAGTAGCAGACAAGGGCAAGTGAGACAGACAATCAGCAATGTATTTCTGTGTACTAGGACGATAAGCAACAGCATAGTTGAAAGACAGCAGTCATGCTACCCAACATAAAATCTGCATGCCTACCTGATCAGACCCTTTTGAGGACAGTAGCATGGTCAATGTTTGGTGATCAGTACGGAGAGTAAATTTATGACCCCACAAGTAAGTTCTCCATTTTTCAACAGACCACACACATCCAAGAGCCTCTTTTTCAATTGTAGAATATTTCCTTTCAGCAGCTTTAAGAGTCATAGATGCAAAGGCAACAGTCTGTTCTGTATGGTCAAGGTGAACTTGAGTAAGGACAGCTCCAAGTCCATAATTGGACTCAGCAGTAGAAACTACAGTAGGCAAATCAGGGTCAAATAAAGCCAAGGTTGGACTATCAATCAGGCACTGTTTCACTGACATAAAACTGCTCTGAGCTTCCTCAGACTAGGAAGATGACATATCTTGGTGGAGACAGACACATAGGGGTTCTACAATGGTGGCAAAGTGTGGAATAATCTTATTATACCAAGATGTAAGTCCAAGGAAGGAACGTAATTTGGAAACATCGGTGGGAGCTGGGGCATGGAGAAGAGCCTCAAGATGCTCCTGATCAGGCTGTATCCTTTGTGCTGTAACAGTATGGCCCAGAAAATGCAAACTAGCCTGAATGAAATGACATTTTGATTAATTTAGCTGCAATCTTACATTTGTTTGTGTTTAAGAACTGCTTAAGTATCTGATCATGGTTAGCCTGTGTGCATCCCCACAAAATTATATAATCTAAGTAGTTTGCAACATTTAGCAATGCCTGCAAAATTGTAACAAGCATCTTTTGTAAAGCAGATGGAGCAGATGCTAACCTGTATGGAACCTGGCAAAACTGGAACAAGCCGTCATGAGTAATAAAGGCAGTCAAGTCACGGCTGTCTTCATGAAGTAAAAGCCGAAAGTATGCACTTTCTAAATCAATGGTATAGAACACTGTTGCTCCTTTCAGCAAGGATAGCATTTCATCAATGTGAGGAAGAGGAAAACTATTCATAATGATAGGTTCTCTCAAATCAATGCATAGGCGAATACCACCAGTCCTCTTTTGAACCACCACAATGGGAGAGACCCAGGGAGAAACATCAATTCTTTCAACAATCCCTGCTTGAAGAAGACAATTGAGCTCTGCACTTACATCCTGCTGAACTAACAGAGGTAAACAACATAATTGTTATCATACTGGAACAGAATCTAATACTTTAACTTTTTGTATGAAGCCTTTTGCACATTCCAGGGTCAGAGGAGGTAATGGAACTGTACAAAGACATATGACAGGAACCAAGTTCATGGTAGCACATGGTAAGACAGTACTGCCATTAAAGCACAACTGTAGACCATTTATTAAATCCATACCCAACAAAGCAGTTCCAGGCTCCACAATGAAAATAGATGTAGATGTACCATCATCTTTGGACATAGTAACTGGTAAGCAGCCAAGTACAGGAAGCGGAGCACAGGAATATGTCACTAACTTAACTGAAGGTGGCAATAAAGGTTCCCCTTGATGTTGTGCATCATATATACATTTAGGCAAAATGGATACTGATGAGCCAGAATTTACAATGAGATCCACAAGTGCAGCAGCAGTTGAAGTTTTCATTGTGACACTGCAGGGGATTCTCTCAGATGATGCATGGCCACTTAAGTAAAGGATTTGAAACTTGGCTATGGCAACTTCCTACACAGATCATGTTTGGAAAGAACAGCAAACGTGCAAAATGACCAGACTTTCAGCAGTTGTTACATTTAACAGAAGCAGCAGGACAGTGTTTATCATTGGCAAGATGCTTATCAGATCCACAAGGATAACAAGCACAAAAAGAAGCTGCAGAGGGCGTAGCAGCTGTAGGAAGGCCTGTGGCAGTGGCGACCAGCAGCAAGCACAGATTGGGTATGAAAAGTCTGTATCAGGACAGGTCTATCACCAGAAATAAACTTTATCTGCTCACCTGCAGCTTCAATTTGTGCAGCAATCATAATAGCTTTATCCAAAGTCAAGTCAGGTTCTAAAAGCAACCATTTACATATACGATGACTAGACACAAGTTCCACCAACTGATCACATAACATTTCATCCAGTTTAGTATCAAACTCGCATTTAACTTATAAGTCTCGTAATGCATCCACATACTGAGGAATAGTTTCATGGGCAGCTTGAGCACATTTTCTAAAAGCAAGCCGCTCAGCAACAACATTTCTCCATGGAGCAAAATGACCTCGTAAAGCCCTAATAGCATCCTCCATTGACATACCTGGTTTGGAAGTGTGTAAACAGACTCTGACCTTCTGTTCCCAGACAGTGAAAGAGAAGTGCCTTTTTACGTGCTTCCGGCCATTCATCTCCTGATGCACCAACAAATTGCATGCAGTTATTAAACATTTTCAGCCACATATCAAATGGTATAGCAAGTTCACCTGGGCATGGCAAAAATGGTGGAGGAAAAGGAGTAGCAGCAACAGTCATTGTAAACAAGCAGAAACAAGTAAGCACCTCATTGCCAAATTGTTAAGTTGCCAGATGATTAATATTGACAGACTCCAAGTTCAGTATTAAAGATTTTAATCTAACCATTTGAAGCTACAACAGGAACAGACCAACTTGAGTACAACAGGAACAGAAACATGCAGTCCTTCTCACATGCACAAACTCTGTCTCCCTCCTTCTGCCTTCCTCTATCTCCACCTAGTGGCACAAGATCAGAACATAACAAAATGCATAATAGTATCCTTTTGGAAGTCATCCACCCCTGATAAGTTTCATATTGACAATGCACCCCTAAGAGTTGACCAAGTAGTCAGAGATTTGAGGGTACACATAAACAGTTATCTAGACTTTGACCATCACGTGTCTACAGTAGTGAGGAAATCATTATATGTTGTGCAACTTATCTAGGGCCAAGGAGGTAATTGTTCCACTGTATTCAGCATTCATCAGCCCTATCATGAGTAAAATACCCCATTTGGTAGGTTCCTAACTAGGCACATCTGGCAATTTTAACATCCACAGAGGTTCCTCGCCAAAAAAAATAGAAGGCATAAGTAACATGTCCTATTCAGACCGCCATAAGGCCCTATCCCTGTATTCTGTCTCCTACAGGCTGTTGAAGGAAGATCTATGCCTGGTATATAAGGCATTGTCAGACCCCACCCTAATAGATCTCCTGCATATCAGCAAAATGAACAGTACCAGAATGTCCAGTTGTAAAGGCATGAACCTTGCCTGAGACATCAACAGGATCTGCTGGAGACAAGTATGTATCCAAGAGACTACCCCTTCTCTGGAACACACTCCCCATCTATATGAAGCAGAGTTCCTCCCTAACCCAATTCAAGAGTAACCGGGACATTTAGATGAGGAATAGGAAATTCATCCCTAATTTGGCACCAATGTCTCTAAGGGACACAGGCAACCTGAAAATGGTTCATCTCCCAGGCTACTGCATGTAGATGTTTCATCTCCCAAACCCCTGCTTACACTTATCAAGGATACCAGAACTTGTCAGAGATTTGAGATGCATGGATAAGCTTAAAAAGGTCCTAACAGTCGTTAACCTAGTACACACCTATGAACTTATGAACCTATGATCTCATTGGACCTATTTTAGTCTCAACCTGGGGGTAAACACAATTTATACATGCATTAGACACAGACTGGATATTAGAATTGGCATATTGAAAGAATCACAATGAAAAGTAGAGTTAGCGTACGCTATATAAAGGGAAGAAGGGTAGGAAGAGATTAAGTTATACAACCATAGAGTGGGCAGCTGTATTTTCACAGAGTCTTGTAATGTGCTTTTAGTTCTGATCAGGAAATGGGATAAGAGGAATTATCTTTAAGAAAAGAAGGGAGATATTCCCACAGTTTGGAACCAAGGACTGAGAAAGCATGGTCTGCGCACTGAAGACTAGATTGGGTAGTTTGGAGGAGAGGACCTGAGTGGTTAAAGACATAATATTGTATGTTGGTGTAACTGAATAGTCTTGAGGCTAGTATGGGGAAAATATCATTTTGATAAGTTTAAACAGCTGAAATGTGAGTAGAAAATCAGCAAGTTGTTTCCCAGGCAGCCAGGTAGCTTTTTAATGGTTTTATAGTGATGTTCATTTCTTTGAGAGAGAGAAATGAATATTCTTACGATATTTGAGATTATTTGAATGGTGGATGCATTTCTTTCAGAGGCTGCAGCAATGAGATGGTGAGCATATTTTATCAAAGTCAGTAAGGTACCTTTAACTATGGCATTCCTGAAGTGTATAGAAAGAAAAGGAGAGATCCCATTAACTCAGAATATCTGTATCTGTAGTCCAGGTGGAGGTATAAATTAGGAAGAAGTCCAAATAAATCTCTAGACTTTTGAATGTAGTGACATCTTTGGCAGTGTTATTCAGATGATCAAGGATTTGAAGACGTCTGTAGACAGAAGTCAGTTTTTGTCTAGTTCTAAAAACATTGTTTTTGTTTTTGTTTTAGAGGAGTTAAGCAATAGTTGTTTATCACTGATCCATTGATTAAGTGAAATGAAAATCAGCCTGAAGTTTGAGTTCAACAGGGGAGAAAGAATGGTTGGAGCAGAATAGGATCATATCAGCAGCATACAGCAGGAGAAGAAGATGGAGTAAGTAAAGAAGGTGTATGTTAATGCAGAGATAAAAGAGGAGCAGTACCAGAATTGATCCTTGGGGTGCCAGTTTGCAGAGGGATTGATGCAGAGGTTGATTTGTTGAAATTCATTGAGAAGTGGCAGTTAGAGCGTTAGTTTTTGGACCAGGGCAGTCTGTCATCATTAATACCTGTTTCAGTGAGATGGTCTTGGAGAACTGAGTGTAATTAGCAAGATGAAAGGCTCTGGTAAGGTCAATAAAATGTCTCCAGTAATTAGGCATTTGTCGTTTTGAAAAGAATGTTGTCAACCAGTGTCCAGATCACTGTGGATGCACTGTGACCAAACCAAAAGTCATGCTGCTTTTGAAAGAGAATGTAGTATTGGTTGAAGTACTGAGTGAGTTGCAAGCAAAGTCAGTTTTACAGAGTCTTTCCTAGGGGAGGGAGGGAAGGAGGATAGAAATGAGATGACAGTCTGATAGATTGGAGGGATTGGGTTTCTTAGGGAAAGGTTGTACAATGGCATTTTTCAGATATTAGGCATAATAATTAAGTGTAATAGACAGGTTGTAGATGTGTTTATATAGGGTTATTACTTTGTCTCTGCTGTGGTAAATAAACAATAGGTGAAGGTTGTTTGTACCAGGGTGGAGGTGGGGATGGGGGGGGGGGGCTATCGTGTTTAATCTGTTCATGTGGATGTCCTTGGGTGTGATAGTTCTGAAACAGAATGCAGGGATGTATTGATGGGTGGTGGGGGTAGCAGAGGCAGTTCAAAATTGGACATTTGTCCACAGTAGACCATAAGCTGTGTATTATGCATCAGAATAACAAAACAAATGCATGGACACTAGGAAGGCTGCTCTTCAACAGTAAAAATAGTCAGTGACACTGGTCTTAAATACGGAAAGCAATTTCACTAGGAGAGGTACATGCATTTGTGGACAGGAACATAGACCACTTTACACATAGGTGTTAGTGTCCAGGAACAACATTATTTAGTCCAGAGTAAACGAGATGAGGTAAAAAAGCTGTGTTCTGTTGCATATTATAAAAATATTGTTAGCCAAACACTGAAGTTCCAACATGTTGTAGATGAGGGAATTAGCATTGCCGCCTCACAGCAAGAGATTCTCCGGTTCGATCCCCGGCTGGGGTTTCTTCTGTGTGAAGTCTGCATGTCCTCCCTGTGGTCACGTGGGTTTCCTCCGGGTGCTCTGGTTTCCTCCCACATCCCAAAGACATGCTGTAGGTGGATTGGACACTCTAAATTAGCCCTAGGCATGAGTGTATACATGTGTTTGCCTTCTGTGGAAGGTTGGGCGCCGGGCTGGCAACTCAACACCGTAAAACTTCATTGCCAATCATGAGTGCACAGGTGATCCGCTGTGGTGACCCCTAACCAGGAAAAAGCTGAAAGAAGAAGTGGATACTGCAGAGAAGGGAGAAAGGGCTGGGTTTCTGGAAGAAGAAGACTATGAGAAGAGTACTAGTCTGTATTGGGGCAGGTACTTTGCATGGATGAACAGGTTTTAGGTATTGAATTGAGGAAATAATGCCTGAAAGGAGAGGTAGTGATGAAGCAGAGGAATGAAATCAGTATCCAGAAGGCCAAGAGTGTGGAACAGTGGAGCAATTAACAGTTGAAGGATGGTACCCACACATCTCTTCCTGGAGTAAGTAGTGTAGCTCTCGTTGATCAGGGTGGTAAATCTACCCACTAAACTCTATAGGTTTGTATGGCTAGGCTCTATATGGTCACCCAGGCTGCCTTGCCTAGTATATAAATCTATGGACTTGTAACCTATTAAACAGGGATTGATGATGACAAGCATGTGGATGACAGGAAGAGTGAGACCTCAGTACAAAAGAGCTAAGTATGAAGAACAGTAGTAACTGACAGCTGGCAGTGTTAGGAGAATTGTAGAAAGAATACAAACAAGTAGTATGGAGTAAGTAGCTGTGGAGAAGGGGAGAGTAGTAGGGTGAGACATGTGCTAGGTCACCTCATGAAAGTCCAGTCTGGTTGTGCAGTTATTCAAGAAGGCAAGAATAAAACTAAGCAGTGGAGTACCTAAAGGTGAGCAGGATAACATGAATTTTTACAGGTTTGATGAAATTTTAGTTATATAGAACTAGCAGACAGGTAGATAGTCAAGACAGATGCAAACAAGATATCACAATAAAAGTTTGTTATTCTGTAGCCACTGAAGCGAGGTAAAGAATTTTGAAGTATTCACAATCCTGAGTCACTTTTTAATAAAAGTGCTAATGAGCTTTACCCTATAGTAATGGGTTTGATTCCCTCAAAAGAGTTGTCTGCTAAATCACTCTGACCAAGTGACTTTACCAAACTATAAATGCAACAAACACCAAAAAACTAAATAAGAACAAAAAAGTCCAGGCGACTATTGCATCCACACACAGATTTAATTTAAAGCGATTTTCATCTGCTTACTAGCAGACTTCATCAGAAGTAACAATACCACATAGAAATCTTAATTAAATAAATAAACACCAAGAAATGCGGGATAATTAATTAACAAACACATCGAGTATCCATTCAAACAAGTCAAATGTAAACAACCCTGACTCGCAGGTAAATACAATAAACTAAAACTTGTTTAAAAATACAAGATATAATCTAACTCTGCCATAATAATTGAAACATTACTCCACGATCTAAATAAAAAATAAATAAGAAAATAAGAAAAAACTACACCTGTGTAGTTTTTTCTTATTTTATTTTTTATTTAGATTGTGGAGTAATGTTTCAATTATTACGGCAGAGTTAGATTATATCTTGTATTTTTTGTTCTTATTGACTTTACCATACAGTGCTCGTGGGTCACCCTGAATAAGAGGCACTTGGCCTAATGGATTTACCCGGTTAACAAATAAGTAAAGAAAAAAATCAAAATAAAAAATATTGCCTGAAATGAAACTATTTGAATATCATTTATCTGTCTATATGGAAATGTAAGGCTTGTTATATAGGCAAAGGTTTAGTGATTTTTCTGAACTAGTATTACTGAACATTTATTACAAATTAGAAGTTACAGGGATACAAATGTAGTGACATATAGAAACAGCCATCCAAAGTGCATGCTCTAGTTTGACGTAAGGGTGTAGAATTTTACAAAGAGAACATTAATGTACCTACTCTTTAAGTGATGGGGTTTGCTAGTAGAAGTGAAGTATTCCAACTAAAATATTGTTTTCTCAATAAAATGGAACATGACATGTATATATTGCAGTATGGGAAATTTTAAACGGTATTCTATAAATCAGTGATTCTGAAACTGTGGTCCACAGACCCCTGGGGTCCATTTGATAATTTCCAGGGGTCAGCGGGTCATTGCACCTACCTGGGTTTCGCATCCCCACATCCACTTCTGCAGCATCTTGATGACCGACCTTGCTTTAGTTAGAAAAACAAAAAACGAAAGAAAGAAAACCTAATTTTCTGCTATGGCTAAACTGCTCACCCTCAGTAAAAAAAAAAAAAAAAAAAAGAAAACAAAAAGATATGTTTGAGGCTCAGCAGCTTAATTTCCTAAGCAGCTGCTTGCCCTGAATTAAAAAAAAGGAAGAAGAACTAATAACTTCCATGTTTGCAGAGGCTGAGTAGCTGCTTGCTTGCCCTGTGTTTTCTGCCTGGCAGTTGGAATTTTGGGAGAAATTTAAATTAACTGTTCTATTCCCTCCACATTTTATTTGGGTAAGACTAGAGACACTTAACAGACTGTAAGTTACAAGGTGGATTTAGGCCACTCCCTAGCATAGCAAAGCTGGTACTGCAGAACTGATCCTGAAGATCTTGTTCCAGCAATTGAGGAACGAGAACAGAACACAGTGTTCAAAGACCCTGAAGGTATTTTTTTTTTCTTAAGCAACACTTGAATAAATCCTGACAAATGGTACAACTGTACAGATTTTCACAAAATGTCTAGATTTTTGTCTCATATTTTTTGTCTGTTTCTCATAAAAGTGTGTTTTTCTGACAAATCCCTGGCAGATCATTTAGGACTGAATTCAGAAAATAATGTCAGACATTGCTTTAGACTTCATATCCTAAGTTCAGAAAATTCATACTAATGCAAATCTTGTTCTATCAACTTTCTAAGTTGTAAGAGCAATATTTAAAAGGTGTTCCTATTTATGGGCCTTTGTCCCCCCATTATTTATGGCTTTGTCCAGATTTCTTGCTCTAATCTAGTCTAAGTCTAAGATGTTGACAGGTATGGCCAGGGTGTAAGAGGGAGATAGAGGGTGCATGTGTGTGATCATACCTCTCAACTGTACAGATTTTCACAGGATGTCCAGATTTTGCCTTATATTTTTGATCTGTTCCTCATAAAATTGTCTTTTTTGACAAATCACTGAGATGATAAAGTTACTAAAACTAAATAATGACATCATATCCTTCAGAAAATGCACTCTAATACAAATCCCTGTTATTCTAGCAGCTTTCTAAGTTTATAAGAGCAATATTTAAAATGTGTCCCTAGTTTTGGGCCTTTGTCCCCCCATTATGACTTGAGCTAAGAGGTTGAGAGGTATGGTGTGTGTGTGTGTGTGTGTGTGTGTGTGTGTGTGTGTGTGTGTGTGTGTGTGTGTGTGTGTGTGTGTGTAATAGGTAGGTAGCATACCCCCTCATACCCCTCAGCTGAGA
This sequence comes from Protopterus annectens, assembly GCF_019279795.1. Classification (NCBI taxonomy): domain Eukaryota; kingdom Metazoa; phylum Chordata; order Ceratodontiformes; family Protopteridae; genus Protopterus; species Protopterus annectens. The sequence goes on along the minus strand of NC_056735.1, from coordinate 974,957,248 downwards.
AGGTTTTTGCAGAATGTCCAGATTTTTGCCCCATATTTTCATCTGTTCCTCATAAAAAGGACTGAAGTTGCTAAATAATGACAGACTTTCAGTTTCAGACTTCATATGCTTAGAAAAGGGTCTATATCACTTTGTCAAACAAACTATTTATTGAATACCTGCTTATTCAACTTTATTTATAGAAACTTAATCCATTGAATTCTTGTTTTAGCGAATCTTTTTGCAGGAAAAAAAATTAGTCAGCCAAACTTGCGAACATCACAAAAAACACAAAATTTAAAACCCACCCGGGTGGGGGAGGCTGCACCCCCCACCCCACCCCCAACTAAATATACCAACTCCAAGATCATACCACAGTGGGGAAAAGGACAAACTCCCAATGATGGCCAAATAGTTTTTCTCCATGGGAAAAAAAATTTGCTAAAACGAGCATTAAGGATTAAGATTCGATGAATAAAGTTTGTCGAAGAGGTATTCGATAAATAGTTTGTTAGACAAAGTGATAGGGGCCCCCTCTAAGAAAAATGCATACTAATACAAATCCTGCTATTCTAGCAATTATTTAAGTTCATGAAAGTAATATTTATGTTATATGGGTTGGAGACAGTGGCATTGGCAAAAAGGCAGGAGTTTGAGCTGGATGTGGCAGAGTTAAAGATGTTAAGATTTGCACTGGGTGTGACGCGGGTGGACAGGATTAGGAATAAGTATATTAGAGGGTCAGCCCAGGTTGGAAGGTTTGGAGACAAAGTCAGAGAGGCAAGATTATGTTGGTTTGGACATGTGCTGAGGAGGGATGCTGAGTATATTGGGAAAAAGATGCTAAGGATGAAGCTACCAGGTAACAGGAAAAGAGAAAGGCCTAAGATAAGGTTTATGGATGTGTTGAGAGAGGACATGCAGGTGGTTGGTGTGACAGAGCAAGATGCAGAAGACAGGAAGAAATGGAAACAGGTGATCCGCTGTGGTGACCCCTAACAGGAACAGCTGAAAGAAGATGATGATGATGAGAGTAATATTTATACTCTGTCCCTCTTTGTTTTAGGCTTTGTCCAGATTGAGATGTGTGTGTGAGAAAGTGAAATGCCTTAGTTAGGGTTAGCAAATGGTTAGTAATTTTCATAGGCTCAAATCCTGTACCTTAGCTACAGAAAACAAGAGCCTGAATCTTCTACCCCCAACTACCAAGCTGCATTTTTCAAGGAACTGACATTCAGGTGCATCTTTCAAGGAATTTAGTTTCAAGTGCATGTCACAGAATTGAGAGCTTCAAGGGAAGAGAAGTTTACTGCTGCTCATGCTAAGTCTGTTATTGTGCAATTGTTTTGTTTAGCAAATTGTTCTGGTAGAGAATTTTAAAGCAGTGTTAGTAGCACAGCAGGTAGCATACTTGTGCCTTGATGCAGAAGACTGTGGGTTCTCCTCCCATAGCATGAAGATTGATTGCTGATGCTATGTTGTCTTTTAAGGGCTGGGGTGCTGCAGTCCTCCTTTGGATGAGACGCCTAGTAAATATAAACCTGTTTTCAGTTTGCCATCCATTCCATGGCCTATTGCAGTATTACCAGCTTACCATTTTTTTTTAATGTAACAAAGGCAATTTATTCTTCAAGGGTAGCAGGCACTGAATTTCTAGATGAAACACTGAAATATAAAGTTGTTTGCTAGCAGCAACCTTTTCATTAGTTACAGATATCTTTAATGTGGAATTATTCAGATGGCTTTTAATTTTGCAGAGATTATGCATGTTGACTGATATTGGTAGATTGTAATGACAGTAGTTTATGTGGCCTTTTATGGTTGAAATGTTCTGAATTGAGCAGTTTTGTCATTATTGGTTCATATGTGTTGTTTCATTGCTTACTGGAAAAATGTTCCTAACTATAAATTTAAAACACGTTCTAACAAGTGGTGCTGTATTATACAAGGGATATAATTGAATACAATCAGGAAGGTGAAGCAAAAAAATTTTGCATGGTCCTAAAAATGTGTGCAAAGGGCCTATAATTTGAAAACAACCCAAAGGTTGGTGGTTTGTTAATTAGGGTTTTAATTCATAACTAAGCGTAAACATGTGATTTTAGGATTAGGTTCAGAGGAGGTATGCTAGCAATTTGATGTTTCTTACTTTTATTGTCCTGTTGAAATTTACTTTCATAATAGCCAGAACTGTTGGTATAACTTTCACTACAGCCTGGGTAATCATAGTTCAGTTACTGGCCCTGGTGCCTGACTATGTGTTTTCAACATAACTTAGTAATATTCACAGAAACATTTAAAAAAAACTATGACATTTAATAATAGTTGGAAGTGTTTTAATGCACTACTCATTCTAGAAATTAACTAAAGTGCATGTTTAGCTCATGTGACAGTTTTGGAAGCTATAGTCTGTTTAATTTGTAATCTTTTAAAAATAAAACTAATTTTTTAAATTCAAATTTTGCTTTATTTATATTCATTATTAACTAATATCAGTATAAAACACAATCTAAAATATAGGAGTTCACCAAAATATTTCCTTTATAAAAGGGGACCTCCAGCTTGCAAAGTTTCACTTCCATTGCTATAAATGACTGCAATCATGTATGCATTTGGTACCATCTACTGGTCTAAAATCTATTTACAGTTATAAAGAAACAACCATCCAAAGTGCATGCTCCAGTTTGAAGCAAGGATGTGGAATTTTACAAAGAGAAAGTTATTATATCTGCTCATCAAGTGCTGGGATTTACTGGTAAAAGTGAACTATTCCAAATAAAACTATTCCCATAAAGTGGGACTTGACATTTCTCAATATATTACAGTAAAGGAAATTTTAAAATATGTTGTATAAATGAATGCATTCATGTATGCATCTAGCACCGTCTACTGGTCTAAAATATATTTACAGTTATAAAGAACATCTTACATCTTTGACATTACTATGTACCTAATTATTTTTGAACAGTTCATGTAAATTTTCATTGGATTCCCTTGACTAATAGGTTTAAGGGAATTGTTACTGAATGCATGACTGTAAGAAATATATTATTACTTAATTGTACAATGACATTTCTACTTTAGCCTTAGAATTGTAAATAGAATCTTTTTGTATCGCCCTGTTGATTTTATAATAAAGTGTCGGATTCCTAAAGAAAGTTGCTGCCAGTGCAACACACTGAAGGAAGATCATTAGTGGCAGACATGATATCATAATGTACATTAAACAAGATGAAGTAATTATCTATTCAGCATAGGATAATTATAGATTCCGCAGATGCCTGCCAGATTTCAAAACACACCGGGCTCAGGAAAAGCAAATTAAATGTGATAAAGTACTTTACCCACAACTTTCTGAAAGCACTCAGTGGAGGCCATATACATTTTATCTTAACACCACTATATTAAACATATTCTTAGGGAATCCTGTGGAATCCACAAACCTTACTTAAAAAAATGCAGCCAGCACTTAATGCACTACAGCAGGCTGGGGCAAGCCATACTTGAGGATGATCTGCAAATGTGTCCCAGATGATAGCCAGCTAGGCACTAAGCTAGGCTACAGTTAAGGCAGCTCTCTGACCAGGAAATAACAGATTGATACAGATTAGACAGAGAGCTGGTGCAGGCTATGTGCAGAACATGAGCACCCCACATGTATGCTCGCAGTCTGTGTGGTAACTCAGTTGAAACAAAAGTATACCCATAGCCGGCCTTAGGCATAGGCCAACTAGGCGGCTGCCTAGGGTGCCACTCTAGTAGGGGCACTTTTCCAGTATTTATTTGGTATAGGTAGACCAGGATGGGGGCACCGGGTGGTGTGGTGGGGGGCGCCATGGAGCCTTTTGCCTAGGGCACCAGTTGACCTAAGGCCGCTCCTACTGTATACCCGAGTCAAAGTATACTGGCCTGCGGGATATTTCAGCAGCATATTGAAGATGGAGTGGGAGTGTCCCAGACAGCTGCCAGTTGCATACAATCACAGTTCCTGGCAGCAATATACACCAAGGTGGATGACTGCATCCACTTCCCAACAGCACTCATGGAGCTCAGAACTGCCATGAAAGAGTTGTATGTCATAGCCAACTTTCCCCCATGTCTGCACTCCCATCCCAATTAAACCCCCAGCATTACCTGATACTGAAAAGTACATCAAAAGAGAGGGGGTGGCCATCACTCAGTTCTCAGGCAGCGTGCTCAGCAGATGGCCGCATTGCTAATATCATGGCAACACACCCTGGTAGTGTGCATGATGCTGCAATATGAAGAGAAAGATAAATGCTAAGACATCCTACAATATTACCTATATCCCACTGAATGCTATCATAACTACTGCTATAGGATTCAACATCAGACAGTATCCATAAATCAGTCACTAAACATACAACTTCTGGACAACCCCACAATTCATTGGTCTCAGCAAACTCACTTCAGACATTACAGGTTATTCTACATTAACTATGGATATATGTTGTTTTTGTCCATATCTGTACTTCAGTGGGGATGGTTTGTTTGAAGTCATACAACTGTTCCTGAGGAAAACCTCCCTGTTACTGATGGACATGTACCCATATGTATGCATATTGTGGAATTCTTACCCCATTCTTTATGTAACTGACAGATTGTAATGCAGAGAATTGTAAACAACATATTCATGAAAATATTTTTCAGTTGTTTTCCACAGCATAATTTGAAAATAAATAGGAGACAATAGCATTGTGTTCCACCACAGCAAAGCAATCTGGTGACCCCAGAGTCAGGATATCTAAGTGCACACAGCTTTTTAGTACCATTTGCATCATACATAATTAATGAGGTTCATTAGCATTCAGTGTTTTGGAATCCCATTACAGTAGACTCCATCTTAACTGGCCTCTTCTTTAACCAGCAGTCAAATTTCTACCTCCTCTGGGCTAAATAATGACAGGCGTTTGAGTTTAGACTTCATATCCATTAGAAAAATGCATACTAACACAAATCCTGTTATTCTAGCTGATTTATAACTAATAAATGCTATTTCTAATGCATTTTCTGATTAACCAACCATTCATTTATCCAGCGTAAGGTCAACTCCCATTGAGACCGGATAAGAGCGAGTCTACTGCAGTGACTGTCTGCTTATGTTCTCAAATCTCTGTGCACTAACCAGTAGCTCAGCATAAGTGTATAGTGCTCAGCTTAATTGCCCAACAGGTATCAGTAACTCTGAATATCTGTAACATGAGCCTGATGACCACCAATAGTCTGCCACCATCCTATATGGGTCATCTTGAGAATGTAGTGTAATGATACATTTTCTTATCATACCATTGTAACCTGCAAACTGAGTGGGACCTCAGTTAGAATTTTTCGGGAGGCTTTTTTCCTCCAACGTAATACTACTTCATTGAGGATGCCAATGAAGAGGAGGCTTTGGCTACCCGGAGTGCTGAACTGGACAGAGGAGACTGTTCAAATGTATGCTGGACATGAGCACAGGATAGAAGCATGCCCCAGGAACTTTGCAATGATCAACATCTGGAACTGGATTGCAAGGGAGTGCCACGGATATACTGGGATCTACTGAACTGGCGTGCAGGTCCACCACTACTATGATGACCTTCACTGGAGGAACACAGAGGATCTTCACCAGAGGGTCACAGAGGTCCAACTCCAGCTACCAGTTTCTTACAGTAAGTTTCATGCTCAATACCTTAACACTTATATTATCAGATATGTCTGTACTAAGTATCTACGTTGATGTGACACATTGGGTTTTAACTGTATTCCATGATTATCAGTATTAATCATTATAATTTACATGGAGTACATTTTCTTCTGCTCGTGAAAGTTAACAATAATGCTTCAATGCATTTGGAGGTTATCCACAGCTACACTAGGTCAGTGTAAACATTATACAGCACTGTCAATGATAACTGCATATTAATATGAACTTTAAACATACTAGTTTTACAGCTATTCCATTATATCTGCTTTTAAAACATTTAACAAATTGTAATGTCCCATTGCTCAGCTGGTTAAGCGATATGGAAAAGTGAATTTTATTTGCCTATGTGTAGGTTCAAATCCCAATGTAGCCTACTTTTTAAACATTATTGTCAGTAGTTCATGTTTTGTTGCACTTCACATATGGAAGGTCTGCATTTGTTTGGTACATAACTTATAAAGTACAGATCTTTACACATCTAGTATGGCTATGATGCATTGACACCTATAGTGCCTAGGCTGAAGATGACTGCACATTTCTCAGCTATCTGCAAAGCTTCTAGAAACATCTTACAGTATACTTCTGTATGTGTAAATACTGGTAACTATTTGAAATGTTATGTCCCGCTAGACTGAGTCCTAAAACATGGAGACTGAATGGCTAAAAAGTGGACTTACGTATATTAATTCTGAGATGTCATTTCTTGGAATATTCCCTTTTCTCCAAGGTATGTCAATCTCAGAGTTAGTGTATATATATATATATATATATATATATATATATATATATATATATATATATATATATATATATATATATATATATATATATGTTTGGGGAGTATGATTTCAGAGATTTGCTTTTCTCTGGGGGCAGGTTTCAGACTTCTCGGAATTTGCCATTTCAACTGACGACATTTCAATAGGGAGCCATGAATGCTGAGTAACACTTACGTATATTAATAAACCCTAAAGTTTAAAAATCACAACAGTCTTTATAATCCATGTCTTCTTTCATCAGTTTGATGAATGTAAGATCAATGTAGGTCATTATGGCTGAAATACATGTGAGTCTTATTAACACATTGCAAGTACTGCTAGTGTGGATCTGTAAGCCTTATATTGTCTTGTGGCTATAGGGTTAGCAGTGGAGACTAACCTCCTACCTAATTTACATGCGTAGGTTTGAATCCCACGGTTGTGCAATAACTCATGTCATGGCTATTTTTTTTTTAAAGTACATACAATTATTTTTATGCAAACTATGAAAGTTAAAATCAGTTTGCTGGCACATGGTAGTTTTTTAATGCTGATAAATGCACATCATTACTCCACAGACTTTGACAACATTAACAGAAATGTGATTTGCATTAGCTCAAATGGTTAAGCAATAGGACAACATAAACACTGTTTGCTTACTTGTGGGTTTAAAAACCCAGTGTAGCCTATTTTTTAACATTATTGTCAGTAATCCATTTGCTATTGCACATCACATAAGGAAGATCTATATTGTTTGGTAACTTATATAGTACCTATTTTCATGCATCTAGCATGACTGTACTGCAGTGGCACCTAAAGCTATTAGGCTGCAGATGACTATGCATATCTACATTATCCACAGTGTTTCTAGAAACATCATCCAATATACTTCTGTTGATATTGCTGTATGTGTGAATGCTGGGTAATACATACATATGTTACCGCTACAGTTTAAATTACACAACAGTCTGTTGCAATCCATTACTTCTTTTAATGGACTGCCCTCCTACATAATGTACATGAGTAGGTTTGAATAACACAGTTGTACGCTAACCCCTTTAATAGCTATTTATGTGTTGCAAGTGCAGACAAATGTTTTCTTGTGAACTATGCCAGTTGGAAACCTGACTGTCTACATTGCTAGGTCTTTATCCAGATAGCTAGGTATGTACACTTACAAAATGCCATCTTAGATTGGCACCCCATTAGTGTGTGTAATGCTTCACAGCATAGTCATAGCTATTAAGTTCATCAGTTCATGCAATGACAGTGAGAGTTGTTTAGGCATGTAGGAATCTGGTTTGCAGTGTGAATATAGGTGACAGTTGTAGGTTTGAATTTAAGTTACTCCTCTTTGTAGTAATGCTCATGTGTGCGCAGCACTAGGTGTGAAATATCAAAGACTGAGTATGAAAAATGTGGTAACGTATTATATTGTATTGCACGGCAAAGCTTGCTAACATACTGATGACTTATTTTTTCACTGTTCTTGTTTTGGACATAACATTCATTATGTAGTGAGCTTAAGCAATCTTTCTGTGGGTATAATACTGTCGTGTTTTCTAACAAACCTGTCATAGCAACACACTGTACAGGGTCACACATGGGTCACACCATGTGTATGTTTTTTCTGTTTGCAGCAGCTGAAGACCGTTCCAGAAACAGATCCTTGCAGAGGAGAGACAGAGGTATGTGTTATAACTTTTTACCTTTATGTCTCCAGAAATAGTATTAACACCCTTTAATCTTCAGGTTTAGATGTACATAGTCAGGTCTACTTTGTATTATTGAAATGTCACCTAGCCAAAAGTCACATCCATGAGACGACTTTGCTGACAAGTTTATTTTAAAGAAAACCAGAATCACCAGAGTTTTACTCTGGGAAACTAACCACTTGGCCACCACAATAAAAAAATGAATGGAAGGAAATTAAAATAACCCAAGCAGGGGCTTTGCCCCCCATACACCTCATGTGGGGGATCCCCCACAAACCCCCTAACTAAATATACCAATTCTGAGATCGCACTACAGTGGGAAATGGCAAAATTCACCATGGTGGCCAAGTGTTTAATTTCCCACAGTAAAACTCTGGGGATCTGGCTTTTCGTTAAAATAAAGGTTTTGGCAAAGTCATCTTGGGGATGTGACTTTTAGGTAAGGGAAATTTCGATAATAACAAGTAGACTCATATAGTCTTATAACTGTTTTGTCAGACGTACCATAATTCATCTGCAAGGTATGTATAATACGTAGAGATTTACTCTAACTAACATTAATGTTTACATAAATTTCAGTAGAATGTAGTGTTGTTTGCTATCAACAGGTGTTTGTTATTACCCTGAGTTTATATGCTGTTTGTTGACACAAGCTAAATGGCAGACTGTTTTCACCTGGCATATTGGTTTTAACTTGAATGTTTTACGTGTATGCTGTTTGCTGAGCATGTAGTAGCAAATTTGCATGTATGGCAGTGGTTTTCAATGAATTGTGTATAACCTGCTTATTCTGTTATTAAATGGGTGTCTAGTGACTAATTTTTATTAATGTTGTTAGTAAAAATTTATTGGTGTGTAGTTCTTAAGTAACACTTTTCTTGCAATGCTTTATAGCTGCACTGCAATGGTTTGTTAAATACAACATTATGTGCCATTTTCTATTACTGGTGTACTGCAAGCTATGCCTGGATTTATTTTATGTTTGAAGTCTGTGTGTTGTGCACATATGTGTTTTGCATTCATACTAAAGGCTGCAATATCAGTAAATGTATAAGTAATAACAGATGCATGCCTGATAGACTGAATACTGCATGCCACGTGATGTACCGTGTAACTTGACAACGTATGATGGGCACACTGATCCATTCATGGTTTTCTATTCATATCATCAATATAGGATTTTAATGACATTAATCATGACAGTACACTTGTTATCATTACACCTTTGTGTCTTTTGTTATACAACATATAAATAAACCTTATGGTTCAGATCTGCTGACCATTACTTTGCCATAACAAATGTACCATAATGTGATATACTGTACATTGGGCAAACATTACATAAGTTTAGATGTTGTTACTTGCATATCACATAATCTGTTTACAATTATGATGGTTCACATTTTTTATTACAGTGATATGTATTTGTTTCAGATGTCTGCTTTTAAGGCTGATTGTAATGTGTCACATGTCAATACATACTGTGAAGCAATACATAGATATAGCAATATAGGACAATTTGCCATGACCATGTGTATTACATCCACATAAATAGCATTGTGAGAGTGACTCCTTTACATGACCTTAGTTATGCTTCAGTAGCATTTACTGTGTACAGTTTAATCTACAGTTTGTATCACAATACATACACATATGACTACTGTCATGTTTTATAACAGACCTGTCATAACAACACATTGTACAGAGTCATACCATGTATATGACATCTGCCTATATACACAGGTAATGGAAATGTATTTTAACTCATATATACATTTCTGTGCATGCCTTATCACTGACTGGGTTTTATTTCAACATTTTTGCATATGACTGTGATGTACATTACACAATATGTTGTAATTATTATGGACTGGGTGTATTCCTTGATATCACATAAGATTTTATATTTGGATAAGTTCAAACAGTCACATAATAGTTACAACATGTAGATTGTGTAACATTTGTACACATTTTCCTTTATTCATCGATTTTAAGTTAATACCTATTATGTATAGAAAACATTTTGTTCCTGTGTTCAAATCTGACAGTGTGTGTGATCTGTACCTGATCACCATTTGGATGACAATGACAACAATGACATGCAAGTTGGGCTCTGAGGACCAGAAGGATGACCATGACAGGGATGGTGATGACTATGGCAGAGTGGAACCTGCATGTGCCATTGTTCCTGCTGCTCAGTGGAGAAGACATGTACCACCACTCCAGGCAGATGATTTTTCAGGATCAGACCCATAACTTAATGACAGATGCTTTCCAGATGCAGATGAGAGACATGATGGGCAACTTCTTTCAGGATATGGTGCAGGCCATGCATGATACAAGCCATGCATGACTCCTTCTGGGAGATCTAGTGATGATATTTAGAATGTTGAGATATCTTTTTTTGGTGTTTAATCACATCAGGATTGTCCCTCAGGAATGTAAGTATTGTCTGTGTGATCCACTTTTGTAATGCTGCCACCAAGTTGTCTCCACATTCAAATATGTACAGCCTAGGCACACTTGTGCAGACATCCCATACTGCTGCCATGCTTTTCAGACATACATCATAATGTACACTGCTCATATCAGGTCATATGTGGCTTTATCTTGCTGCTGCAGTATGATGCACATTAGCAAATGACGCATGCGTTAACATTATTATTTACATAATCATCACATGTTGTCATTACTGCATACATTGCTCCATATGAACAGGGATGCTACTCCTTCAGTGTGTGTGTGTGTGTGTGTGTGTGTGTGTGTGCGTGTGTGTGTGTGTGTGTGTGTGTGTGTGTGTGTGTGTGTGTGTGTGTGTGTGCGTGTGTGTGTGTGTGTGTGTGTGTGTGTGTGTGTGTGTGTGTGTGTGTGTGTGTGTGTGTGTGTACTCCTATGCATGCAGTGCAGCATAATATTGTTATGTCCAATAAACTCTGGCCCTGTATGACACAGATGACTGTTGCAGTTAGCATAATACGATTGTGACACAATTATTCTACTTTTTTTGTTATTCCTGTCTATACCTATGAGGGATGACAGCAACTCACATGCTACATTATTCACATTCTTATCACATAACACAGTGAGGTCAGTCAAGTGCATTTATTTGCACATGTTATCCATGTGTATGCATTGCACACATTTGTGTACTGAGAGTTGTTGTCTTATGTCTGCTCAACAACATAACATGTCCTTGATTTTGTAACTTATGTAATATTTTTGGGTTATACTGTCCTATTGTTGCAATGACCTTGCACGTACTAGTAATTATTGTTCTGTGTTGTGCACAGTATTGTAACAAGTATATCTGAACATGCATCCTTCACATACTGCATTAACATTTACTAGTCCATTAGTCAGTATACGGAGGTAATGCTTTGTTTATCATTATTCATGACTCTTTTCTTTGTCTTTATCTTGCTTACAGCAGTAGCCAGTCTTTTTGAAACTAGCTTATATTGGGTCACATATACTGTACACAGGTTAGCCTACATATCAGTGTGTATGCCTTTGTAGTACATATGCACTGATGTAAATGGATGTACCTGTGAATAGCCATAATATGATAGACACACAACCACCCTTGTAATATGTAACTTGTTAAATGCACGTATTCCATTTTTTGTGCTGTACATCTGTACACAGGACTGTCCTATGATCATATCTACACATTTACATTGATATTCATATCAATGATTGTGAGTGCCCCATCTGTTGTACTATGTTCGTATGGCATTTTATATGGGTATGTGATATTCAAAACTACTTTTGTTGTGTACTCATATCATTTGCTGTTTAAATGTTGCACATTACAGTGTTGTTTGAGTCATTTGTACACAGTCTTGTTTATAGCCATCCCCAATCCACTATGTACATGTGTCAGAAATTAATTAATTGCTTCAATGTACCTTGCAAGGACCTGCAGTTCATCTTGTGTTCTAGACACATGCATATGAACTTGTGTCTTCTTAGCTATGGTTGTCCTGATGTATTCTGTGCCTACTTTCTGTTGCTGTGATTTTGCCACTGCTGTGGGCCTATGTTGTCCATCTCCCTTCCCTTTTATAGCTTTGTCCTACTTGTTTCACATATATGTGGCATACGGTATATGAATGTTTGCCTTCCTGAAATGTATCGTTGATGTAATGTAGGTATACTGATACAATGTGGATTGTGCCGCAATGTTGGATATTATACACATGCAACACATATGCACACAAGGTTTTAGCAATTGAGTAGATTCCATCAGTGTTTCTGTTGCACTTGTGTGTTGTGGATTACCCGGATATTTCTGTCCTTCCTGACTATGCAGAGGCTTTCATTCCTTAGCATTCAATAATCATATATGTATCACAGTTTCTGTAATATTCCATGTCACTGATGTGGACATGTGTGATAAATCTTCTTTTAGTTTGGCTTATGTAATGCCATTGTAAGTCACTCATCTATATTGTACACCTGAACAACAATATGTCTTGCCTTTTGCATGGTATGTGCCTTTGATACATGGACCCTTTTCTCCTGTGTTTGTTGTGTGTATACTTATTTATTTATTACACATCAATATTAATCTGTGGCTATGGTACTGCTGTTTGGCACTGTGCTTGATTGTCTGTCTTTCAGATGTAAGGCTGGAAGTTCTAGTTTGCTCTCCACTTGTTTGCTCAAGCATTAGGTCACCCTTACTGTTGTTAGATTTACACTTGCACTGCTTCAGCCTAAAGGATTAGATTTGATATCCATTGTGTACTGCAATGACAGCACTCCTCATTAAGTGTTCTCTAACACACACCTACCATCAGTCATTCTCATTCAGGTATGACTGTCACACAGTTTGCAACATCTCAACAGTGACTTCTGCTTTTGTACACACACACATATATATATATATATATATATATATATATATATATATATATGTGTGTGTGTGTGTGTGTGTGTGTGTGTGTGTGTTGCACTATGTCTTATATGCATCCCTACCATGTATGTCATTTTTCCTCCACCCATGTAGTATGGCATATATGTGTACTGTTTATGTACCTTACATATCCTTTATGTGTATTCCCAACCTTGGTCTGTCACACCATGTGATATTTGTTATATGTTTGTAACTGCTCTTTTGCCCACCTCCTCTTTCCATGTCTTTTCCATCCCTTCCATTCTCAAAAAAAAGGGGGGGGGGGACTCTTCCCACTGAAAGTGACTCTCCCTATGACCTCCTATTCCATCATACCTTTTCTTTGCCCCCTTCTTCATTCTCAATCCATATCTGCTTTTCTATCACCCTATTTACTTGGATGTGTGCATTATTTGTGCCCCCCCCACGTACCCTGCACCCATTGTTAACTGCTATTAGCCATGGTGAAGTGACACTGATTACCCATCACCTTACTTAATTAATGTTTTTATTAGAAATTTTGTGGATTATGTCAGATACACAGATTGCGAGGAGTGTATTTATATATGTCCATTTATGGACTATGATGATATCGGTAAGTGTTTGCGTATAGTCGTCATTTTTCAGACATAATGGCTAATGCACATTTGTCTTTATTTATTGCTTTCCACATATTAATTTAACTTCCATTGGGCTTGTATAAATTCCGTAGATGAGCATTGGTAATGCGCATACATAGAATAACATTTTCCATATTACGTCATGAAGAACTTTTCCTGGAAAACGTATTTCACATGACTGATTGTGATTGCGATGACATTGCTGGTTATGCCTGCCTTGCTCTGAGGTATTTTCTGTATAGTTGCCATATTGGCATATTTGGGTATCTGCAATTCTTGCATGGAACTTGTTAGATTGTGCTGAGCTCCATGCACTTTATAGAATCTGACCCATAGAATGTAACCAGCTATACCTATATTCTTCAAGTATGCTCTTATAATTCTGTAATAAAATGTAAGATTTTATTTTTATTTATTTATTTATTTTTATTTTACATTTGTTAACCGGGATAGTCCAACTGGATATATGTCCATTTTCAGTGGAGGCCTGGGGAAAAATGCTCCAAAGAGACAATTATAGACAACATACAGACAAAACATGGGTACATATTTCAGCTAGATCTATTAGGGTATCTAGTTGTTGACACATATAGGTATAAGCTTCAGACAGTTACAATAGTTAATAAAAATTATTACATTGTACACACTCACACAGATACAGGTATACCATCATTCCGCTATTGTGCTATATATTTATATGTAGGTAACAGATAAGTCACTAGTTTAATCCAAGAGTTACAACAGTATCGGAGTGGTTCTGGTATTAGTCTGGTATAGAACAGGGACATAGCCATTTGTTGTTAGGTAATTGTTGATAGCTTTCTTAAATGTAGGTAGGGAGGTTACTAGGGTTATGGATGAAGGCAGGGAGTTCCAGATTTTGGCCACATAAGAAGAGTAAAGGGAGTCACCAGCATGGTTGTGAGATCTAATAACTGCAAACTGTAACTTGTCAGTTGAGCGGAGTTGCCTGGGACAGGAATATTGTTCTACAATGTTAACCAGTGAAGGTGCTATAGTTTGTTGATAGAGTAGCTTGTGAGTCATAACCAGCTGACTATAAATAAGTAAGTTTGGTAGTTCAAGCCAACCCAATTGCTTTAGATTTTGGCAGGGATGTGTTCTGTAGGAGCTGTTGTTGGCAAATTTGGCTATCTGATTACAGCAGGTGGTCATTTTATTGATTTCTGTTTTGGATAAGTTAATCAAGATGGGTGAGGCATACAGTAGAGCTGAGAGAAGGTGAGCACATGTAATAGTAGTTCTAGCATTATGGGTCAGGTATGGTTTATGCTTGTAGAGACTGCCTAGCTTTTTGTTAGTACTTTAATGGCCAGATTAATGTCTACATCAGATTTGAGCTTGTTGTCAATAGTAGTACCTAGTAGTTTTGTCTGGGCTCCAGGTGATATGGGGGTACTGTTGTTTGAGTGGATAGTAAAGGTGCAGGTGGCGGCAGTTATAGTTGAGGGATGAAATAGCAGAAGCTTGGTTTTTTTGGGGTTGAGTATTAAGCCATTCTCTGTAAGCCAGCTTTCAACTGAGTGAAAGTTATCCTGGGTTATTTTGTGAAGTTCCGGTAAAGAAGGGGCGCTACCTATTATAGATGAGTCATCAGCATATTGTATAAGGCTTGAAGTTTTAGTAGCTGAGTGGAGATTATTTGTAAAAATTGAGAACAGTAAGGGGCCTAGTATAGATCCCTGAGGTACACCGAGTGTCACAGGCAAGAGTGGAGACAAGTTATTGTTCCATAGTACTGCCTGTTGTCTATTGTTGAGATAGTTTTTAAACCAGGAGACTGCTAAGTTATCTAAGCCTAGGTTTACAAGGTGGGAGATTAGTTTTTCATGGTTAACCATACCAAATGCTTTTGATAGGTCTAGGAAGAGGGCTGAAGAAATCTTACCATTGTTCCTGTTGTGATTAATGGTATCTATGAATGCTAGCAGGGCAGTGGTTGTGCTATGTCCTAGTCGAAACTCATGTTGTGTTTGTGATATGAGCTCTTGATCAATAAGATGGGTCATTAATTGATGGTGAACACATTTTTCTAATATTTTAGCAAGTGGGGATAGTATTGCTATTGGTCTGTAATTGGATATGAAGTAAGAATTTCCCCCTTTGTGTAGGGGTATGATATAGGCAGTTTTCCAGATCAAGGGTACTAAGCCTTCTGAGATGGATTGGTTTATAAGGATTGAGACTGGTTTAGCTATTTCATTTGCTGCTAGTTTTAAGAATTCATTGGGGAGGGAATCTGCTCCTAGTGTTGTTGGTTTTAGTTGTGATAGTACTTTTCTTATATAGGAGGTTGGGGTGGGTAGTAGCTTAAAAGTGGGGCTGTTGTTAGGTTCGTGGGGGGCACTGGTAGTATTTGCATAGGTTTGCTTTTGGGCAAGGGCAAGTACAGTCTCAGTAAAGAATGAGTTGAATGATTCTGCTATGTTTTCCTTTGTTAAACCTGTTGTTGTGGGTGGGGGTAGTAATTTTTCCAGGGTGTAGTAACCTGTTCAAGCCTGCCCAGAATTTTTTCGGATTGTTCGAGTGTTGAGTTTGATGGGTAATAAAGAAATTTCTTTTATCCTGCTTGACTTGTTTCTTTGTTAGATTTCTTATCTGTTGCTATGTTTGCTGTGTTCCTGGGTTTTTGTTTGACCTCCAGGCTGTCCAGGCCCTATTCCTTTCTTTTATTTTTTGCCTTGCTTCCCTTGTTAACCATGGAACTGCTTTGGCCTTTACTCTGGTAGTTCTTACAGGGGCATGCCTATTTAGTATTTCTAGGAAGGATAAGAAAGATAAGATTACTTTTAAAAAAATGGTAGCATTTTTATGATTTCTGTA
The DNA here is from genome assembly GCF_019279795.1 of Protopterus annectens. Taxonomy (NCBI): domain Eukaryota; kingdom Metazoa; phylum Chordata; order Ceratodontiformes; family Protopteridae; genus Protopterus; species Protopterus annectens. The sequence continues at coordinate 974,940,728 of NC_056735.1, read as the reverse complement.
TGGTCCCCCTCTTTCAGGATAAAGAATGACTGCATCCCCAACACACACAAAATCAGAATACCACCTGACTACAGCTACTGAATTTAATTTATATTAATGCAGTTTAAAGAAAAGCATCTGTGATTTCATGACAATACCTACTCTCACATACAATTCTGACAAGGCTGGCAACTACAGTTCACTAAGACTAAGTCTTCCAAGCAACCCACATTCCTTTATTATTATAATACAGGCTTTTGTCTATAAAGCAAAATTTAAATATCCAAGACACATTCACTCAAAAACTGGAAAAATGAAAACATAAGAGATACTTGCAAAATGTTTCAGTTTAGGGTCTGTATTAGAACATCGAAGTTTCACAACTTCGAATGTAATAATATCGACCCCTATTCAGCGAATGCTGAAAACATCGAACATGCAGAACAGCGAATTTTTTCCTAGGGAAAAAATTCACTTTTCCGAAACACATACACACAACACAAGCACACCAAACAAACAGCAATCCACACACATACACCTAAAATCTTACATCTAGCCCTACACTAAACTGTACATACACCACTATCTATCCACTTACCTTAACCCAAACCCTAACACTAAGGTCGGTCACTATTGCACACTCACCTCACCCGCACCCTAACCCTAACTCACCTACCTCGCCGTAACCCTCAAGTCCACACAATCGCACACTTACCTGACCTGTGCCCTAACCCTAACTCACCTAACCCGTGCTCAATCGCACACTTACCTGAACCCGGCCCGTAACTTTCCACCACTGTGCTGAAAATAGCGAAGTGACAGAAACAGACAACCGAATTCTTTCCCTAGGAAAACATTTGGTTTTCTGTAGCTTCGCTATTTTCAGCGTTCGCTGAATAGGGGTCGATATTAGAACATTCAAAGTTGTGAAACTACAATGTTCTAATATAGACCCTCAGTTTATCAGCGGTTTCTTCTTTTAATAAAAAACGAAAGTTTGGTACACCAAGACAATCGAAGCTGACTAAAAGTTCAAAAACAAAGTTCTTTAATTTGCAAAATCAGTAAGCGCTTTCACGTTTGTGTAAAACGTTTCATCAGACTTTCTAAAAACCATAGGAAACAAATCTACTTAAATATTTCAATTAAAAACAATCAACCAATTAAAAATCAATTACTTCTTAAAGTATCTATATTCATAAAATCCTGCATTTGTAGTATATATTATTAAATAATCAAAGAAATCTAATAAGCAAAAATATGTGACATCATAGCTTCATGAAACAAACTAAAAATAAAATGAAATAAATAATGCATATATAACAACTATTTTGTGCAATGTTCATAGAACTTCTATATACAAGAAATATCTATGTTAAAAAATATGTAACATTTCAAGGTTTCTTCTTTTAGCCACAGTCGAACTGAGGTTCATATCCAGTCTGTCATTCTTAGCTGTTAACCACTTTGCACAATAATTCTGAAAAAGCTGAAATTATGGGGAACAAAGGCCCAGAATCAAAAACAAACTTTAAATGTTGCTGTTGTAAACTTAGAAAGTTGATAGAATAACATGTTTTGCATTACCATGCATGTTCTAATTGATATGAAGTCTGAAACTTAAATGTCTATCATTAATTACTGACTGAAATCCTCAACAATTTGCCAGAAAATCTCAAATTCGATGAAGAACAGACAAAACATTTTAGACAAAAATCTTGACATTTTGAAAATATTTCACATTTGAGAGGTATGTCTTTTGCTCATACATTTTAGCTTCTTTGCTCAAGAAATTTGGGCAAAAACCAAATTTAATGAGGGGACAAAGGTCCAAAATCAGGGGCAGTTTTTAAATGTGATTTTAATTTACTTAAAAACTAAAAGAACAGCAGGTTCTGCATCAGCATGCATATTCTGAAGAAGTATAAAATTCTAATGTCTGGAATTATTTATTGACTGTAATACTCCATGACTTACCAGAAAATCAAAAATTTACAAGCAACAAGGCAAAATAAGAGGCAAGGTCTGGGATTTTGCAAACTTCTGGATAGATGAGAGGTGGGCTGTTGCTCAAGAAGAGTAAACAAGTCTTCCTGTTTTTATATTACCACAGCACTTTTGCCTTCCATTGAGGAAAACAATAAAGCAACATACACACACACACACACACACACACACACACACACACACACACACACACACACACACACACGTGCGCACACACACACGCACACACACACTACCTTCTATATACAGCTTTCTCAAACAGTTAAGCACAGTATTTTTTCCAGCTTCTTCAGATTTACACACTGTCTTACTTTTCATAAATTTCAAAAATTTAGTTTGGAGTCCCTGTGATAAAAAAAGGCCAGTAAAGTGTGATGCTTCTTGTAAAGGCTGTTTCCTGGTAACACACACACACACACACACACACACATATGTGTGTGTGTGTGTGTGTGTGTGTGTGTGTATATATATATATATATATATATATATATATATATATATATACATTTTTTTTTGCCTGGTCAAGAACAAGGTTTCATTTTCTTAGTATGCCTCCCTCTCCCCCATCCACAGTACCTAACAAACATTTACTATGAGTATATATTTGCTTATTTTGTTTACCTTTATGCTATGCAGTTTCACAAGACGCAATCATATCTTTTCACAGTTAGCACTGGAGCAGTGGTAGGGCTATGTTATTTGCCGAGAATCCCACGGTATAGAAATGGAATGTTTGGGGAGGCAACTATCCCACAACTACAGGATGAAGCACAACAGCAGTTCATGGTCATAATCCTCTGATCTATACCACTGGGCATCATTAGTAACCTAATCTACTGATTTTATTTATTTTGCTTCTGTTGACACGGCCAGTCCTGCCAGTCTAGTGCCTTTTTTTAAGGGGAGTCCTGAGGTGGTATTTATGCTGACTAGGGAAAGTTTGGCCAGGACACCAGTGAAATTCTCCTGCTATTTTCAATAACAGTAGTGGGATATTTTATATTCATCACCAACTAAGGAAGATGGGGCCTTGTTTTAATATCTCATCCAAAGGATGGCACACTCAATAGTACTGCATTTCCCTAATACTGTACTTTAGTGTCAGTAATAGAAAAATAATTCATTAACCTGGGATGGGAACAGAACCTGCAGCCTTCTGTTCTTTCTGCATCAAAGGGGCTTATGCCACCTGTTGAGCCACTGACACTAAAGCAGCACTGATGCTCCATAACTGCTTTTTTACTCAAAAGAATTATAGCTTTGTGGTTCATTTCTTTTTGTGCACCATTTAATGATTTCATGATATGAGATTAATTACAGGTGTCTGTCATATTCTGCCTCTTTATCCCTCTCTCATAGTTATTATTCCATCATAGAAAATATATTGGATAACCGGAATCACATGTCATTTCTACAATAATGGACCAATGAAGGAGCATCTAAAGTGAATGGAGGCCCTCCTACTGGAAACCATCCCTCCCACCTCAATTATAAACACCAGATCCACTACTCAGACCCAACAAGACCTCCAAAACCACTGTATTTCTTAAAAAGATAAATAAAATAAAACATTAAAATTAATCAATTTTTCTTTGTGTTCTATTTATGTCTATTTTGTATCCCATCAATAAATTCTTTCAATGAACTCACCCTTTATTTTTTGCACTTCACCCCTAGCCTTTGGGCTTCCCCAGGCAACATACTAATGACTCTGTCATTTGTTCTATGAGATGAAACACAGGTCATCCATTCCCAATCCAAGGTGAGAGCCCCCCTGCCCATTTGTTCTGTGGCTGAGGCAATGGCTCATCAGCCATTCCTTCCCCTTTGGAGGTGAGAGTTGGGAGCTGGCAGTCTATCATTTCCATGAGGGTTCCCTCTCTCCATGACTAACTCTCCATAAGGTGCCTGGAGGTGTCCATTTAAGCCACTGTCTAGAAGGTCCTTAAGTTTGCTTCTGAGTACACCTAGGAATGTTTTTTCCTCTATGTGTGGTGCAAGCCACACCAACCCAATAGTTGCTACTAGCTATCCCACCAGACTACTGTTGGGGTGCATGGTGCAGAAAGTCACACTGCCTTCCATTCCCCATGAGGGGTGAGACAGCTTTAACTGCTGACTCCCCCAACCCTCGCCTCAGTATCTCTACCACCTAGGCTGCTAGTTAAATCTGGAAAATCAAAATCATAGCCAAGGTTTTATCCCTCTACATCACAAGGCCAAGGCTGCTCTTTGTTTTATGAAAATGTCTGCGTTATGTTTTGTAAGTTGTGCTGCCTTAATGCCATTGATGGGGTCATTTGCATGTGTGTTTTTAGCATTTACAGTACTTTTTGACAATGAAAGGAATGAGAGGATAAGCAGTGTATCTGAGACATTTCACAATGAAAATGATATAGATGGGCTATAAGACAAGGTGACCGTTTTTTACAGGACCTAAACTGGTACACTTGAGGGAAACCCCAGGAAGCCAGGTCTGCAATCCCATTCTCCCGGTCCCCATGGGAGTGGAGATAGGGCCACCATGCCATCTCTCACTGGGGGCCAGCAGGTTGGCCTCCCATCCTTCACACGGCACTGTTGGGATGCCACTCTGTGAACAGCACCACCCAGGTGGCAAGAGGTCACATGCCATGAGGCTTGAAATGATGCACATTTGTCGGCACCTGGCACCGTAGGGGAGAAAGACTGAGGTGTGCCACAAAAAGCACAGAGATGGGGGACCCAGGGCCATCTTCTCTGTGAGACTGAAAGCCCTAGGTGCAAGGCAAAGGGCAGAACTGGTGTCACAGATGTCTGGATGAGGGACTGTCTGAGGCTTCGCAGCCCAGCAGAGTTCCATGAGGCTGTGAAGATCCCCTGAGAGGCTCCAACAGCATGCATGACACTGCATGATTTGGAAGCAGTCAGGAGATATGTAACCCTGGAAATGAGCTCTCTCTCCTGTGTAGAAGTGAAAGCCCTGAGCCAGTCCATCCTGATGGAATTCTGGAAGGGAGAGGGAGGTGTAAAGTGACTGGGACAGGACAGCTCCTGTCTGGGTGAGGGGATACAAACCATGCCCCCTGTGGGACAGAAGTCTGGAAAGGGGAGACAGGCAGACAGTGGCAGGGCTGGGCGAGCTCCTGCCTAGGTGAGGGGGGTCAGGTCCAACTCCCCACAATGGAAGTCCTTAAGGGAGCACTGCGGCAGACAGCAGCAGGGCCTGGAGAGATCCTGCCTGGGTGAGTGGGGTCAGGCACAGCCCCCCCCATGGCACAAGTCCTTGAGGGAGCAACTGGCAGACAGTAGTGGGGCCTGGAGAGCTTCTGCATGCATGAGCAGGGTCAGGCAGAGCTCCTCATGATGGACATCCTTGAGGAAACACCAGGGCGGAGGGGCCTGGAGAGCTCCTGCCAGGGCAAAGGCATCCAACTTTACCCCATAACCGACAGCATCTTTGAAAAATCTCAGAGTCCCCAGAGTTGATCTGGATGGAAAGCAGGGGGACATTGAAGCCTTCATGAAAGCGGATATGCCCCTCAGCGGCCGAGGGGAGTTCCAGAGTGGTGGATGGGATCGGAGGGAAGATCCCCTGAAAGGTTCCAAGGGCATGAGGGATCTGGCATGATTTAGCAGTCTGCAGGAGACATGGAGAAGTCCCCCAACATGGGGCCCGTGGCTGGGGAAGGTCTTTTGGCCAGGTTGAAGGGGATGCCTGTAGGGGTCGGCCCTGAAAGAAGTCATTAAGGAAGCACCGGACAGATGGGTGCAGGGCCTGGAGAGCTTCTGCCTGGGTGAGTGGGTTCAGGCAGAGCCCCCATGATGGTAGCCCTTGAGGGGAAAACTGATGGATGGTGGCAGGACCTGGAAGGCTCCTGCCAGTGTGAAGGCATCCAACCTTACCCATACCCAATGGCATCCCTAAAAATCGCAAAGTCCCCAGAGCTGCTCAGGATGGGAAATCAGGGGGATTGGCCGCCCCAGGAAGCCAGGTCACCATTCAAACTGAGCAGTCTAAACTGGGACATTTCTGTGTCCCAAAGACAATGTTTGGGATTCCAGGACAGAGACTTCCAAAACTGGACTGTCCTGGAAAAACTGAGACAGTTGGTCACCTTGCTATAAAAAGGAGCATGGTAAGTACAGACTCATTAGCCTAAGATGTGTTTCAAGGAAGGCCATTGAAAAATCTTCTAATTAAGAGGATGTAGGGCTCTATAAATTGTAATGACCCATCACTAGCCAACTTCAAACTGGGATTTGAGACTTAGTTTTTTTAACGTAAATCCATACGGTGGGATGACTATAATGATTAATCTGTTAAGTTTTAGTTTCTGTTATTAATTACCCCAAAATAAACCTGAGTTTGAACTTTAACTAGATAAGCATCAGCATGAACTTACAGCAGAGCAGAGGTATTAACAGTCTAACTCAATTAAGTTCTATAACGTACTGACAAGAAGTAGAAGATGTTAGCTATTGGCTGGCTAATAAGGAAGGAACAATGACTAATACCTCAAGGTTCAGTGATGTTAAACATTTTATTCAGTGTGTGTGTGTGTGTGTGTGTGTGTGTGTGTGTGTGTGTGTGTGTGTGTGTGTGTGTGTGTGTATGTATATATATATATATATATATATATATATATACACACATACACACATACACACATACGTGGCAAGTGTAAGCTAATACAATTTTGTGAAAATCTTGGGACATGATATATAGCTGCATAATGAGATACTGGAAAGAACAGAGTTGGAAAATGATCTGAAAGTGATAAACATATTGAGGATTACTATACAGTACATAAGTAAAGTGCTGAGGTGTATAGCCAAGGAAAACAGACTTAACATTATAGAACACATCTTCCCTTGGAACAGGGCACTGTCAGGTCCTCACACAGAATGCTGTATCTGATTCTGGACACTATATAAAGAAAAAAGACAAGGCTTTTGAAGATGGCAACTAGAACTACAATACTATGGTAAGAGAGGTGAAATGCCTGATCTACTAGGAAACACTATAGGAGCTTTGCATATGCACAATGGGGGGTTAGAGGAGATACTGTATGATGATGTCGGGAAGCAGGGAATATTTATTTATATAAATGCATTTATACACGTATGTATGTATTTTTATGTTTTATTATTTATTTATTGAAAATACTATACTGTTTAATAAAACATGGTTTATAAACATGTACAGTGTTTGCATGCTGACAACACTAAAAATGAATAAAATTAGTGCAACTACAAATCATGCCAATATCATGGACTGAAATTAAATGCCAAAAAAATGCATTATTGTATCCTTTGATAAGTCATCTACCCCCACAGAACTACTACATTGACAAAATCCAACAAAGAGTTGACCCAGTTGTTTGAGTTTGGGAATTTATGTGGACAGCGACCTAACTTTCGACCAGCATGTGTCCATTGTCCTAAGAAAGTCTTTCTATATTGTACAGTTTACAATCAAAAGGATTGTGTCTGGATCTAAGAACATTATTGTCATACTTTACTCAGCCCTCATTAGGCCAATCATTGTGTACAATTCCCCATTTGGCATGTAGCTGTCCATACACATGCAGCAACTGGAACACCCACAGAATACCTTACTTTAAGGATACAAGGCCTAAACAATATGCCCTACATCAACCAACTAAAAGACCTGTCACTATACATGGTAGCTTACAAAATGCTAAGATGTAACCTGTATCTGGCATACAAGGCATCCTCCGACCCAATGCTGATGGATTTACTGCACATTATCAAGTCAATTGGCCATCAGAAATACTTGGTCTTGGGATCTAAAACTTTTCTGCAACATCAAAAGAACGGTTTGGAGGGACAGGTATATATCATAGAGAATACTGCTGCACTGGAACAGAGTCCCTATCCACGTAAAACAAAGTCATCCCTGTCCATATTCAAATGCATCTTGGATCTATGGATGGGAAACAGAAACTTTATCCAAGGACTGCCCAGCATTACTAATGGACAGAGGCACCTCCTAAAAGATTTATCCCATCATGGGTCCCTCAAATTATCTATAGTATGATCTCAACTATTCTCATTAGAGTTATTGTATAATTATTGATCAGGGGATAAGTAAGGCCAGTCTCTAACCAAACAGGATAGGTTAATTCAAACACAAAAAGGGAAACTGGCTAGGCTTAAAATGGGTGTTGTTGAAAATATGTGAAATTTTTTTCACGAGACACTTGCCAATGGTTTAGTCCACTCTGGCGTAATCCACAGAACATACTCAGAATGTACAAATATTGCTTACTTCAACGTTATGACGTTGATCTCCTGGGTGTTGGGGAATGGCCTGTTTGATCAAGTGCCTTACACTCATACATATACATATTACTCAAGTATGCAAGAAACTGTCCTAAAGAAAACATTATTTTAAATGTAAAAAAACACAGTAGTGATTTTTTAAAGCGTGTAAATAAAATAAATAATTAATTTTTTAGTATTCTATGTTGACTATCTAGTACTAGGCGGGCAGTGATATTTATGAAATTTTACATACTGAAACAGAAACATATTTAACAATAACTGTGTCTGTAACATACAGGACTGACATTGATTAAGTCTCATCTGCTAAAAGTAAGCAGGTTACTGAGCAAAAACCTAATGAAGTCAAACTTCTTTGCTAATATGAAGCCATTATGTTGAACTATATTAATTCCCATGTATATGTTTAGAAGACTACAGTTATACAGCAATGAGCTAGGTTGTAGGTTTTGTGAAACCTCTGAGATCAATAATGATCCAATTAAAATGGAAATTCAGAGGAGCTGCGTGAATGGTTAGTTTGGAGAAGCATTTGTCTACCTGCGAAAATGGTGATACAGCTGTCCACAAGTGAGTGTGGAGACAGGCTAGTGATGGAAAGACTTTTTAGGTCAGAACAGGAGAACAAATTTAAGAATTAAAGAATATGATGCATTGTGAGACAGTATAGAAAGAGAGAGTAAATAGAAATGCATAGAAAGACTAGAAAGGTAAAAAAATGTATGGCTTTTGTAAGGGAAATAAATAAAACAGTTAAACTTATCTATTTAGTAAGTGGTAAAAGGTCTGAGAGGGTGATAGGTTAATCACTAGAGAAAATTAAGACAAATAATTAAAGTCCAGTGTTTGGTAAGTAATAAAATTTGTAGGTGAAGATTAAGACAAAAATTTAAAGCCTACTGTTTGATGAGTGATTAAAAGATGAGTGGAGAATGTCAGGTCGTGGCAAAAGAATGTTACATTTAACTTTACAGGATGAGAAGATTAGATAGGCAGTGTCTGAAATGTTGGGCTGTTGTTTTGAAAAGCTTTTGGCTAGTTAAACTTTAGAAGGTAGATCTTAGTTGTAAGCTATGCGTTATCGTGAATAAAGAATATTGCAAGAGTGAGAGATATTTTTATCATGTCTACCATGGATATCAAAGCAAATGCAATTGCTTTCTTGTTGAGGATGTTACTGAAGTCAGTAATATTTTTGGTATTCTATATTCTTTGAGGAAGTTTATTCCAAATGTTGGGCACAATTTTATAAAAGGCATGTTTTTTTTTTTTTTGCGAAGGAATGGGTTGGTTATCAGAGTAAGTTTTCATCTTAATATCTAAGGAGGTAAGGGATGCTTCTACATATTAAACTGTTTAGTAGAGCAGGGCAATATTAGTAACCCATGTAAAATAGTGCTAAAGCTAAAGCATCTAATTAGAAAAGCTAATTAAAGTAGGTGGAAAAATAATTCTTAGACAGAAATTAGTAAGAATGGTAAGTGTACATTCTTATAAGAACTCTCTGGGTTGTATTGTTGCAGACTTTTGCTTTGACAGAAGAAAACAATTCTGGACCATAAACATATTTAATGATTCTTTCCAGCAGTCTTTTGCCAGGAGCTTCCAGCTAAAAGAGGTAAGAAAGAATAAAGGCCAAAAAATTCATCTTTTAGATTAAATGTCAACATGTAATAAAGTCTTATCCTTATGATAACCAAATAATTAAAATCAATGAGACATGTACATGTTTGCAGCAGGAACATCATCTATACAGTTATAGTTTTCTGCAATGGATGTATTTTGCAACTGTATCAAGAATGTGAACTGAGTGATATTAATAATCAGTGGCAGCTTCTGTAAAGTAATATGTCCTTGATAACAACGAGACAAAGGACACTTTATTTAACAAAGTTCAATTCGAAAAAGATATGCATCTGTACACACTTCATTGAAAAGAAGCTTCACCTTAACACTAAATAATCAGCAGTCATGCTTTTTCTGTACCCCACAAAAGCTCAAACGCAATGGCTTACTTACAATCCCATATCTAGCAAATAGCAAAATAACGTAGGCCCAAAAGTACTGTTACCCTGCCTACATTTACCTTCACCTACAACAAGGACTAGGTTACTGACAATGTCCTGAATCAATTGAAAGCTTTCTTTTATGTGCCTAACAGCATTTCTCCTGAAGTCACAGCATCTCTTGCTAAGGGCATTACTACCCAGAATTAAATACTGGTTACCCTTAAATTATTTAATTCCACCAATAATACCTCATTCCTTCAAACCACCTCTTACAAAAAATGCTGATTCATTTCTCTCCAAAATCAGAACACAGTTGTGATATGCTCTGGAAAGCAAAATAGCTCCCTTTCACCACTAGAGCTACCCTGCTACTCACCCCCCACAATGTCATCCTTATACAATGCATCTACTGTCCCTCCATGAGTAATAACCTTTAGCTACAAAACACACATTACCCAAGGGACAGCACTGCCAGCTCAGCTACCCTTATTAGGCCACAGTTAAAAAAAATTGAGGAAAAGTGTTTTACAAAGTAATGCTGTCCAAATAAAACCTTCTTATTATGCTCATAACCAAAACCAGTTACACCAACTTCAGAAGAAACTTAGAAATCACTTAAATTAAATCAAGAAAAAAGTGTTACAGAGGCAATGTATAGCAGACACAGTGCAATATATTACACATAATACTATATATGGCAAATGCTATCTTTAACCAGCTATAACCCCCCCCCCCATTTGCCTTCTGTACTGTATATGTACAGACTATTTGTAAATGGATATGGGTTGTCTACTTGTAAATATGAACATTTATATATTACCATCTCAAACCTGTAGAATAGTGTAATAATTTATGAACTCTTTTGTCAAGTATCAAAGTCCATATGATACAAAACTTTTCAAAACTGCAAATAATTGTTATTTTGCTATTTCCCTGCATGAAACTTCTAGGGTTTAGCAAATTTTATTTGACCTGTGTATGCAACTAACAATCTATGTAACAAGTTAACACTTCAGTATGTGTCATGAAAACTACTATGTAGTGCTCAGCATTTGTTAACATGTTTGTAACACTTCCCTATGCTATGGCCCAAGTCACAGAAGAAAACTTTCCTAGGACCAGTCCACCTACCAGGTTAACAAAACTAAGACAAAAAAATAATGAATTAAAAATGTTGTGTGATATTCTTAGTTTGAGACTGCAGCTTCATAGTGGTTATCCATGAAGAATGCTGCTTCGCATATATGCTGATAAACTAAATGCAGGTTATCCGCACTGAATAAGAAAACTTTTGAAAAATATGCCTAGATACAACAAAAGAGTAAAGTACCTAAAATTAAGCATTAAGTACATATGAAGCACTATGTGAAGCCATAGGCTTTGAATTACTTCATATGTATTTGGATATTGTGGATGGACAATGAAAGACCTAAGGCAAGTGATGGATTGTGCAGCTTTTATTATTAATATTTAAAAAAAATAAAGGGGTTTAAAATGTTTTATATAGGGGTTTCCTTACACACTGTTGGTTACTTTAAAGAGTAGAAAGGGGGAGACAGGAAAGACTGAAAAGGGGGAGAACCAGCAGAAACACATCAAGAGGGTTGTGCTGGGGGAGGTGGGAGAGGAGGGGATAAGGTCGGAAGGAGTGACGAGGAGAAGGAGGAGTGGTACCAGCAGGAATCACCAGTTCAGAGACCCTCCCAAACTTTTCACTGCCAGAAGGTGACATAGTACAGGACCCCAATATTGACAGAGTAGGAGCCTGTGGCAGTGTGGTGGTCAGCATCAACTGGGATAGTGTGCCTTGAACACACTGAAGAGATGCTTCAACTGGCATAGTCTGTCTGTCCACGACCTGCTCCAGCAAATCCTCTACCAAGTCCCAAAGCCCTCATTCATTGAGGCTTGCCCCGCTGCCACATGGAGTGCCTGCAGGACTGGGGCAACTGCCCCTACCCTGTCAGGATGTCCCTGGATGGGCAGAGGATGAACGCTCCCTAAACTGGGAGACACATGCCTGGGTGGCTCCTGATGAGTTTGATCTATACAAAAAGAATAGAAATAGAAGAGAAAGAGAATAAATAAATGAGAAATAAATTCATAAGAAAAATAAGAAAAATAGAAAAAAAGGGGGGAACAAAACAGAAGATATGCACAATAAATTCAAACATTATGTTACACAGTCTTTCTTACTTTAAAACCTTTTTATTGTTATAAATATTCGTTGAAGTAAAACAGAATGTGTGGGCAGTGCTTATGCAGACATGGAACTACTAATTAAGGAAGTGCTTATGTGTTCGGGGGAAGAGTGATATCAGAAGTGCTTATGCATACCTTGGATGACATTATATGGGAACTGCTTATACATACTTGGGAAGAGAGTATATTGCTATCATGATTTGGTGGAGTTTGCATTTTTGAAGTCTACTACACAAACATACTTGATCCATATCTGTGCTTGGTATACAATTGTTTACAGTATTGTACTGAAAACACGCTTTATGAATATTTACATGTTATAACATCAGTTAAAGACAGAATATTGCAGTTGCATATTGACATATCTTTTATACTTGGTTGCAGTAATGTACTGAGTGCACTGTGGCACTTCAATTGCCATGCTTTATAAATTACTTCTTTATATAATTTAATCAGTTAAAGCCAGAATAGTGCACTAATACACTGGCATATCTCTTAAACTTGTTTGCATTCATTTAATGAAGGCACTGTAGTGTTTCAGTTACCATCCTTTATAAATTATTTCCGTATACGTATATATATATATATATATATATATATATATATATATATATATATATATATATATTAATGCAATCAGTTATTAGTCGTGCTTACCAGCTTCTTCAACCAGCCTTGCGTTCTCCTTTCCTGCTGATGCTTATTACATTGAATTTCCTCCTTGGCTAGAAAGAGAAGACATAAGACAATTGCTGTTCACCTGCATTTCACTTCTCTCTTTCCTCAGTGTTACTGATATCACTAGTAGTAATATACAAAGAATCGTATTAACTGCTGTTCTTGCTTACTATGCATTTGCTTAAATATTTACCAATATCTGAATTTCATATTGTGCCAATTGTCCCTTTACTACAAGTTATAAACAAATATTTACACTTTTGGTGGACTGGTGTTTTAAAATATTATGCTTTGCATGTTACAGTCTGTGAGTTGTGTTCAGGCAGAAGATATCCGCACACAGAAAATTGTAGCAATTCAAGGAAGTTGAAGTTTTCAGTTTCTTAGCTGTACAAAAATGTGTGCTTTGACAGTTTTCTAAGAATTCTAAGCATATAAGGAGATGGCTTAAAAATCTATACAGAAATAATACTGAAGTAGGGTGTGGTGCCTAATTAAGAGTTCAGCTCTCTTGTATGTGTAGTTAATATTGTGAAATGAGTCACTATCTTATACAATTATTATACTAATAAATATTTTTTGTCCTACACAAACAACATCCTTTCTTTGCAAAAACTGTCTGCATGCAGTTTAAGTACTACCTAAGGTAACGCAATACTAAATGAAATTATGTAGACATGCAAATACTTTTTATTTGCCTTCTGTATAAATACATGAACAAATACTTGTAAGTATGCTTATGCAGCTGTATATCTGTGATTTACAGACACATGTATGCAGATTATTATTTTACTCATGCATATAGGTTCATAGGTTCATAGGTGTGTACTAGGCTAATGGCCCTGGAACCTTTACAAGCCTAGCCCATAGGATTAACCTGGCATCGTGCCACCCAACCTTAGTTCCCAGTGCCTCTGTCGAGTAGAGCCACTGGAGTGATCCCTGTGGTGAATTTTCTATTTCCCATCCACTCATCAAGATTTCTCTTGAAGAGGGCCAGTGAGGTGCTCTGTTTGACATGTCTATTCCATAGCATGGGCAGTCTCTGGGTTATGAACCTGTCCCTCCAGCTTGTTCTGTTGATTGTGGTAATGAGGTTGAGGTCTCTGGAGCGTGTGGTGCGGAGGGATTGGGATTTCTTCAAATGTAGTTTTTCTAAGAGAGCTGGGTCAGACATGGCTTTGTAAGTCAAGCAGAGATCGCCTCTAAGTAGGCGATATGAGACAGAGAATAGTTGGTGTTTTCTGAGTATGTCCATATAGGACAAGTGTTTAAGGCCTAGGATACTCTTTGCGAGGTACTTTTGCAGCCTCTCCAGTTGTTGCAGGTGTCTAGTGAGGTACATGCCAAATGGGGCATTGTACTCAATGATTGGCCTAATGAGGGAAGTGTAGACGGAGACAATGACCTCTTTATTCCTGGATGCAAAACCCTTAGTAATGAGATGTGCCACATAGAAGGACTTTCTGACCATAGTGGCAATGTGGTGGTCAAAAGAGAGGTTGCTGTCAACCTGTGTTCCCAGATCCCTTATAATGCCTTCTGTGTTCAGTGGACTACCATCGATGTGGTAATTCATGAGAATCGGGTTTTTCCCAAAGGGGATGACGACACATTTTGTGGCATTGAGATTAAGGCCATGGTTCTGACACCAGTCGTTGGTCTCAGTGAGGCCTTTCTGTACTATTTCAGCATTACTTGGGGAAGTTAATAATAACTCCAAACTTGCAATCATCTGAGAACTTTATCAGCCAGCATCCCTTTGTGTTGGCCTGGACTTCAGAGAAGTAGGTACACTGTGGGTTCTATCTGTGAGCCAGTTTGCAACCCACCTAATGATATAGGGGTTGATGCCTAGCTTAGTGAATTTTTCTGATTCCTGAGTGGGGAATAGTATCAAAGGCCTTGGCCAGATCAAGGTAGCCTTCATCCATGGCTGTGGTGACTGACTGAAAGAAGTCGACCAGGTTGAGCAGGCATGATCAACCCTTCACAAAACCAAACTGTGTGGGATCCAGGGTTTGGAGATTCCCTATATACTTGTTTATTAGGTCCATGATAATGCATTCCATAGCTTTGCATATCAGACTCGTCAGGCTAATGGGTGATCATTCCTAGGGTCTGTAGTCACTACTTCTTTGTGGAGAGGGATGACTGTAGCAGTGCACCATTCAGTAGGGACAAAGCCTGAGGTGAGGCTGTAATTGAACAGGGCACACAGGTGAGGTGCCAGTTCACTCTGTAGTTCATGTAGAACACAGCCAGGGATATTGTCAGGTCCCATAGAAGCTGTATTCTTGGCCTTGGACAGTGTTGTTTTAATCTGTGTAGCAGTAATACAGGGTGCATGGCAATCTACTGGTATTGTGACTGGTCCTTTGGGGGGGGGGGTAAAGTTGGCATTGAATCTGTCGGCCAGTATATTGGCAATATCTGGTGGCTCAGTATAGGAGGTACCATTGTGCAGTAGCTCAGAGCAAATCTGAGTATTGCCATGGAGATTCTTTACATAACTATAGAAGGCCTTGTAGTTATCTTTACTATCTGCTGCAATTCTGTTTTCATAGCTAGCTTTATAGGACTTGATGAGGGATCTCAACTTTTTGTTGAGGCTGAAAAGGGAGTTTTTCCAGTCTTGGGACTTCACATTATTCCATATCAGTTTCCTCCTTATGTTGTAGAATTTGTTTATGGCAGGGGACCACCAGATTGGCTTCCTTTTTTGGAGGAAAGCATCTTGGTTCTATTGGGTATGGCGAGATCCATGCATTTGTGTACATGTTCGTACAATGCATTGGTGTATGATTCAGCAGTCATGCAACTATTCTCCATTTGCATGGATGCCGGCAAGTTAGCCACCTCTGTTTTTAGGAGCTCAAAGTTAGCTTTGGAGAAGTTTTTCATGGTGGTTACCTTTGCTGGAGGGGGGTGGATTTTCAAGGTGATTAGTTTGTGGTCTGATCTAACCAGATCCAACCACCAAAATATATTATATTTGTATTTATACAATGCAAAAATATATTACATTTGTATTTACACAAACAACTATGTTGCTACATAAACATTTCATATATTTGTGTACAGATGCAGTCCTGTGTACAGATATGTTTATGCTTTCTTTTGTAATATTACAACATTATACATACATATTTTAGTTGCACATATTTATTCTAGCAAATACATTCAATTATACAACCTTCTTGTAGCTTATTTTTTTAAATTTATGTTTAATCCATCCATCCTCAACCCGCTCCTTCCCATTTTACACATGGGATCAGGGTGTCACTTCAACAGTGACAATCATCTCGAGCCAAGGTTTACACCCCCTCTTGGCCAGCCCTGCCATGGTAGTTCATCCGTACCACTCACTCACACATACACTCCCACCTATGGGAAACTTAGAGTGTCCAATCCACCTACTGCGTGTCTTTGGGATGTGGGAGGAAATCGGAACACCCGGAGGAAACCCACGCTACCGCAGGGAGGACATGGAGACTCTGCACAGAAGTCACCGCAGCCGAGAATCAAACTGGAGAACCTCTTGCTGTGAGGTGACAAAGCTAACCATTGCACCACCATGGCTGCCCAAAAAAAGTAATATTTACTGTAGAAGTCTGGCCTTCTCACTGGTACCTGGCCAACCCACTCAGCCAGCTGGTTGGGGCTATATTTCTGTAGGTCATCATACCTGTGGTGACAGTGGTGCCTGGAGTGAGTGATTCCTGTCAGGGATGGCAGGTGCTCAACTGACTCCTGACAGATGTCTACCTTTTTCCATTCAGAACCATGGAATCATATGTGGATCTTATCCAGGTACGGTTCACTAAGAAGGTAGATCATAATTTTGGTCTCCTTATCTGATCAGCTCAGAGCATGGCCTTGATCCTTCACATGTGCTGCCATCATTCAAAGTGTCAGGACCAGAATGAGGAAAGTACACACAGAACTGTGGTTCACAGGTTTACAACCACTCCCTGTGGTGTGTTACATCACCTTAACTAAACTAGGTACTGTTATTATTGGCAAGTTTGGTTTAACCAAAAATGCTTTATCACTTACATGTGTTTTTAAAGGAATACATTCACATTTCATTTATATGGTGCATATAACCAATATGAAATAATCATTTTTGCTTATATTACTTTCAGTTGCTGTGCATTGACTTAGCTACCTTTTTTGTAGTATTACACCTGAATGTCATTTATTCATGCAGTACAGCAGCAGTATTGTGTTATTTTTTTTTTTTTGGGGGGGGGGTTGCAGAAATAAATATTCCTCTGTGTATGATACCAACTTTTATTACATTTTAAGTACCAAAAACCAGCAATAACCAGGCAAAGGTGCAAAATCAACTAATCCAAAAACCAGCATCAAAAAGTAAGAGGAGAACAAATTAAAATTTACAGCATAGTTCAACTTTATTATTCGCTATTTGTCACACAGACTTCATCAGAAACTGAATACCAAACAATCACTCCACATTTTTAAGTACATTCTGACCAATCAATTTCAGTTGCCAATTAAATACAATTATATGACAATACCATAAAAAAACTTTAAATAAAAACTGCATCTTTTGAAGTACTAATGTTTAATTTTAAGGTATGAGATGAAGTTATCAAGAAGCTTGGAATCAAACCAAATGAGGTAATAGAATTCATTCATATTAATAAGGAGCCTTTTTGTGACCTTATTTTCGAGACTGTGCAGATAATGGAGATGTTTATAGAAGAATATGAAAAAAAAAAGAAAGAAAGAAAAACTGTTCACCATGGACCTTATATGTACTTAAGCCCTCTTTTAGGAAAACAAAGAAAAAAAATTAGCATTCAATTCAGAACTGAAGTTGAAAAAGAGACATTAAAAAGTATTTATTAAATATATGTAATGATGTGCTGAACTTATCAAAAGTGTATGATAACAGAGGATTACAAACTGGTGCATGGGATTGCAACATAATATTGAAATTAGAAAATGATGGTATTGTGCATATAACAAGTGTTATTAATTTTGAAGGAGATAGAAGTTTGGTTAGATACTGGAGTCAGCCAAAAACATGTTTTTTTGTCTAGGAAAATAGATCATTTAATTGATAAATGTTGAAAAAAGATGATTTACATGTGGGGGTTTAGGAGACATGATGCACAACCAAAATATTATAAATGTAAAAAAGTTAGACATTTGGGGAGGATATGAAGAAAAAGAAAATGAAATGATTTCAGATTTAACAGAAAATGTAACAGAACAAGGTAATAAGGATAAAGTTAAAGAAAAGGATGTAGAAGAGAAAGAAATGGAAAAAGATAGTAATAATACTGATATAGAATGAATATTTCAAAAAGATAAAGTGAAAGATGATTTAAATGCAGTAAATATTGAAAAAGAAGAGTCAAGTTTAAGTGAGAATGATGATGTTAAATGGAATATAGTTAAACAAAAAAGATTCATTGGAAAAAGAGTGAGGGAAAAGAAAATTAAAAATATAGAATACTTAAAAAGGGGAAAAAAGAAAGGGAAAGGATGAATACATATTATCATTTAAAATAGAGTCACGTAATGTTTTATCATTTAATGTGAATAGTTTTTAAAAGTTGGAAAGATTGATAGGGATTTTGGAGTGGTGTAAAAAGCTAGATAGTGATGCTATTATATTAGAAGATAGTAGTTTTTTTAGATTTTAATCAAAAACAGAAAGATATCAAACGGAAGTCTGGTGGGGAAAATGTAATATGGAATTTTGGGAAAGAGACATTCTCAGGAATACTTATACTATACAAAGATACTATTAAAGTGTTGGATGCTATATTTCCCATAACATGGAGAATTGCTGTTATTGACATAAGATGGACAGAACATGTTATGGGAATTATTGCATTATATGCATATGTAGTAAAAAAGGAGAGAGAAGAGATGTTTAGAAAGTTAATACAATATGTAGCAGTTAATATGGAGATGATTGTAGCAGGCGACTTTAACTATAATCTAAGACAACTGAATAAAAAAGCTTATGATGTCAAAGTAGTAGAGGACAAATGTGGACAGTTAAATATATGGAATTTAGAGATTTGGATGTATAGAAGAGTGGAGAAATGAACAGAAACAGATTATTTTTTATTATCAGAATGTTTAGTAGCAGTTGCACAAGGAATTTTACTGACAGGGTTTTCAGATCATAGGGCAATACAGATTATGGTAAAGGGAAATTATAATTATATAAAAAAGGGAAAGGCATAAAAAGAATAAATGAAGTGAAAAGGGATGATTAAGGGAGAAAAGGAGTTATGAGATTATGGATAGATCATGTAGATATGAGAGAATTTTACAAAGACTGGTCAGAATGGTATTTATATTTTAAACTGAAATATAAAAAAATGTTATATGACATCAGAAAAAGAGAAAATATACATGGAAAAATGATTTAGAAGAATTTAAATAATTATATGATTAATTGTATGGACAAGAATGATGAAAATTTCTTTATTAAGGAACAGAAAATATATGAAATGAACAAGAAAAAACTAGAACAGTTATTGTACAAATATATTTTTAGAAAGGAAAAAAGAAGAAATTGCTTCATATTTAAGTAAAATAATTAAATAGAATAGTGTAATGAAGGAGATGAAATAATCATCAGGTAAGATACATAAAACACAAGAGGAGATCATGAAGGTAGTGATAGACTACATCAGGACAGTATATAAAGAGAAGAGAAGAGAGGTAAGACATGGAAGGGATGAAGGTATGTACATTTTCTGATATGGAGAATAAGGATTTATTTATTTATTTATTTATTGCATTTGTTTACCGGGATAAGTCCACTGGGCCTAAAAGAGCCCATTTTCAGTGGAGACCCGGGGAGAAAAGCTCCAAAGAGATAGAAATAGAAGAACTAGAACAGGTAATAAAAGAAATTAATTTAGATTCAGCTGCATGACTGGATGGAATAGAGTATAAAATCTACAAAAATATGACCATAGAGCAAAATAAAAAGGTATTAAATGAATGGTTAGAAAAAAGTTTTATTATAAAGAGTTATGTGTAGGTGTTTTGGTTTATATGGAAAAGAGGAGAGAAGGAAGAAATTCAAAATTGGAGACCGATTGTACTAAATAAAATGGATTATAAGATCTTTATGAAAATATTACACAAAAGGATGGAAGAAAATGTAGGTAATGTCGCTAATGATCATGTGTTTGGTATGAAAGGTAAAAAGTTCAAGACTTAATTATTAAGGAATTAGTAGATGATATAGTAGTTATCAATGCTAAAGCAAAAGTAATAGTAGGAGACTTAACTAAAGTATTTGATTCGATACACCATTCAGTATTATGAGATATATTTGATATGTATAATATATATCAGAGGATTAAAAGTGTGTGTGTATATATCATCATAAAAGCATAATTTAGTGCTGATTATCATTAATGGATGGTTGAGTGAAGATATAAAGTTAGAAAAGGGTATTAGGTGAAGATGTGGCCATTCAGTGGCACATTATTCATATTAGTAATGAATGTATTATCTATGTACATGAATAAGGAGATGACTGCTAATAGTTGTATTTCTAAGGAGGGATAAAATTGCCTATATTGTTAAATTATGCAGATGACATAATTATGACAAAAATGAAGTTAGCATGAATATTGTAATAAAACAAATACAAGAAATTATTAAGGACTTTGGGTTAGTATTAAATAAAGATAGACGTCAAGGATTATGTTTTGAAGGAAAGATTGGGAGAGGTGAATTTAATAAGGAAATACTTAAGATCCTTGGAATAAATTATAAATTCTGTATGGAAAGAGAAAATAGAGGAAATAAAACAAATGTGTGTGTTTTGGAAGTCTTTCGGGCTTTCCTTTAAAAAGAAAATATACTTAATAAATCCGGTACAGTTAGCTAAGACTACCTAGGTTAAACCCTGTGAAAAGAGGAGTGCTATATGTGAGAAATGAAAAAGAAGATTTAGGGTTAGGGTTAATAAACCCTATAATGTAAACCCTACAGTGCACATCATCCTTAAATCTATGTACTGTAATGAAGCATTTGAAAGATAATGGGGAGTGTGAAATATAAAACAGAATGGTTGACTTTGTTTAGTTCTAAAAAAGAGTTGTAATAAAGAAATGGAAAATTATCAAGATAAGATTATTTTGTGGAAAAGTAATGTGAAAGAAATTAAAAATAATAGGGAAATTGTATGATAAGCTTATGGAAACTATTACAAGGTATATCCTTGGAAAGAATTAAATGATGAGTAAAGGAATGCTAATGCTGCAAGAATGAAAAGATGTAAAAGATGCATAGAAGGTCAGGATTTTTTATGGAGGTTGTCTATAGAAAAACTATCAGTGAAGGCAAATATGGCCTATAAAAGTATAAAAGACAGACCTTGTTTATATTGTGGTGAATTTGAAACTTGTGAACATGTTTTCATACAATGTATGATGATACCAAAGAAATACTGCAAATTAACATGAAACAGGTAAAAAAATATGTAAGATTGCTGCTGCTCTAATGATTTTACATTTACAAATGACAGCTTTACAGTAGTCACTAAAGCCATTGTAATATGCCCATCATATCAATAACACAAACACTTGGCATACATAGTAGAAATACAGTGATTTAATTGTGAAGTAATGAAGTAGTAAAGATTTGTTTTGGCTCAACAACTGGAGATTTCTGAGTGTCACTGAAGAATGAAAAATTACAGTATTATGAATACAAGACACTGGTAAGGGCAGGGGAATGATGAGTCTGTTAAACAGATTGCTTTACTGCTGTGAATGTATGTATGATACTGCAGACATTACACAATTTCACTTGGCTGGACTGAGATTTTTCAAGTAAATATAATTATGGGTTTGTGTCACCTAACTTTTTTCTTATGAAGATGAGAGGTATGTTACATTGCTTTGTTGTTTAAACTGATGATTTCATCAAAAGTTTTTGGGTACAACTGTGACATATTTTTCATGTGCAGTAATGATGCAAAACAAGGGATCAAGGCAGAGAAAGGACAATTTCAGCCATGAGGAAAACCGCATCCTCGTGGCAGCCCTTAAAACATACAATAAACATCTATTTGGTAAAGGGGGAACCAAACATGCTGAGAGGACAAAAGCCTGGAATCAAGTTCTCCTGGACATTAATCCAGTCTTTGGAAGAAATTAATTGTACATTAATACAGTGAAATGGAGAGGCAAAGGGAAAATGGTATGGTAGGATGTGCTAGAAGCAAGACAAGGCAGAATGCAATTGCCTGTACCAGTCTTGGGGGACCTCCAACATGTATCCCTTTAACACCAGATAAGGAATTTCTCCTCTCCATCCATGGGGATGACTATGACACAGAAGATGATGGCACTGGAATGATCAGAGGTGGTGAAGACATTGCTTATTACCAGCCACTGCAGCAGCAAAATTTGTCTGCTCAGAAAGGTTGGTTTAAAAGAACTAACATATATTTATATAGAGAATTGAATGCTGCTATTAAATAATTACATTATTATTCATAAGTGAGCTCTCCACATCTAGACAGAATGACAATGAAGATAGTGTGCATAGTAAGTGTCCCCACACATCTTTAATAAGCATACAGTAGCATATGCTAAATTGTTATTAGTAATGTGTTCAAATAATTTTTACAGGGTCAGCAATAGAGGCAAACCTTTCCACTATACCAATAATTTTGAAGGATATCAGCAAAATGACTGTTGAAAATGTCAATGATGATGATGATGACATAGTTATATTTATGAGGCAGTTTGTGGAAAGCAGCATGCAGTCCTCAAGTATAATGGCAAGAGTTCATGTTAATAACTTCAGAAAGTGATAGTGCATCACAAAGTGAAGCACATGCTGATATTACCTCCATACTTGAACAAGAAGAACACCCCTGCACCTCTAAACCAGCATCTTCAAACCCAGATGAACACTTTGAGGATGACTGCAGGTATTCAGAGGTAACAGTGTCTACAGTGACACCTTTACAACTGGGAGCCAAGGGCAGGAGTTTGTCACAGCTACCCAAGAAAACATATAAAGCACAGCAGCAAATGTGCTGTGATGGTGTCGGGGCTCAGAGCAGTGCCACAGACAGTCAGCTGGAAATGGTCATAGTCCTTGTGACAAACCAGTGAAATACTGCCAGTCCAGCTATATGGAATTTTGTAAATAATTACATGTCACTTGAAAATGTTAGTATGATTTATATAGAAATGTGACAAAAGGAAATACTGCCAGCCCAGCTATCTGAAATTGTGTCATTTTTGAATATTAATATGATCCATAGGCTTGTCTTACAAATATATGAGAACTATATATTATGTAGATATTAAACTACTGGTGCAAAAGTGTGTGTTGAACTGTATGTTAAGTACCAAGCTTCAATAATGTAACCACAGTGTACCTTACTGGAAAAGCAGAAATGTCTATTAACTATATGACTATGCAAATGTATGTTTTGATGGTAGAATCTGAAACATACAGGGTTAACTTGCAAACCCTTAAGAAAATAAGTTGAAATTGTTTACGATTATGTTATCTCAGTTTCAGCTCAGCAAGAAGACAGGATGTCTTAAGATAAAGTTTTTCTACTGTCTTGAAACAGAAATAATTACCAGGTTTAAAATGTAAAAGTGCTTAACTGTTTTATGACTTCCAGTTCTAGGTAAACTTCTGAGAGATATGTATTTTTGACGCAGAGGTGCTAAATTCTAAGTTTCTGTTAGCCTGTGAACTGAAGACAGGTGACAAAGAGTGATGTCATCTCAAGCTGACTCAACAGTAAAATGTGATATTAATTTAAGAACTCTCTCAGAGAAACATTCTGTGCATTTTGGACCTGGAAACATCCATTTAGCACTTCTCATCTGCATTTACCTTGCTCTGTAAATAAGATTTAGGTATAGTATTTCTTTTGGAGATAGTTAGGAAGGGTCTATATTAGAACATCAAAGTTTCACAACTTCGAATGTTCTAATATCTACTTCTATTCATCGAACGCTGACAACATCGAACATGCAGCGGATTTTTTCCAAGGGAAAAAATTTGCTGTTCCGAAACACATACACACAACACAAGCACACCAAACAAACAGCAATCCACAATCATACACCTAAAATCTTACATCTAACCCTACACTAAACTGTATATACACCACTAACTATCCACTTACCTTAACCCAAACCCTAAGGTCTGTCACTATCGCACACTCACCCTCGCCCTAACCCTAGCTCACCTAACCAGCCCTAACCCTCACGTCCACACAATCGCACACTTACCTGACCCGCGCCCTAACCCTAACTCACCTAACCTGCTCTAACCCTCACGTCCGCACAATTCCACACTTACCTGAACCCGACCTGTAACTTTGCACCACAGTGCTGAAAATAGTGAAGCGACAGAAATGGACAACCAAATTCTTTCCCTAGGAAAAAATTTGGTTTTCTGCAGCTTCGCTATTTTCAGCGTTTGCTGAATAGGGGTTGATATTAGAACATTCAAAGTTATGAAACTTCGATGTTCTAATATAGACCCATTAGGAATATAGTAAAGATTAGTTTAGATGTTTTCTGTATTTATTTGAGACTGTCCTGCAATGTTGTTTTAAAATATTTCCTGTGAGTCTGAACTCTGTAGTCACTGTGCTGAGTTATTGACTCTTGCCTTGTTGTTTTATTATTTATTATTAAATACATTTAAACCTTTTAATTGTGGCTGGTTTGTTTAGAGATATTTAAGCTCTTAGAGTACTTACATATATATTTGGTGATACTGTATAGGCCACTCCTAAACAGGCTTAGTCCTGGTCACACTTATGATTTGGATAATAATAACATCACACAGTAGAATTGGTTACCCTTTGGGAAGGGCCTTATAGTAGCTGATAAAGAGCTGGTTAGTGGCAGTGATAACTACCTTTTAGTCTGGATAGAAGGGGGCATAGCTAGTAAACCTGTGCCAGCCTTTCCCAGGAGTGTATGTGTGTGTGTGTGTGTGTGTGTGTGTGTGTGTGTTTGCATATAAATCAAATCTCAAATCAAAAGTGTGTGTGACAGCTACTTGGGCAGGAACATGAAGCACTGGTTGGACAGAGGGGGTGCTGGAGGTCTTGGTTTGACCACTCGGCTGAGATCTTAACTCTATAGCTGTGCCAGTGGGGAGTCTTATTGGAGATCTGGAGAAAGAGGGAGAAACCAGCCCCAGAATGACTGTGACCAATGTGTGCTCTTAAGGGAAATTGTACTTTACTGTGTGTGTACTTGTCATCCTCCCAATGTGTATGTCCCTCACTGGTGCTAGTGGTGAGGATTGAGACTCCTTGATTGCTGGGCCAGTCCAGGGGCATCACAGCCCTCTAAGGTATATGTGAGAATTTCTATCACTAGTTAAAAATAGCAAAGAGTAGGGATAATGCTGAGATCACACTGATGCATAGTCTGGCAGCACAACAAATGTCTGTGGCCACCTCCATTCATACACTAGTTAAAACTTATCAGACTCAAGCTGGAGTCAGTCTCAGAAAGAGTATGGAGCATTGTCCAGACAAGTGGGGGCAAATCACATGAGACTACAAGTGCTTCCCAAGAAAGTACTGTAATTAGTTAGAGAAAACAAGCAGAACAGTTTTCATGTAGTCCAGATCAGAATTCATCTACTCCTAGCAGAACCTCTCATTCGAGGTCTTGGTCATGCTCTTACAGCACTGTAAGACCAGTGCTTGCCAGATCACCTGCATCAAGAAGGTCACGACATCATACTGACTCACCATCCAATGAGTTGGAAGAGTGGCCTAATGGTTAAGGTGTTTGCCTTACAAACACAAGGTGCAGGGTTTGAGTAAAAGTATTAATACACACGTTTTCATGGAAACACAGTAATTAGACATTAATGGATTAAAATCAGTATCCAGTAATGTAAACAAACACTTCTGCCACTTCACTCGGACCACTGCACAAATGATGATGTTTTTGTCTCTAACTCCACAAATTATTGTGTATGACAAAATGATATGCAATTCCTTAACAGACAAAAAATACAATATGTTTTCATTCAATTGCAAGGTATAAACTTATGTTAAGTACTGAAGTAACTCATTTTACTACTTGGTGCCACTTCAGTATGTTCAGTACCTGCATACTCAGGTATACCTCCTCTGCAGAATATATTGTGTAAAACAGTTGAAAATAAAATTATTCCTTATATGTATGATGCCTTATGATGTCTTTCTGATATCTTTGAATAGGAGTCAGTGAGTATTCAGGCATGACTTTTATAAAGAATAATATCAGTACCTGTTATGAAATAAAAAAAAATTATTTGAAGATGAAAAGGAATGTCATATGACCAGTGACAGCAGAGCATGCACCACACAGCATAGCCCATGGATACCTCTGCATGAATAAATCATACTCTATGTGTTTTTTACAAGAAAGGAAACACTAACTTAAATGCCATGGTACATAGTTCTGGAGAGGATACTGCCATTTTACTTGAAAAGCCACATGCCATGCATGAGTCTGATGCATTGATTCCCTTACTATTGTTACCAGCTGGCCATCTTTAGTCAAAGTTGGACTGGAACTGTGAGCTGCAGTGACAGCATGGGTCAGTTCACCAACAGACCAGTGCATTATCATGTTATGCAGAATGCAATATGCAGTAAATGTCCTGGACACAGTAGTTGGGTCATACGGAAGGACACCCCAGACTCATCCAGGCAACTGCAATGACACTTCAGAAGGCCAAAAATCCTCTTGATGACAATATGGGTCTGGTACAGATAGGTAGTTTACATCCTTCTAAGCTGGGAATTGCTTACTGAAGGCTCAGTGTCTGCTGTTCTAAAAGTGTATTAGTTCTGGTTTAAGCACTTGGCAGTTATTCTATATTAAGAAGGTTTGTGGTCTGAATCTCTTGGGAGGAGAGGCTGGATTCTGCCCTTCTGAGCTGGGAATTTCTGGTCACAGGCTTATTGTGCCTGCTTATTTGAACTGTTTCTTTCTGAAATTGGTGTGCCTTGTTGCTGTAGCATAGACCAGAATCAGGCCTGCTGAATCTAGCTTTGTTTATATAACTTGAGCACTGATCCAGGCCATCTTTTTTTGGAGGAGGTTCCCCTGCACCCTAGTGGCAGGAGTGTGCAGTTAGAACTTGTCTGACTGACGACTGCTGGAACAAAGCTCTGTTTTGAGCTTTTTTCTGGTTAATTGGGTAACTTGTTTAAATCAGTTTGTTCGTTTTCTATTGTATTATATATATATATATATATATATATATATATATATATATATATATATATATGTATATATACATATAAAATTGCACTTTATTCATCTGCTTTTACTGTATTTGTGTTTCTTCCTACTTTATTACTAGGGGCATTGACTACAACTCTGATCTGAGATATATAACAATAAGTATCCTTTTCTCTGCATTTAATGTGTTTTTTTGATTGTATCTGCTTTATTTTCTGGAAAAAATATATATATACTTGTTTCTCGCCTTTCTAAGCTAGTATAGTCCAGTTTTCAGGTTAGTGCTGAATTCAGGACTGTGTTACAAGTCTCTGTGTTTGCCCATACCTTACTTGGATAGAAGGAAGTTTCTCTGTTCAGCTGTGAGAGAGGGGAGCTTTGAGTAGCCTATCTGTCCCTGTAGGAGTGGTATCAGCTCAGAAATTAGTAGTTTATTGGCCATTTTGGGCTAATTTCTATCTCTTTCATTTTCCTGCTATAAAAACTGCATTTGCAGTATCGGTTAGCTAGGGTATAACTATTCCCAACTCCACAAAGACTCCCCTTCAATTTTTCCTTTAGAACTGACAAACTTTCAACTTAGACACTCAAACCATTCATTTCTCAGCCCGGCACTTCCTCAAAACTCATAGTAAGCACTTATAAACCCTAGCACTAGACCCCCTATACTGTACAGAAGGACAAGGCTCTCTATTCGACCTTACCAGCCAATCAGTAAAACAGGTCACTGTACCTATCCAGGCATGGCCAAAGGGCAGTTTCAGGTGTACTCTCCAGTCCAACTGGTGAATCTGGGTATTTTGAGGCAAAGTTACAACTGCCTCATGTACACAGACAACCTTCTCCTCCTACCACCAAACACTAATACATGCGAGAGATGCAATTATACAGCCAAAATGGAGGCTAAGCTCTCTCAACCCAAGACTGGATCAGACAGTCAAGAGGAGAAGGAAAATACTTGCATCACACCACAGGTCTCACATAGACCTATTAAACCAGCACTGGCAAAAAACACACATAAATACATGAAAACATACTCGGAGGCTCTAAATAAAAATCTGCAAAAGCAACAGAGACCTCCAAAGCAGACACCCAAGCAACCTCCACACCCTATCACAAACCATGAAACACATACTTCACATAATCAGTGTGCTATGCAATCACAGCCCTTAAGGCAAAATAACATACCCAACACACTACTAATATGTGACTCTATAGTCAGACACACTGACGTCCCACTCACTAGGCTGAACAAGGAGAAGGTTACTGTTAGCTGCCTGTCGGGTGCCAGGATCTGCCACATAACACAAGCACTCAGGTCACTCCATTACAAGTACAAATACGACTCTGTCATTGTCCATGTTGGTGTGAATGACCTGAGCCGTACCTCCCTGGACTACATGAAGAGAGACATGGAAGAGCTCTTTGATCATGTATCCCAGGCCAGTATGACCCTGACCCTGAGTAGCAATGATGATACCATGGTATAAAGAAAAAATGATCAATTTCAACAATTGGCTAAGTTTCTGGTGTCATTCAAAGGGGATCCAGTGTCTGTCTGCCTGGGATGACATGCTCGACAAGCCATGTTGCTTCGCTAGAGATGGCTTGCACCTGTCACCCTTAGGCTTTCAAATACTGGCCAAGGCTCTTGCCACCCCCATAGTGCATTTTTTAGGCAAGGCTCAAAAGACAAACCCACTGCTGTAAATAGCACAAGTAACAAAAAATTGAGGGTAATGCTACTCAATGCCGGAAGTCTAAACCTCAAAATGCATGCACTCGAGGCACTCCTCAGTATGGAGAAAATTGATATATGTGCAGTAACAGAAACCTGGTTTAAGGCTCCAGAGAGCACCCCAGGACTACCAGGCTACAACTCATATCATACATTTTGGCCACAGAACCCAGACCGAAATACAAAAGGCAGGGGCGTATCCATATTCATCAAGGATACCCACACCTCCAGGTTAGTGGCACAGCATGATGCTTCTGAGATCATCCACGTGCATCTAACAACGTGCAAAACTGCAATTCAAACTGTAGCTTGCTACAGATCACCCACTATGTCCCAGGACCTCCATTCTGTATTTCTGAAAACACTGGGAAACATAAAGGTCCTACCAGACACCCTAATGTTGGGTGATTTCAATTACCAAAACATTAACTGGAAGAACTACTCAAGTACTAACTTCCTTGCCCAACATTTCCTAGAATTTATAAACTGAAATGCCCTGGATCAACTGGTCAACACTCCCACCAGAGGTGACAACATATTGGATCTGGTCATCACCAGCATGGGTCAACCCCTCGCTGACCATAAACAAATCACTCTGGATAGCCACATTCTGCCCCCATCCCCGGTCAAGGAAACCACTGTGAAAAACTTTTCAAAAGCAAACTTCACGTTACTTAGGACTGAGGTGGAAAGTTTCAAAGCACCCATGCTAAAGGATAACACTGTCCAAGCTGCAAAATCCTTTACTAATGCATTCTAAGGGAATCTACAAGAATGCATGGATCATGCTATCCCAAGCAAAACCAAGACTCATTCCTCCAAGAAAAGGAAGCCAGTCTGGTGGACCCCTGCCATAAACAAGCTATACAACAGAAGGAAGAAACTGGTACAGAAAACAGCAAAGTCCCAAGAAGGGAAGACATCCCTGATCAGTATCAGCAAGAAACTATGATCTCTCATAAAATCATCCAAGGCTATATTCGAAAGAAAAATTGCCAAGGACTCCAAAGATAACGACAAGGCATTCTTTAGCTGTGTCAAGAATCTAAGTGGCAATGCTCAGATCTGCTCGGAGTTAGTGCAGAATGGCACAAAATACACTGAACCGATTGATATCGCCAACATCCTGGCAGACAGGTTCAGTGCAAACTTCACCCCCCTCTTACCCCCAAACGGGCCTATAACCATACCAGAAGAATGTAAAGCCCCTGAAATCACAGACACTCAGGTTAAAACAGCCCTCTCCAAAGCCAAAAACACAGCATCAATGGGACCAGACGGTGTCCCAGGCTGCATCCTACATGAGCTCAAAGATGAACTCACCCCTCACCTAAATACACTGTTCAAACTCAGCCTCTCCACAGGCTATGTACCCATAGAGTGGTGCACAGCAATGGTTATTCCGCTCCACAAAGGTGGAGCCACAACAGACCTCGGGAACTATCACCCTATAAGCCTGACTAGCTTGGTCTGCAAGGCTATGGAGCACATCATCATGGAACTCATTAACAGAGACATTGGGAACCTCCAAACACTGGACCCTACCCAGTTTGGCTTTGTTAAGGGCAGATCATGCCTTCTAAACCTAGTGGACTTCTTTGAGACAGTTACCAAGGCTATAGATGAGGGAAGGGTGGTACGCACAGCCTAGCTAGACCTCGCAAAGGCCTTTGACACCATTCCCCATTCTGGTATTATAGACAAGCTCACCAGTCTGAACATAAACCCCTATGTCACAAGATGGGTTGCCAACTGGCTCATGAACAGAACCCACATGGTGAGAGTTGTGGGAGCTAGGTCCGACTCTAAACCGGTTACAAGTGGCGTTCCCCAGGGCTCAGTCTTAGGACCCCTCCTTTCGGTATATACTTCTCAGAGGTACAGGCAAGCACAGGAGGACTATGGCTGACCAAGTTCACAGATGACTAAAAACTAGGGGGTATAATTGACACTCTGGCTGACAGACATCCTCCAAAAGGGTGTCACTGAGATGGATACCTGGTGTCAAAATCATAGCCTCAAGCTAAATGCCAAAAAGTACATAGTCATCCCCTTTGGAAAAAACAAAGTACCCACAAACTACCACATAGGTGGTAGTCCCCTAAATATGGAAGACGTAATAAGGAATCTGGGGACCCAAGTAGATAGTAATCTCTCCTTTGATAATGACATTGCCAAAGTGGTTAGAAAATCCTTCTATGTGGCCCACCTAATCACAAAAGGGTTCGCATCCAGATCAAAAGAGGTCATTGTGCCCTTCTACTCATCACTCATCAGACCCATCATAGAGTACAACGCCCCATTTGGGATGTACCTTACAAGACACCTGCAACAGCTGGAAATACCACAGAAGTACCTTGCCAAAAGGATCACTGGCCTCAAACATATGGCCTATGCAGCTCGACTGAAGAAACTCCAGCTGTACTCGGTTGCATACCGCCTATTCAGAGGTGATCTCTGCCTGACATACAAGGCCATGTCCAACCCTGTATTGATGGACATGTTCCACCTAAAGAAAACCATATCCCCTCGAGCCACATGCTCTAGGGATCTAAACCTCATCACAACAATAAATAGAATGTGCTGGAGGGATAGATTCCTGTCCCAGAGACTTCCCATGCTTTGGAACAAGATTCCAATCTACATTAGGCAGAGCCTCTCACTAACACTCATCAAGAAAAACCTTGATGAGTGGATGGGAAACAGAAAGTTTACCCCGGGGATCACTTCAGTGGCTCTGCTGGACAGAGGTGCAGGGAACTAATCTAAGGGGATGGCGAAAGCCTACACATTCTGGCTAGGCTTATAAATGCCTTTGGGCAGATAGCCTAGTACCTACCTATGAACCTATATGTTGTAGGTCTCTTCTGCAGCGCCACTTGGTTTTCAACACTGGTATCATGAGGCATGGCTGCAGTGGCTATCCAGCATCATCTGAAAGGCAAGAACAAAAAGAGAGAGAAAAGTGGAGACACAAAATAAAGGAAAAGTGATTTTGTATTCAGCAATACATTTTTCCATGAATAACTACTTAAATAAAATAGAAACAAATATATAGATAGATACAGATATAGATATATTATTTTCATGTACCAACAAGATAAGCACTGGGCAGCCTACCATGCAGAAAAACATGGTTGAGTGAGATAGTGAAACAGATACTGGAATCCTGTGTACTGCCAAGATGCTGGGAAGAGAAGTTGGTGATGCATCCTCATGCATCTCATACTACATGGCAGTCAATGGAATGGTAGCCCTTCCTATTGCAGTACTGCTTATACCTTGGACAAGAAGGGGCCCTATTTGCAACATGGATGCAATCTATTGCACTGAGTAACTCAGGGAAATGTGCCACCATATAAAAGGCATGCTTAGTCCTGCCTCAGTCCCAAGGTGACACTAGGAAATAGATTACTGGTCCAAGAGGACTCCAACATTACCTAAAGAACATAGCAAACAGAGGTATACAAGCAATCAACTAGCATACAAAATTTAAACAAAGTATCATTAATTAATAGCAGCAGCATCTAATGAGCTACAAATCTTTTTTCAGGAAGAAAAACACTAAAAAAAAACCCCAAAAAATACATAAAGAGCATAATAAACAGAGGTATATAAATACATTTTTTCATTTTATTTTAATTTACTTTAATTTTATTATATTCTGAATTTGTTAACTGAGGTAGAGCACTGATCCCATTGGACTCATTTCAGACTCAGCCTGGGGGATTTCTTGTAATCAGCTAAGGTATGCAAATATCCAGCAAATATACAACATGTAAACAGAATATCATTAATTAATAGCAGCACCATGTAAGCAGTTATGAAACATATTTGGAAATGAACTTTATAGAGGAAGAGAAAAGAAGGAAAATGGAATATTAGTATTAAGAGGTGAAAAAGAATATTTTAGGATAGGTAGAAGGAAGAAGAGGGAGAAGTACAGTATGGCTCTTATCCAGTCTCGCTTTAACCTGACTCCTCTTTAACCGGTCATCAAATTTCTGCCATAGTCGTACAGACAACAGAGAGGAACAACACTTTCACCTCCTCCGGGCACTTCAGAATATCTCGGCTTATCATTTTAATCTTACTGAAACAAAATGAATTTGCAGTTTTTATTTTATATATTTTGCAAGTTCATTTTTTAAGTATTTTAATATTTTAAGATTAAAACAATATGCCAAAATGTTCTGAAGTGCAAGGTTAAAGCTTGATCTGATACGAGTGACTTACCTGTACAGTACTCGCACACGGAATTTAAACTAGCCGTGAGAGAAAATGTAAGTATGTGTGTGTGTGTGTGTGTGTGTGTGTGTGTGTGTGTGTGTGTGTATGTGTGTGTGTGCGTGTGTGAGATTTAAACTAGCCATTCTGTTTTGTAGTATGAGAGATAAAGTGCATGTGTGTGTTGCTCTGTGAGACAGTAGGTGTGTGTGGAATTTAAACTAGCCATCTGTTTCTGTGTGAAAGAGAACTTATGTGTGTGTGTGTTGCTGTGTGAGAACAGATAGAAGGTATTTATGTAGGTGTGTGTATGTTTTAACATACCACTCAACTGTCCAGATTTAGCCTCACAGTTTTAGTCTCTCATATAATTTGTGGTTTTCTGGCAAATCACAGAGGACTGAAGTCACTAAATAATCACATATATGTGTGTGTGTGTGTGTGTGTGTGTGTGTGTGTGTGTGTGTGTGTGTGTGTGTGTGTGTGTGCGCATGTGTATATGTATATGTACATATATATATATATATATATATATATATATATATATATACACACACATATATATATATATATTTATACATCTACATATATATATGTGTGTGTGTGTGTGTGTGTGTGTGTATGTATGTATGTATATATATATATATATATATATATATATATATATATATATATACACACATACATATATATATATATATATATATATATATATATATATATATATATATATGAGTTTCAGACTTCATATCTTTCAGAAAATGCAAGCAAACACAAATTCTATTATTCTAGCAACTTTCTAAGTTAAAAAGAGCAATATTTAAAATCTATCCATATTTTTGGGCCATAGCAGCCCCATTATTTCATGCTTTGTCCAGATTTCTTGCACTAAGAGGTTGAGAGGTATGCATACCTCTCAGTTGTACAGATTGTTGCAGAATGTCCATATTTATGCCTCATATTTTTGCCTATTCCTCATAACATTTGTGGGTTTCAGGCAAATTACTGAGGATTAAAATAACTAAATAATGCCAAACATTTCAGTTTCAGACTTCATTTCCTTCAGAATGTGCATGCTAAGACAAATGCTGTTATTCTACCAACTTTTTAAGTCTATAAGAAGAATATTTAAAATCTGTTTGGGGAGATAGGTGATTACAACCTATAAATGCTGTTTTGTATGCTTTTTCCTGATTAACTAGCCATTTGTTTATCCAGCCTAAGGTCCAGTCCCAGTGAGACCAGAAAAGAGGGAGTCTACTGTAGAGGACAAGGAGGAAATTTTGGACCAATAACTAAGTGTATAGTGATTGCAAAGAGTAGGAGAAAGTAAGGGGCAGGACACTTATCATCCAGGAGTTGTGCATGTACAGACCCAGGTATGTTTTAGCTATTCTCTTGTTAATGCTTTAAAAGAGTTGGTGCATACTATGTTTCTTACAGTGAGAAGAAGTAATTATGTTATTCCCTTGGAAAAGTAACATGCTTTAATGCAAGGGCTTTTGTGAACTTTAATTTGCAAGGATGCTATAATTATTTCAGCACTGAAGAGTGGGGGGAGGGTGGACCTATTATGACAACTAGAGAGGTTTAAAGTATTCTTGTAGATAATGGTCACCCACCACATTTTTATGGGTTGTGTCAAATCTTATGCTGTTATATACCTGTGATAAGATTTCTTCATTCATCTTTTATTTCTAGTTTAAGCCAAGTTTCTGTGCCAACTAGTATATCTGGGTAGTGTTGAGCTATCCGGGCATGCACATTTGTAAGTTTAAATGAAAAATGAAGACTGCTATCCAAAAGCATGGAGTAACAACAAAGGCACATGTAGAACCAAAAATACTCCAGGCTACCATGACTCAGTGATAAATACTTTATTATCAAAAAACGGTAAACGCTTTTGTGGTAAACACAGCACCGCTTCTTCAAACCACAGACATAAGAGTAATACTGGATATATATAGTACAAAAAAACTATCAGAGTTCACAAAGAAAACACAAGCTAGAAAAGCTAAAAATCTATTTGAAGATAAAAAACTGAAATAGTCCAATCAGTCAGAAAAACAATAAAATGTTGTATTCACAAATACAGCTCAACAGCAGAGTGTATGAAAAGTAGAAAAATACTCAATCTCCCATTGGGTGAAAGGTGCAAATCTATAAGACTAATGGATGGAATAACAGAACACAGGAAAACCTATCTACAGATACTAAAAAAGAGAGGAGGCAGAAGCTGATTTTACAAATAACAATAGAGTCATACTGTCAAGGAGAAAACTCCTAACTAACAATACTTAAAAGGACTGACTCTGAAAAAGCTGCTGCAATGGCATCAAAACTAATGCAGCCTATTAACTACAGAAGGATGGTAAAACCACCAATTAAAAAAAACTACTAAACACCTCTAAATAGGGATAATCTATCAAACCAATAATATCAGCCTAATAACGGCATGTTCTACACCCATCAATAAAATATCACAAATGCGCCCGAAATTATTGCTAGAGTTTAATGATCATGGCAAAAGAACTAAGTATAAAAGGGCTATATCATCCAACATTTGGATGACCTATCAAATAAAAGAAAATAGCACGTCTGCCAATCAAAAAAGTAGAAAAATAAAATACTCATTGAGCATGTCTGACAAGCAAGTGGCCAGTCAAAAACAACTGACCTGTCGAAAAGACATTGCATAGATGCAGCATAAACTAAGGAACCAATCCAGCGAAGTGCAATATATAAATCAAAACTCAATGGAAAACAAAGAACGTTAGCATCCTTCAAGCAACATAACAGACCTAGGATAGTCCATCTGTGGCTGATAAAAATAAAAAATAGAAGCTGCAGAAATGGCAAAAGCCGATTAAACATAAAACAATAAAGTCAGAATAACAGAAAACTCCACAACAAAAACTAAAAAAACTAACCATAAAAAATTACTGAAACATCATTAGATCTAAGGCAGCCTATCAACTGCTAATAAATAACAAAACCACCAAGAAAGTATAGATACAACAGTGCATGAAATAATTCTAACTGCCAGGACAAAAATAAGAAATATGAATCAAAACTCTAGGGGATCAAGAAGTATTCGCAACCTTCAATCAACATAGCAGACCTTAGTCTTATCTTTTTGTTTATGATTTATTAACAGGTCTCATCGATATCACTTTGCATGATTATTTTCATGTAGAAAATCCCTTGATCCCTTTATTATATGGTCTGCTGAAGATTCACAAAAATTCTGTTTCACCACCTATGAGACCCATCCTCTGTAGGAGAGGCTGGGTAACTGAACCTATGTCCATTTTTTTGGAAAAAACTCTTGAGATCCATATTGGATAGAATATTGACAGTTCTCAGAGATATGAAACATTTTCTTGAAAAAAAAATTATGCTTGGGCTGAATCCTTTGATGTTTCCAGTGATTTTATGTTTGTTACATTAGATGTGGCTTCATTGTTTACCATTATCCCTAATGATTCTGTGATTGAACATATCAGGAATTTTTTAACATCGAAAACAAATTTTATGGCTAGTAAGGTAGAGCTTATTTGTATGCACTTAGAGATTGTTTTGGAACATAATGTCTACCTTCGGCAGTAAATATTTTGTTCAGAATAAAGGTGTAGTAATGGGCACAGCATGAATAGCTACGCCAATTTGCTATTAGCACTGTGGTAGTCTGAGACCATCCTGAAGGGCAATCGTTTTGCATGTTACATTCATTTTTATAAATGTTTTGTTGATGACATATTCCTTGTCTGGGGGGAGGACCAGAAGAACTAGGTAATTTTATAGATTTCCTTCATGGTACTACAAATTTCTTAAAAGTTTAGTTATCAAAGTTCATTTGACAGTGTTACTTTCCTTGATGTAAAAGTTGATAAGGATGAGTTAAATGGGCTATGTACTAGTATTTATAGGAAACAAGAGGAACACCCTTTTGCATAAACTGAGTATGCACCCCAGACATGTGAGTAGGAATGGGCTCAAGGGACAGGTTCTCAGGGTAATGCGATTCCATAACAATGATACAGATCTTGTCTCTGCCCTTGACAGACTCAAGACTGACTTTACAACTAGAAGGTATAAAGACAATGAAGTAGATCAATGTATTGCAGAAGCGGTAAGAACCAGGAATGGTAAAGGTAGACCCTATTTTAGTAGTATGAGTCTGGAAACACCTGGACAAGTTTCAGCTCCTTTCAATCAGAATAGACCACTTTTCACTTTTTCCAGCAACATTAATGTTGTCTGAGAAGTTATCAAGAAACACTGGTCTATGCTTCTGTGTGATCCAGAGATCAGGAAAATATTAGATACTCAACCCAAGTTTACTTTTAGGAATAATCTATCTCTGAAATGCCAGTTATGTTACAGGAATAGAGGTACAGCTGGATGCTTGCTCACTGAACATAAGGATAATTTTAGATGTACCGCCTGCTCTGAATGTAGATTTATTTATACATGCACCTCCTTCATCCACAGACATAATGGGCTCCACATTACCTTTATCTTTTTAGTCTATTATGCTTTCTGTTCAATATGCAATGCATTTTATATAGGAAAAAAACAATTGTTAATTGAAGTGGAGGATATTAGAACATCAAAATGATATTAGCAAGGGTAAAATTACTAATGCATTATCGAAACGTATTGGATTGTGGGGCACATCATACTTTCAGGTTCTTTGTATTAGAAATTGTGAAAGTAAATTATGGATTGGGAGATATAAATAATAAAACGGAATCCATAGAACAAAAAAGAATTCTTCTTCTTAAAGCCTTTGTGAAACCTGGCCTCAATGAGAGAGTATCTTTGAAACCAGCCCTTAAAGCACATTTTTTGAAGCATTAAATTGCTTTTGTGTTTTTTTTTAGGCTTAGTTTTTTTGTTATTAGTATTTATTTGAAACTTCAAAAGGAAAACAAATAAAACCACAACAAACTGTGATCTTCTCCAACAGTGCTAGAAAACACGGACATGATAACTAGCACTTTCATTCACTTTTATTAATTGTGAACTTCCTCAGAAACAACAGACTCCACCTTTTCACTCAATTTATACTCAGTTTGAAATCACATGTTTAGTTACATCATAAATCACTTTTTAAAAAGACATATATGTTTAAAACATATGAATATACATATGTCCCTTCTAAAATTAATTAATTTTATAAAAAAATAAATAAATACATATATATATATATACACACACACACACACACACACACACACACACACACGTTTTTAGTTATAAGAAAATTACTGTTTCATCATCAGAAAACATTTAATATTAATGATTTCATTCAAACCGGGCTTAGTATCTGCCCCAAAATGAAGTTGCCACAATGATTCTTTACATTCCAATAAGGTTTTAAGATCTCCTGTGTATGATTGTTGTCTAACATTATCTATTACAAAAAAAACACATTTCTTAAATGTAGGACAAACTAATGAATGCCTTGCTAAAGCATTACCTTGTTCTTTTTTCTTTATAGGTAATAGGTGTTCACTGATCCTTTTTTTTAAATACCTTGTCGTCATTCCAATATAATAACTTGGACATGAAAGACACTGAGCAACATATACCACCATCTCACTATTGCATGTAAAATAACTCTTACACCAACAGGTCTTTTTGTATGCTTAAAGTGAACAGAGGAACAGTTGCTGATATATCTACATTGCCTACAACTGTTGCAAGCATAAGTCCCTTTTGTTCTAATTTTATTCATTTTACCCATTACCAATGAAATGAGGTGCATAAAAAACATCATAGTGGATAATTGGAAAATATTGTTGGGAAATCAGGATCTTATTAAAGTAATAGGCAAGTGTCCTAATTTTACTTTCAAAAAAACTTGTAATATTAAAAGTTTACTGGAAAGTGGAATTAATACAAAGAGTGAGAACGAAGCCAGGTTTATTAGAACAAAAGGGACTTATGCTTGCAACAGTTGTAGGCAATATAGATATATCAGCAACTGTTCCCCGGTTCACTTTAAGCATAATAAAAAGACTTACTGGTGTAAGAGTTATTTTACATGCAACAGTGAGATGGTGGTATATGTTGTTCAGTATCTTTCATGCCCAAGTTATTATATTGGAATGACGACAAGGTGTTAAAAAAAACAGATCAGTGAACACTTAGCTATAAAGAAAAGGTAATGCTTTAGCAAGGCATTCATTAGTTTATCCTACATTTAAGAAATTTGTTTTTTCTGTAATAGATAATGTTAGACAGCAATCATACACAGGAGATCTTAAAACCTTATTGGAATGTAAAGAATCATTGTGGCAACTTCATTTTTGGGTAGATACTAAGCCCAGTTTGAATGAAACCATTAATATTGTTTTCTGATGATGAAACAATAATTGTCTTATTACTAAATGTGTGTGTATGTATATATATATATATATATATATATATATATATATATATATATATATATATATATATATATATATATATATATTTATTTTAAATTAATTCATTTTAGAAGGGAGATATGTATATTAATATGTTTTAAACATATATGTCTTTTAAAAAAGTGATTTATGATGTAACTAAACATGTGATTTCAAACTGAGTATAAATTGAGTGAAAGGGTAGAGTCTGTTGTTTCTGAGGAAGTTCACAATTAATAAAAGTGAATGAAAGTGCTAGTTATCATGTCTGTGTTTTTTAGCACTTTTGGAGAAGCTCACAGTTTGTTGTAGTATTTATTTCAATTTTCTGTTTTTTCACTGTATTTAATTTCTTTATTACTTATTTGTATTGTCTCCGTTAGTCTTTTTTTTACAGTTTTTTATCTGTTTTATTTTATTTGTTTTTTCATTGGTCCTTAGCTGTTATATTTTACAGAGGAATACTTTTGCTTATGTACCTAGGTGCCACTCTACGTATTTTTGGTTTGAGTCTTGTTTTGATAACAGGTTTTGCTTTTTCAACATCTGTAGGTGATAACCATGTAAGCATATTCTTTCCATCATAGGTCTCCGTTACATATGTTCTCTCTTCAGATTGGTTTAAACCTGAGGATTAGTCCTTTGATTGGTTGTCAACTTGTCAGAGATGTCCATTCAGCATATGACTATATTTTTTTATCTGATAAGCAGTTATGCTGTTTTTTGAAAGCTAATAGACTATATCAGTTTTGATGCTGAGGCCATTCATATTTAGTTTTTATAGCTTTTATTCCATTGTGGACACTAGTTTTTATGTCTTCTGGGTGCCCATTGATATCCTATTGCTGTTCAAAGAATTTTTTATATTAAGCTATGACTTAGTCTTTGACAGGCTGTTGTACCTAGAAGTATCCAGTAATATACCTTGTTTTGTATTTTTGATTGGTGGATTTGTCATTCCTTGACAGCAGATAGGCTGCTATAGTCCTGATGATGTTGTAGAAGTTTTTTTATAGTTATCTCTATAGCCTTTGTTATTTTTTTTCCAACATTCAGACTTTAATGTTTTATGATGATTCGGCTTTTGCTGTTTTTAATCTTTGATTACTATTAGTCATTATATGTTTATTGGTGGACTTTTTAAGGTCTATTATGTTGATTGAAGATTGCGACTGCATTTTGCTCCCCTAGAGTTTTGATTTATATTTTTTTATTTTTGACCTGGCAGTTAGAATTATTTCATATACTGTTGTGTCTATATTTCATTGGTGGTTTTGTTATTTATTAGCAGTTGAAAGGCTGCCTTATATCTGATGATGTTTCAGTAATTTTTAATGGTTAGTTTTTAAGATTTTGTTGTGGAGTTTTCTGTTATTCTGACTTTATTGTTTTATGTTTAATCAGCTTTTGTTGTTTGTGCAATTGTTAGTTTTTATCAGCCACAGATGGACTTTTCTAGATCTGTTATGTTGCTTGAAGGATGCTAACGTTCTTCGTTTTCCATTGAGTTTTGATTTATATATTGCATGTTGCTGGATTGGTTCCTTAGTTTATGCTACAACTATGCAACATCTTTTCGACAGGTCAGTTGTTTTTGACTGGCCGCTTGCTTGTCAGATATGTTCAGTGAGCAGTGGCAGCTTGTGATATCAGACTGCAGCCCCTCCATCTGTGAACCACAATGGTACAGTCCTACAAATCCTCCATACAAAGTGAATCTGGACTGCTGCCTTACCAGTCCAGATTCAGGTAGCAGACTGCTGATTCCCAACTGCAGAGTCAGCAGTCTTGGAATGTTGGAAAGAGCCGAGAAACCAGAAGTGTGCATTCCGAGAAACTGGAAGTGTGCATTCCAGCATGAACGCATAATTACCTTTTGCAGGAGAAAGCTGAAGCTGTGGGTTTACTGCAAGAGAAAGCTGAAGCTGTTACGGGAGACTCAGGATGAAGAAGGTGTGTGTGTGTGTGTGTGTGTGTGTGTGTGTGTGTGTGTGTGTGTGTGTGTGTGTGTGTGTGTGTGTGTATAAAATGCCCCAGTTGGTTTATACTGGTGGCTAGAGAGATTGCTAGTGGTGGTTAGAGAATACCTTGGGTGCAGGTAACAAGAGCCTGAATTCCCTACCCACCACCATTTGTGAAAGTTTTGCAGATGTTTACCTCATAT
Source organism: Protopterus annectens (assembly GCF_019279795.1). Taxonomy (NCBI): domain Eukaryota; kingdom Metazoa; phylum Chordata; order Ceratodontiformes; family Protopteridae; genus Protopterus; species Protopterus annectens. The sequence continues at coordinate 974,898,756 of NC_056735.1, read as the reverse complement.
TTTGTTCTGTTCTGTTCCTCATACAATCTGTGGTTTCTGAGATTTTAATTCCTTAAGTAGTTGATGGTTCAGTGGTAGCATTGTTGCCTCACAGCTAGAAGTTCTCTGGTTTGATTCTTGGCTGAGGTGCCTTCTGTGTGGAGTCTGTATGTCCTCCCTATGTTTGTGTGGGTTTGCTCTGGTGTCCTTCCATGTTACAAAGACATGTGTCTGCAGTATTTCTCCCTGGGCCACTGCTGAAAATTGGCTTTTGTTCCAAGTCAGACTTTTCTGGTTAACAAATGTTAAATAAATAAAATTGACAGGCATTTGAATTTCAGACTTCATATTCTCCAGAAAGTACATAGTAACACAAAACCTTTTATTCTAGCAATTTCCTAAGTTTATAAGATGAATATTTGAAATGTGTCCCTATTTTTGGGACTGTATTCCCCCATTATTGGCTTCATCCACATTTTCTGAGCTAAGGTTGAGAGCTATGGTGAGAACTGAATTCATGGAATATGTGTGAGGGCTGTATTCCCCCATTACTGGCTTTGTCCAGATGCTTTGTGCTAAGAGGTTGACAGCTATGGTGAAAACTGAATTCACTAAATGGTAGCCATTTAAGTTTCAGTCTTCCTCTCTTTCACAAAACAGCTGATTTGACATAGTGGTATGTTGCTCTGACTGTTTTGCACAGGGTCCTGGGTTCAAGACTTGGCAGTGAACTGCATGGTGATAACACATCATTTTATTCTAGAAACTTTCCAAGATTAAACAAGCAATGTTTAAAATGTGTCCCTGGTTTTTGTCCCTCCCCAATACATTTTGGCTTTTTCCATATTTCTTGTGCTACAAAGTTGAGAGATACAGCTGAGTGTCAAGTAGATTTTACAAGGAGCTGAGAGGTGCAGGGGAGACTGCTTGCAATGTTAATAGCACAACAGGTAGTATACTTGCTTTAGATGCAGAAAGTTGTGGGTTCTACTCCCACAGTATGTAGATGCATTGCTGATATTGTAAAAGTAATGTCTTTTGGCTTTTCCCAGTTAGGGGTCACCACAGTGGAACTCCGGTACACTAATGATTGGCAGTAGATTTTTACGGTGCCGAGTTGCCAGCCAGATGCCCAACCTTTAAAGAAGGCACACCCATTCATGCACACACCTACCTGCATGTCTTTAATGTCACTCGACCATGGGGAGAACATGCAGACAACACAGAATGTGCTCCAGCCGAGAATCGAATGGGAGAACCTCTTGCTGCGAGGTTGTGTTGTAAATGGGGTGGATGCTGCCGTCTTGAGAATGTCTTCTTTGGCAAAGATACTTAGGAACTATGAACCCATCCGTTATTTGCCATCCATTCCCCATTGCAATATTACTAGCTTATCATTTTTTTTTATGTAATATAGGAAATGTTTTCCTCAAGGGCAACAGGCACTTTATTTGTAGATGAAACAATGAAATATAAAGTTGTTTGCTAGCAGCAATCTGTTCATTAGTTACAGATTATTTTTATGTGGAATTATTTAGATTACTTTTACTTCTGCAGAGATTGTGCATATTTACTGATACTGGTGGATTGTAGAAGTTTGAGTAGACTTTTATGATGGAAATGTTTTCAATTGGGCAGTACTGTCATTATTGGTGCATGCATTTTGTTTCATTGTTTACTCGAAAAATGTTAAAAAACAATAAATTTAAAACACCCTCTAACAACTGTACTGTAATATACAAGGAATATAATTTAATGCAATCAGGAAGGTGCATCACAGAACACATGTATGTTTTGCGTGCAAGGGGCCTATCATTTATAATATTCCAAAGTTAATCTTTATCTGCCACTAGCCAAATGTATTTTCTTTGAATGTGGGTTTCAATGCTGTTTCAATGAATGTGAGTTTCAAGGGCAGAGAAGTTTTAATGCTAAGTCTGTTTTCATTGTGTGACTGCATTGATTTGTTTAGCAGATGTCTTAGTGTTTGTGCTATAAAATGCAAAATAAAACTTTCAAATGAAGTCCATATCATCGTAGAAGTAAAGCAGTATGCACATTAGTGTTTATGGTAAATGGGGTGAAATAACCAAGTAATGGTTCATTGGAATGGCTGCAGGGGGAAGGCTCCATTCGACCATGATTTTGTGAGCGTGAAGGGCAGCAAACACAGACAGCCCTGGCTGAACTATACCTCTCAACTGTCCATATTTTCACAGAATGAATAGATAGTTGCATCTTATTTTTGATTTGTTCCTCATAAGATTTGTGGTTTTCTAGCAAATTATTTAGGAATTAAGTCACTAAATGACAGACACTGAGTTTCAGACTTCATAACCTTCAGAAAAATGCATGCTAAAGCAAGACCTGTTATTCTATCAACTGTTTCAGTTTATACAAGAGCAATTTTTAGTACTGTTTACATGTTCCCGCAATATATTTGGCCTTGTCCAGATTTCCTGCATTAACAGGTTAAGAGGTACATGCAAATAAATTGCTTTATAGAATTAGGCATATCCAAACCTCTCAACTGTCCCCGATTTTTGCTCAAAATGTTGCTTTTCCCCTAATAATCCTTCTGCAAAATGGCAATTTTGGAAGAAAACATGGAGGGTTTACAATTAATAAGTAACTGTAATAATCAGAATGGTCGGTACAGTGCAGTTTGGCTTGGGGTACTTGGAGTGAGGGTGTTAATTGGTAGAGGTTGTGGAGGTTGCATGGGGTGGTTTGTTATGGAGTTTTTTTGCAAGATGTGGGAAGGTATCTGGTTGAAGTAGTTTGAAATGAAGAGACCCTAGGAATAGCTCAACTCTGTAGAAGACTGGTAGTCATTTGGCTTTGGAAAGGGTGGTGCAGTGGTGTCGTGGGGGGGGGGGTTGGTTATGAATCAGCAGATTTTATTTTGAATGGACTATAAAGTGATGAGTTTGTTTTAGAAGCTGTGGCTATAATGTGGAACTCATATTTAAGTAGAGCAAGGAGGACATAATTGCCTATTGCAGCTCTAGACAGTCTGGAGAGAAAGGGAGATATTTTCTAGGACCAGAATAATAGAGAACAGATCTTTTTCCTGGTATTTTAAATATGGCCTTAGAAGTCAAGTGACTGGTCTAGCCATAAACATAAATATTTAAAGGGTGTTTTTGTTTCAATTGGGGAACCATTGAGATCCAAGATGTTGAGATTTTTAGGAGTTTTTTTTAACTTTTGTGAGGTTCTAAGTATCATACCTTTTTGTTTTGGATAGGTTTAGGAGTAGCTTATGGTTGTTTATCCAAGAATTAGATTACTTTTATTTCAGAAATGCATGTAGATTCTTTTATTTTGTCAGCTGCTCAAGTTAGCAGTACTAATATTAAAAAAATGCCCCTTTTTGACAGGTTCCCAGCTGTATTGTGTGACTATTTTATATTTTACATCACATTTTTTTGGTCTATTTTTCATAAAATTGTGTTTTTTTGGCAAATTAGTGGCAAATCATTAAAGAATGAAGTTAGAAAATAATAACAGACATTTGAGTTTCAGATTTCATACCCTTCAGAAAATTCATACTAATGCAAGACCTACTATTCTATTATCTTTCTAAGTTTACAAGAGCAAATATTTAAAAATTGTCCTTATTTTTGGGCCTTTGTCCCACTTCTGTGTATGGCTTTGTCCAGATTTCTTGCTTTGAGGTTGAGAGGTATGACAAATGTGTCAGGGCCATCACAGTCAGCCAGAGACATTTCAAATTGTGACATACTTGTTGCACCCCACTCCCCTCATGTAGTGACTCTGGATGTGTCCAAGCAAGGCAAGGAGCAGTTATGCAGTGTAAATGTGCAGAGTATTCCCCCCATCCAAGGTAGACACAAGCTCTACAGTGGCTTTTCATCTGTCCTTAATTTTGCAGAATGTTCTGGTTTATGTCATATTTTTATACTGTTGATTTATGCTTATTATTATTCAGAAAGTGCCTGTTGCTCTGTGTTTAAGTAGCAATGCTTTAATGACCATCAGGTAAGCTTGTCTGAGATTGTAAGATGCAAGCAAGCTTTAATAAACATACTGTTAAAGAATTGCCAACAGTGAACGCCTTTCTGTTGTTGCCATGCAGAGAATACTTACATAACTAGATAACGTATAAGCCTTGGGTATTGAATGCATATGACAGTATTTGTAATAAAGGACAGGATTACATTATTTTAAGAAGCTCATTACATTTGTTGGAGACTTGCAGTCATCTTTGCAAGCTTTACCTGTAAACTAAACAGAATGCCAATCTATCATGTGTGGTCCATAACCTGTGCAGTAATCCTTTAAGCAATGTATCTTGAACTTGTTTCTTGTTTGCTTTTCATTTTTTACTTTGATCATGTTTTCCCCATGAAACAAGTAGATAGTTGTTGACAGGCAGCAAATCTTTTTTGGATAAGAAACATTTTTACAAGTGGTGGTATCACAGAGATTGCTATTTTCAGCATGTTACTTGGTACTTTAATAAAGCTGAATATAAATTATAATTAGAACTGCAGTGCAAGATGAAGTGGTTTGAGTTGAGTGCTGCTTGTTTTTCTTATACTAGATTTTGACTGACATTCCAGTAATGTATTTAAAAAGTAATTCATTTTTTCATGCTTTACAACCTTTTTGTTTCCATCTAGATATTAAGTAAGCTGTCATGCAGCCAATGCACTGAAATATTTTTTTCTTCTACACTTCATTTTGTCTTGATTGGACACTCATAATGATGGTTTGGTACCCAGGACAGCATATTTAATTAAAGTTACAGTTTTTGTGGTTTTGAGCATAGCTCCTCCCTTTTCTAGTTGGCTGCACCTCTTCAAATTGACCCCACCCATTCAGCTGTCTCCTGCAGCCCCCCTTTGATTAGAAGTCACCAGCCGCCACTGGATTAAGACATATTTTGTTTTTATGTGGAGAGGAAGACAATTCCACAGAAGTTGTTTTCTCTGTGATATGTCTCTATCCCTCCAACATGTTCTATTTACATTGCAGAAGAGATTAAGATCTCTTAAAGAGGGTGGTTATAATAACATGGACTTCTGGATGTGCAGTAGGTTTTAAAGGATAAGGTCGGCTGAGGCTCTATAGGCAAGGCAGACATTTTCTTTAGTAGCTTGTAAGATACCAAGTGGAGGATCAGGGCTTTAAGATGGCCAGTATAACTTTTATGATTTAGTCCCTTAATTTTCTTGGTGAGAAAGTACTAAGGTCATTCAAGTTGTGTCAAGTGTTTAGGCAGGCATATACAAAACACAGTATTATACTCAATATTCGGCCTAATAAGCACCAAACACAGTAGACTAATCATATCCCTAGATCAGGACTTTCTTACAATACTGGATACATGGTGATCAAATGACTGTTCATTGTCTACATAGATTCCCAGGTCCCTAACTACTGGATCAATTTTCAGGGGTGTGTTGTCAATGTAATAGTTATGGGGGCCGTCAGGCTTGCTTATACATTTTTTGTCATTTAGCTTTAGACCATGGTTTTGACACCAGCTATTTGTTTTGTGAGAGTCCTCTTGGAGGATCTTGGTGTCATTTGTATGAGTTTATGATGGCACCAAGTTTACAGTCATTTGCAAACTTTTGTCAGCCATCAATCCTTAAGATTAGGTCAACCTCTGAGAAGTAAATGCAAAAGAGGAGTGGTCCAATGACTAAACTCTGGGGTATGGCACTAGTGACAGGTCTTCTGGAATAGGTAGAATCATCCACCTGAACTTCTTGGGTTCTATTAATGAGCCAGTTTGTCATCTAGTGAGTTATGCATGCATTTACATTTAGCTGGGGGAGTTTGCCAACTATATCTGAGTGTGGGATGGTGTTGAATGCCTTCATGAGATCTAGATATTCAGTATGTACTGATTTTCTCTTATCCATTGTCTCAGTAACCTTAAAGAAGTCAACCAAGTTAAATAGGCAGGATATGCCCTTTACAAAAGTGAACTAACTGCAGTCAAGAGTTTTTAGGGTGTTTGTTTACTTATTTATTAGATCCATAATGATCCTTTCCATAGCATTACAAATAAAACTGATTAGATTTACGGGTTTATACTCCAGGTGATTGGTTTTGATGAAAATGCAGCACAACATTAGGGGGTTGCTGCACTCCTGAGTGTGTCATCCTTCAAATGAGATGGTAAATTGAGGTTCCATCTGCTTGAGTTGGTGATATTTCAGGTGGAGCACTTATCAAAAAGAGTAGGGAACATTCACCTATGCCCTGGCCCAGTAGCATAGCAAGAGGTGGGAAGAAGGTGGGGCAACTGCTAAGGCATAACATTTTAGGGGGTGCAATCAAGATTTTGGGCATCTTAATAAAGAGCTGAGCTGAGAGAGGTGTAGAACCTGAGATGTGGATCAGAGGGGAAGTGTGGATTTCACAACAAAAAATGCTGGTTATCCACTGAACTGAAAGCTCTGCTCAAACTTACGTATGCTACATTGTCTTCATGGAGACAAAATGCCTCAGCAGAAAACTGCACTGCCTTTACCTCTCTATGTAACCTAGCTAAGCAATCCACATGCAGGCACAAAACCAACTATTTCAAAAGCAAACAACTTGCTCTGCTACGCAAACCTAAACATTTTTAGCAGGAAGTGAATCTTCTCCTGGCTGAAAATCTACTTATCTTACCTCTTCACATATCCCCATCCAGACCTCTCAAGGTAAACTCTCAACCTCTGACTTTCTCAAGGAATTCAGCCACCTCTCTAGTAATGCAACCTCTATCTCTACTAAGTCAACCAGTCCCCATCCTTTTATCCCTCTCTTTCATTTTAAGAAAATTGCACACAAAGAACTTGTTCCTCTACTAGAGAAACATAGCCCTGGATGCACCCACTGGTGAAGACAACCTATTCCCTTGGTTTATATCACTCTGTAAACATCCTTACCCCACCTTTTATGCATATCTATAACCTCTGTTTAACTCAAAATACAAAGCCAGACAGATGGAAAAAGGCTCTTGTTAAGCCCTTCCCAAATAGCCTCAGCCTGAAAGTGCCTCCCACTTCTGCCCTGTCTCCATCCTCCCTAGACCTGGGGAAATATTTGAAAAAGTAATTTACAACCAACTGTCCACTTACATTCAACAGTACCATCTTCTCACCCTTAAATAACATGGATTCTGGGTTGGCTAGAGCACAGTGGCAGCACTATGGTCTCTTACAGATGAGATCCTTCTCAACACAGATAAAGGAAACCTTTCAGGAGCTCTCTTCATTGACCTTACCTAAGCTTCTTATCTTATTGACCATTTTCTGCTCATTCACTCCCTCAAAGAAATTGGAGTTAGCCCCAATACTGTCACCTGGTTCCAACATTTCAATCTTTATTAACAAACTACCCTCTGATCTCCCTAATCTTCCTATTTCTCTTTATGCCTTTATACCTTTCAGGATCTGTCTTCATTGACCTTACCTAAGCTTATCTTACTGACCACTTTCTGCTCATTCTGTCCCTCAAAGAAATTGGAGTTAGCCCCAATACTGTCACCTGGTTCCAATGTTTCAATCTTTATTAACAAACTATCCTCTGATCTCCCTAATCTTCCTATTTCTTTTTATGCAGATGGCATGGTTATTCTCTGATCCAGTTCCTCACATTCAGCTATTCAAACCCACCTTCAGTTGGATCTCCACTCCCTTAATTCTTGGATAAACAACCATAAGCTACTCCTAAACCTATCCAAAACAAAAAGGTATGATACTTAGAACCTCACAAAAGTTAAAAAAACTCCTAAAAATCTCAACATCTTGGATCTCAATGATTCCCCAATTGAAACAAAAACACCCTTTAAATATTTATGTTTATGGCTAGACCAGTCACTTGACTTCTAAGGCCATATTTAAAATACCAGGAAAAAGATCTGTTCTCTATTATTCTGGTCCTAGAAAATATCTCCCTTTCTCTCCAGACTGTCTAGAGCTGCAATAGGCAATTATGTCCTCCTTGCTCTACTTAAATATGAGTTCCACATTATAGCCACAGCTTCTAAAACAAACTCATCACTTTATAGTCCATTCAAAATAAAATCTGCTGATTCATAACCAACCCCCCCCCCCACGACACCACTGCACCACCCTTTCCAAAGCCAAATGACTACCAGTCTTCTACAGAGTTGAGCTATTCCTAGGGTCTCTTCATTTCAAACTACTTCAACCAGATACCTTCCCACATCTTGCAAAAAAACTCCATAACAAACCACCCCATGCAACCTCCACAACCTCTACCAATTAACACCCTCACTCCAAGTACCCCAAGCCAAACTGCACTGTACCGACCATTCCTTCTCCATTCTTATACCCAAACTAGAGAAATCCCTTCCCCTTCACCTAAAAGAAGTCTCTTCTTTACCCACATTCAGAGCTCAGCTCAAAAGACACCTCTATCAAAAATCTGACTGCCAGTGATTTTCCACTGTACACATAACTTAACTTCTTCCTCACCTGCATCATTTCTCCATTGACCCTCAGTTCTCAGCTGCTGCCTCCCTCTTTTATTAATAAAATTAATTCACATTTGTTTTTCTACTCTGTTAATATTTACATAAAATATCAGTTGTCTACGGGATTATCTACCATCTGTGATTACTCCATTTGAGAATTTGTTTTATTTTATTTATTTATTTGTGTGTGAATTTTTTCACCCGGGTTGTGTCTGCAAATGGTTTATTGTGATCAGTGCACTACCCTGGTAAACTAAATAAATAAATAAATGTTCTTGGCCTTGGACAGTGCTTTGAGAACTTGTTCATGTTCATAGGAGATTTGAGGGGGTGCAGATGATGGTATGTAATCATGGTATGTGGGGGGATGATGACATTAGAGCAAAATTTGTCCTCTAGCAGATATGCAATGCCCTCTAAGTCTAACTATGTGATCCTTTACTATTAGCTTTCTGCACAGTGCTGAGCATTGTTTCTGAGGTTTCTAACGTAGTTAAAAAAGGCTTTGTGGTTGTCTTTAGTCTGTGTGACAGTTTTTAATTCATATCTAACTTTGCTTGATTTGATCAGCGATGGAGTTCCTTGTTAAGTTTAGCAAGACAATTTTTGGTAACTAGACAGTTACATTAATTTTTGCATACAATGAACTTTATTCTTTTATTATATTGCCTATTTATATATGGGTTCCACCACTGGGAGTTATTTTTAAATTTGGCATTGTATTTACTTCAATAAATATTTACATACTGGATAGGTCGAGGCCCGGGTTAACGATGACCACCACCAGTACTGTTAGCTAACAGGGTGCTGGCGAAAATTGGGCTACTGTTGGCTAAAGGAGGAGAAGAGGGGGAAGGCATGGCTAAAGGCTGGAAGAGAGGAAAAAGGCTAGGGCTGTGGTAGTGAGGGTCGGAACTTTGAATGTTGGCAGTATGACTGGTATAGGGAGAGAGCTAGCCAATATGCTGGACAGAAGGAAGTTTGGTATATTGTGTGTGCAAGAGACCAGATGGAAGGGGATTAAGGCTAGGTGTATCGGAGGTGGGTTCAAATTGTTTTATCATGGTGTGGATGGGGGGAGAAATGGCGTAGGAGTTATCCTAAAGGAACAGTATGCTAAGAGTGTTTTTGGAGGTGAAAAGAGTGTCGGATAGAGTGATGTTTATGAAGTTGGAAATTGATGGTGTAATGATAAATGCTGTTAGTGCATATACTCCACAAGTCGGGTGTGCGATGAATGAGAAAGAAAAATTTTGGAGTGAGTTGGATGAAGTGGTGATGACTGTACCCAAGGGTGAGAGAGTGGTGACTGGAGCAGATTTCAATGGGCATGTTGGTGAAGGGAACAGAGGGGATGAGGAAGTGATGGAAAGGTATGGTGTTAAGCAAAGGAATGCAGAAGGTCAGATGGTAGTGGATTTTGCGAAAAGGATGGACATGGCTGTGGTGAATACATATTTTAACAAGAGGGAGGAGCATAGGGTGACATACAAGAGTGGAGGAAGATGCACACAGGTGAAGTATATATTGTGTAGGAGGGCCAGTTTGAAGGAGATTGGAGACTGTAAAGTGGTGACCTGGGAAAGAGTAGTTAGGCAGCATAGGATGGTGGTTTGTAGGATGACACTGGTGATCAAGAAGAGGAGGAGTGTAAGGGCAGCACCAAGGATCAAATGGTGGAAATTGAAAAAGGGTAATTGTGAGGTGGAGTTCAGGGAGAGTTAAGACAGGCACTGGGTGACAGTGAAGAGTTACCAAATAGCTGGGTAACTACCGCAGAGCTAGTAAGGGAGATGGCTAGAAAGGTGCTTGATATGAAATCTGGATAGAGGAAGGACAAGAAGAAGACATGGTGGTGGAATGAAGAAGTACAGGAAAGTATACAGAGAAAGATACCTGTGGAAGCATGGAGGTGTTTAGGTGAAATGTCCGTGGAGTTTCTAACCAGATTGTTTAATGAAATCTTGGAAAGTGAAAGGATGCCTGAGGAATGGAGAAAAAGTGTTTTGGTACCGATTTTTAAGAATAAGGGTGATGTGCAGAGCTGTAGTAACTACACAGAGATTAAATTGATCAGTCACAGCATGAAGGTATGGGAAAGAATAGTGGAAGTTAGGTTAAGAAGGGACGTGATAATTAGTGATCAGCAGTATGGTTTCATGCCAGGAAAGAGCACTATAGATGAGATGTTTGCTCTGAGAGTGTTGATGGAGAAGTACAGAGAAGGTCAGAAGGAGTTGCATTCTGTTTTTGTAGACTTAGAGACAGCATATGACAGGGTGCCTAGAGAGGAGTTGTGGTATTGTATGAGGAAGTCAGGAGTGTCAGAGAAGTATATAAGAGTGGTACAGGATATGTACGAGGATAGTGTGACAGCGGTGAGGTCTGCGGTGGGAGTGACAGATGCGTTTAAGGTGGAGGTGGAGGTGGAGGTGGGATTACATCAAGGATCAGCTCTGAGCCCTTTCTTATTTGCAATGGTGATGGACAGGTTGACAGACGAGATCAGACAGGAGTCCCTGTGGACTATGATGTTTGCAGATGACATTGTGATCTGTAGTGAGAGTTAGGGAACAGGTAGAGGAGACCCTGGAGAGATGGAGATATGCTCAAGAGAGGACAGGAATGAAGGTCAGCAGGACTAAGACAGAATATATGTGTGTGAATGAGAGGGAGGATAGAGGAATGGTGAGGATGCAAGGAGTAGAGGTGGCGAAGGTGGATGAGTTTAAATACTTGGGATCAATAGTTCAGGTAATGGTGAGTGTGGAAGAGATGTGAAGAAGAGAGTACAGGCAGGATGGAGTTGGTGGAGAAGTGTCAGGAGTGATTTGTGACAGACAAGTACCAGTAAGAGTGAAAGGGAAGGTCTACAAGAGGATAGTGAGACCAGCTATGTTATATGGGTTGGAGACAGTGGCATTGACAAAAAGGCAGGAGTTAGAGCTGGATGTGGCACAGTTAGAGATGTTAAGATTTGCACTGGGTGTGACGAGGGTGGACAGGATTAGGAATAAGTATATTAGAGGGTCATCCCAGGTTGGAAGGTTTGGAGACAAAGCCAGAGAGGCAAGATTATGGTGGGTGGGACGTGCTGAGGAGGGATGCTGAGTATATTGGGAAAATATATGCTAAGGATGAAGCTACCAGGTAACAGGAAAAGAGGAAGGCCTAAGATAAGGTTTATGGATGTGGTGAGAGAGGACATGCAGGTGGTTGGTGTGACACAGCAAGATGCAGAGGATAGGAAGAAATGGAAACAGATGATCCACTGTGGTGACCCCTAACGGGAACAGCCGAGAGAAGATGATGATTGTATTTACTTCAAAGGAGGATGGACACATTTATAGTGCTATTTACATGTGCATAGCATTTGCTGGTAAAAGAAGGGCGATCAAATCGGAAGGGGATGTTGAATTTAGCTTTAGCAAATCTTTGATTGCTGAGTTATTGGATGATGCTTCCAGCTTCAGTCTTATGGTGACCATGACTGATTTATGGTCCGATTTGACTAGGGAAGAAGTGACAAGTGGTAGGGAACAGAGCTGTGACATATTCATGAGAAACTAGTACAAAGCAATCCCTAATTGGGGTGCAGACTGACTGGTATACAGAGTCTGTCTTTATAAAATCGAGAAATCTCTTAGCTTACATTAGGGGACATGTAAGTCTCCCATTTGATGGAGGAATAATTGAAGTCCCCTGGGATAATGATACTTGCTGAATTCAAGAGGGCTCCAAACTAATCAAGTAGGACATATGGGTGAGGGGGGATGTAGTAGGGTGATATAGTTAGCTATAATGTCATAAGGGGTTTTGTTAATTGTAAGTTGGACATGGAGGAGTTCCAGGTCATTATCCTAATGAGTCTGGAGGTGATATTTTGTTTTATGAGTATAGAGACAATGCTGCTTTAGTGTTTTCATCTACTACATTATGCCTGAATGTGTGGCATGCATTGAAACCTTGCTCTGAAGGGCTGCTCTCAATGGTCTTGAACTAGGTTTCCACGACGATGTATATATCAGTGCATTCCGGGTAAGGAATGCCTGTACAAAGTGAAGTTTTCTGTTAAGGTTCCTTGTGTTGAGCAACGATAACTTTGTAACTAAATTCAGTTTTGTTACGTTGGGAGCTTTTGAATGCTGACATGGCTAAAATAATGGACATTAACAAGATATTTGCCAATATACACATGCCTTGGAGAGACAGGTGTTGGCAACCTGGCAAAGCAGTTAGGACTGTCTACCATCTCTTCTGAGGCTGATATATATTTGAATGACACCAGAAACTAATAAAATTGTTGAAGTAAACAATTTTTTGTTTGTATTGTGGCATCATTCTTGGTAAAGGTAAAATGCTGCTCAATGCCAGATTCACATCTACCTATGTAAGATATGCTGAGAGCTCCATCATGTCTCTCTTCTGATAGTCTGAGAAGGTATGTCTCAAGTCATTTACTCCCACTTAAACTATGACTGTGTCACATGTGTACTTGTGGTGCAAAGACTTGACTGTCTGCATGATGTGGCAAATCCTGGCACTTAAGTAACTGACTATGACACCCTCCTTACATAGTGAGTGGAGCATCAGTATGTCTTACTATGGAGTCACCTATGAATAGGATGTTGGATTGTGTAGAGGTTTGCTTTATGGGCTTCTGAACTGAGACATTATTTGGTGTCAGGTGCTGCATGAAGTAAGTGTTTGTGGTGTTTTCAAAGGTACTTGTTTTTGTTTCCTTTAGGAGGCCTTTGTGTTTTAAGAAGGTTACTTTTAAGAGTCTCAGCATATGTGGGTCTACATGTTTGGACTCTGTTGTGTGTGATGGGTATAGTATGGTGTTGTGTGCTACTGAAAACATATTTGTTATTAATAATGGCTGTATGTGAAAGCTTTTCTACCATTTCCAATAGCATTGTGTAACTACATCTTTCACACATTTTGTCAGTTTGTTTAAGTATTGTGTAGCTGTCATTAAACATGAGACAATTGTTACATTGCCTCAGGATGCTTATTTCAACCAAGATGGCTACAGAAACAGTAGTTAGGTGCAAATCCATGGTTCCAGATGTTTGCTAAAGTTAGCTGTACAGAGAGAGGCACCAGTGGGGTTTGAGTTGATTTACTGGAATGTTACCTGTCTAAAAGTAACAATATAAATCAACACATGAAGAGCAATGAAATTGTGAGTTCAAACCAGGACTTTTTGCCCAACTACTGACTATTGTGAACATTAGGAATTTCTGGAGTAGGTTCTATGGAGAAAGTTAAGATTCTAAGTGCCTGAATCTATACTGTGCAAATTCAAATGCTACTGTTCAACAAGCAGCATCATGCACATGCAACTAACTTAAACTGGCAGAGAATAAAAAAAAATCAAAACAGCCCCCTGGCCGATAGCAGAACAGCACACTCTCAATTTCTATTAGCAATCACAAGCTCAGAAATTATCTAGATTCTCTTTTTTTTTTCAATACTATTTCTTTATTATTTTTCTTTTTCATCACACATCATTTCACAGGAGTATACACAGGTGATATTCGGCTGATAAAACAACAATGTAATTAAAACATGTTTACACTATGTACATAAATGCTTTTATAGTTTAATAGTATAAAAAAATAAGAGTTGTTTTCTCCAGGGTTAGTACCATCCAGTTAGTTTACTACTACATAATGTTGTGATTTTTGTATATGTTGTAATTGTATTTTAAATTCAATGGTTTATGCAAGTATAATATTGAAAATTTGTTCCCAGAGTTTAAGGATACTGGGATTTTTGTTTTGTTTGTTTATTATGTATTTATGGGATAACAGATGTTTTATCGCCAAGTTCCTACAGTCCTTCCATGTGATTTTGGATGGGGTAAGCCAGTTGGTAGCTATGTAGAGTTTCATTAATAGAAAAATATTAATGAGGATGATTGTTTGGTTTTCAGATAAATTATTTGGAGGGATATGTAATATTGTAAATTCCCAAGTGAGCGTTGATGACTGAAAGCTCATCTTTTGCAGTTGTAGTTTCAGGGAGTTCCAAAGTTTAAATACACATTTACAGCTCCAGAGCATATGCAAAAGGTCAGCAGTTTCATCTTTACAATGTGGGCAAGTTGGGGAGTTTCTAGGGTTAAATTTATGCAGGCTAAAGCGTGTGTAATAAGCATTGTTATATATCATGAGTTGGGTAAATGCTAACTTTTGAAGGGATATGGATTTTACTGTTAGGTTGATTGCTTGTATTATTTTGTGGTTCTCCACTGATTGTATTTTTTTCTTTCCAATAGTTAGATATGAGTATGTGTTCTTGAAATTTCAGGTCTTTTATCAACTTGTATGAGCATGCTATAAATTTGTTACTTTGTAGAAGGGTTTTCCATAGGAAATTACATTTCAACAAATCCTCTTTATTGATGTTGATATCTTGAATGTAACTTATACACATTTCTTTAATCTGTCTCAGGATCAACAGATATGACTTGGGAAGGCCCAATTGGCTTCTTATTTCATGAGCGGGACAGTTTAGATATGGGTATAGCTCTGTAGTGTTATATTCATTATAAGTGGGAATCTTTTTAAGTCTAGTAACTGGTTATTAATTTTCAAGTTGGGGTTTTTGTGTATAGGTTGTAGAATCATCATGGGTTGAAGGAGATTTACTGATTTAAAAAGATTTTGAGTTAATGTTACAGAGTTTTTAAGGGGTTCCATTAGATTATATGATTTGATATTATTACTGCTTAAGAAAGGTAATGATTTGGGATTTATGTTCAGGCTTTCAATACGTTTGAAACATAATCCTATCCAATGTGGGGACCAAGTGTTTCCTAATGTATTGAAGTTTGCAATTCTTAAGATTCTATTGGCGTTTATAATTAGGTAGTAGTTTTCAAAATTTGGTAAGTCTAAACCACCTTTATTTTTCGGGGTCATCAGTTTATCATATGAGATTCTACTTTTTTTTGGTTCCCATATAAAGTTAGCGAATTCAGTGTACATTTGCTTAAAGAATTTCTTGGGTATTAATAGCTGGGAAGACCTAAAGATGTATAATAGTCTGGTCAGGATATTCATTTTAATAATCGAAGCTTTAGCTAAAGGTGGTAATTTCAGATTTTTCCATCTCTTTAGGTCAAGTAGAATGTGATCCCACATTTGTTTAATATTGTTTAAATAAACATTTTTGTTATCTGTAGAGAATGTAATTCCTAAATATTTAATCCTTTCTTCAGTTTTTATTTGTCCTACCAATGGTAAAAGTGAGAAAGGTTTCGGAGTTTTTAAGGGGAAGATGTTGGTTTTTTTAAAGTGTATTTTATAGTTTGATATTGATGCGAAGTCTTCAATAGCAGATAATATTTTCTTGGAGTCTGAGGTTGGCGTTGTACAGTATATGTTAAGATCATCAGCAAAAGCTGACAGGGAAATTTTTGTGTTGTATATTACTGGGGTATTGTGATATATATTTTGTTTGATGTTTAAAAATAGGGGTTCTAGATATAGGTTAAACAATAAGGGAGATAAAGGACATCCTTGTCGAGTGCCATTTCTAATTTGAATTCTATTAGACCCCATTTTATTAATATATAATGTTGTATAAGGGTTATTGTATAGTGTTTGTAGGGTTTGAATAAATTCTTGGGGTATATTAACGTAGGGTAAGATTTGGAATATAAATTTTATGTTCACTCTATCAAAGGCCTTGTGGGCATCTATAATGAGTGCATATATGTTTAGGTTATTTTGGTTAGCATATGAAATTAGCGTGTGTAGTGTTAGTGTATTGTCACTGGCTTTCCTGGATGTTAAAAAGCCAGATTGTTCGCTAGAGATAATAACGTCCGTTATTTTTTCAGTCTATTGGCCAGAATAGATGTTAGAATTTTTGTATCAATATTGAGTAATGATATGGGTCTATAACTATCTGGATTCTGTGGATCTGTCTTTTCTTTGAGTATGGAAATCGTTTTGGATGCATTAAAGTGTATATCATTAATTTTATTGTTTATTATTTAGTTTAATATGTGAGATAGAATTTGTGCAGTGATACAGTAGAATGTTTTATAAAACTCCGCTGTGAGGCCATCTGGGCTGTGAGATTTGTGTGATTTCAATTTTTTGATTGTTGTTATTATTTCTTCAATGTTTATTGATTCTATTAATTCTTTTTGTAGTTTCACATCAATTTTCGGGAAGTTAAGTTTTTGTAGGAAGACTCTGCTATCTTATGGTTAGGGAATCTTGGTCTCTATAGATTTGTGAGTATATAACTTCAAACATGTTAATAATATCTCCATTTTTTATATAATTTTTATTCTCATAGGTTATTTCAGAAATTTGATAGGATGATTTAGATTGGCTAATGATCCTTGCTAGTGCTCGTGATGGTGTTTGTACATGGTTAGCATATTTTGCAAGTATTTTGGTTTCATGAAATGATAGGTTATTATTGTGAACCATAAAGAGGTCTTTCTGACATTTCAATAGTTCTGATTCAGTTTGCATGTTGTAGTCTTTGATTAAATCCTGTTCTAATGATTTAATTTTAGTCCCTAGTTGTTGTTCCTCTTTGAGTTGGGTTCTCTTATAATAAGAAGCTTTTTGGAGAAAGATACCTCTTATCTGAGCTTTTGTTGTCGCCCATTCAATATCAGGAGGGTGTTGTTGTTTTGATAGATTGACTAGGGATGTTTTAAGAATATCCTGTACTTCCTGAATTATTTCCTTTTTATTTAAAAGACTGGGGTTCAGGGACCAATTGTATCCTCGATATAGTGTGTTATTTTTGGTGGTCTTAGTAATGCTTAAGGTAATTTTAGAGTGGTCAGATAAGTAACGAGTATGTACAGATACTGTGGGGTCTAGGTTAATTAGTGCTTCTGAAATTAAGAAAAAGTCAATTCTCGACCACATTTTATGGCAGTTGGAGTAGAACGTGAAGTTATTTGAGGTATTTGGGCAATTACCATATTTGAAGGGATCATAAAGATTAAAGTCATATTTAAGTTTGCTTAATACTAGTACTGCTTGTTTGTTGCAAGCTCTATGTGGACTTGATTTATCCTGTTTTGGGTTTTGATATGCATTCCAGTCACCTCCTATGATCACGTAATGATTGTTGTATTGATTTGAGATAGGGTACAATGAAGCGAAGAAGGAGTGCTGGTTGTTACAGGGTGCATATATATTGAGAAGTAAAATGGGCTTATCATAATCGGGAGTTGAAAGATTACATAACACCATCTACCTTCTTTATCTATTTTGGTTTCTATAATTTTATCTTGGTATTGGTTCTTAATGATTATAGCTACTCCTGCACTATTGGTTTTGCCTTCGGAGGCTATAATTTCTCTTATCAATTTTTTCCCTTTAATTTCTGACCATTGTTCAATAGTTAAATGTGTTTCTTGAATTAGTATGACATTTGCCTTAGCCTGCAAAACTAGGTGAAGAAATAGTTTCCTTTTTTTACTGTTCTGGAGCCCTTTAATATTCCATGAATCCAAATCCCACATTTATAATACTTTTACTTTGTATAAGTAGTCTTTAGCTTTGTGTAAATATGTTGGATTGTGTTTATTTCTTAATGAAAACATGTTATGAAAGCATTCTTCTATTCCCGTCCCTTCTCCTGTGCCTACCCACTAATCTCCCGGACCAGGAATTTAACAGGGCTTGGCAAGTTTTGATTTTTGTATTTTTTTGTATTGTTAGTATATCAAAATCCTGTGTGTTAGTGTTTAAGAGGTAACAGAATCTTAGTGGCCCTGTATGACCTAAAACTATTTGTACAAAGCCTATCCCACTCATTCCCTACCAAACACTGCTTTTATAACCCAAGTCTCTTCTTATGAGATTTATTATGAAGTGTTCAAGTTTACCCATTTTTTACCAGTCTTGGTCTTAACTAACAGCAGGGAATCTCCATTTAAGAGATTTGTCTCTAACAGTATTTAAATGTTTATCAACTGTAATTTATTGCCTCAGGCTTAGTTTATTAACCATATTCATAGAGAATATTCATTCCCTGTCTAGTCTTAGTATGTGAGTGGTTTTTCTTCCCCTTGTCAGGAAACTCTTGTCTCCAATTGTTTCTCACCTTGCTTTGGGGGAATATTCAACTTTGGATATCGAATGATCCAAAAGTCATTGATCTCACCAGAATTACTTCCCTTGCCCTATATTATTTAAATCTTGGATGGCATTGTGTTACATATGTCTTGACGAGACTTCTCTCTACCACAAAGTCAATATTCATCAGCTATTTTATTAATGTTCATTCTTAAAGTGAGTCCTGGAGAAAACAATGTAATTATATATCAGGTTAAACTTATGCACATACATGAATATCATTACAAGTAGATAAGCAGTCATTTAGAGATCAATTCAAGTAGGTTTAAACAACAAGTGCTTAGTAATGCATGGTAATCAAAAATGTAAGCCCTTCTATAAGGTTTTGCTGATTTTTTAGTATAGTATTTAAGAGGGAGGGTGTATAGATATTTATTCAGGCTTCAAACCCATGAAACTTTAAGATTATATGCAAGTAAATTAGAAGTTTGAGATCATAGTCCATCTAAATTTATCATTTTCAATATTACTGTAGTATTGTGTAAGATAGGATAGAAACAAGAAGGCAAGTAAATGCCCTACTAACATTAATGTAGCACCTATTAAATATACCAGGGAAGAGCCTTATTCCTTTTTAAACGCAGTAATAACACTACATATATTTACATATATATTTTCTTTATTACCAAAGCCATGCAAACTTACTCCAAGTTTAGTTTCAAAGCTAAAATTTGATTAGATCCAAAAGAATGTAAGTGTCCTGGCACTAGATACAGTGTGGAATAAGAACTTTACTTCAATAAAGTAACTTGGGGAATGTTCAGCAGAGAGCATTAATCTTTGCCTGTGGTGACTTTATTTGCAATTCTATGTAGCTAAAGTTGACTAGGTCTTCCATATGATGTAACAGGTAGCCTGTTTTAAAATTGATTCAGGTGTTATTTATACGCTTCTGATGCTATCAGTTTGTTGCAGTATTACATTTTTATTCAGTATTAAATTATCTGATTCACTACTTTAGAAATATTAATTGACCAGATAAATTCAAGTTCTGACATAATAGTGACATAATAGTGCTTTCTGCGGATTAGAGATCTCAACACTAGTGGGTGTATTATTGCTAGTATAGGGTTTATCTGGTTTGCAATTTGGAACAGATTTGCTTTCATGCAAGGGAGAATACTTTCCATAAGCTCTCATAGTAAGTCTGAGCAAAAATCCAAACAGGCACAGCTATCTGTATTAAGTTTAACTTGAGTGATAAAAAATCCTATGTTTATGAAGTAAAGAATGTAGTCACTTGGGTATATGTAATTTGTCAAAATAAAACATAGAACTTTTCCATCTGTTAGCAGTGTAGTATAGTTTAGCGTCTCTAGTATATTGTGTGAAGCTGCAAACTGTAATTATCTTTAGTGACATTTATGGGGGGAGGAAATATGTGGTTTGACTATAGTAATCACACTTGTTAGCGATTTTCTCTTCAGTAATTTACTTTTTTTTTTTCTCTTTTTCTTTTTTTTTATTTGCAGTTCCTTTGATCTTCTCTCCGGTGTGCTAAATAACTAAGACTATTGCTTAGCTTCTTGAAGGGGGATTCTGCATGCAGACGGACTTCTGGAAGTGCCACCTCTTGAAAACGAACTCCAGAGCTGCACAACGACTTTCAGTTCCACCCGTGGGAAAGCAAGGAAGATGTGTATGTTGTGCATTTCCTGTTGGGACTCTCGTGTCTTGCAAAACGAGAAGAAAAGGTCGCGCCACTCCAGAAATGAGGCCTAGGGCAAGGCAGGAGTAAATTATAGCAAAAGTAAGTCCTCGGCTGTTGTTATGTCATGTCATGTATCCGATCTCGGAGGCTCAATAATCCAAACCGGAGAGTGTGGCTAGTTGTCTATGGCGGGAATTCTTTTAAAAACAGACATGAAGGTAGATTTTGCATCCTTGTTGTTGGCGACTGAGTATTTGACCCCATCAACAGAAAATGATAGTGTATTTGGATACTTCATTTGGAATTTTAGATTTTTGTCAATCAAAAACTTGCAATAAGGAGATAGGAGCTGTCTAGCTTGTCTAATTTGTAGGGGCAAGTCCTGGGCAAGTGAAATTCTGTTGTTGTTCCATATTAAAGACCCTCCATTTTTCTTTGCAGATATTAATATTTTATTAACATCTTGGAAGTTAAGAAGTTTGGCATATACAGGTCTTGGAATATTTGATGTTTGAGATTCTCTCAAGGTTCTGTGTGCTCTCTCTATTGTTATTTGATGGGCTGTTTTTTGGTCTTTGAGTAGTGTTGTAAATATTTGAATGATTGAAGGAATCAGTTCATTGTGCTGTATATTTTCTGGCATGCCTCTGATGATTAAGTTATTCCTTCTGGATCTTGCCTCAAGATCAATAATTTTTGCTTGCATGGTTTGTATGTCAGCTTCATGTGAGTCAGATTTTTTGGATAGAAGAGCTATTTTTTCCTTATTCTCTGTGATTTTGGCTTCAGATTTGTCCATTCTTTCCAGGATTTGGTTGAAGGAAGTTCCAAATGATTGTAGTTGAGTAGACAGCTCTTTTATTGCCTCATGGATAGGTAGTAGGGCTGCTTTTATATCATCCATGTTTGCCAGTTGATCTGCTTTATTTTTATTCCCTGATTTTGCAGTGTCTTGTTGCTTTGTTATTTTCTGTCTTTTAGAGTTTAAATCTTTCTCAGGTGATAATAATTCTGAGAGTTTGTTTTTTGTTGTTGTAGTGTCCATATTTTTATCTTCTTTTGACATTTTGTGTGAGTAAAGCATCTTGGTTTATAGATAAAGGTGAGTATGAGAAGTGGCCTGAGCACACGGCTTCTTTTCTTTGTCACTTTCCTTAGCTCCAGTTGATCTGTTATAATCTTGATAGATTGTCTGAGCCTTCAGTTTTATTTTCCCTTTTCTGGGTTTCTGGATGTTGATTAGAGCTGTTAGCTCAGGATATTGTTTTGAAATAGGTCCTGGTGTTTCCTCTTGGTTAAGTTTATTTCATAAGGATTGAAGAGCTGCAGATTAGCAGTGTTTACAGAACAGCGGCCATCTTTGAATCGATCTGGATTCTCTTTAATCTTACTAGAGATTAAAACCAAAGCTTTCCTAATTAAAGACCATAAAAAATCCCAAATAAGTGCAGATCTAAGTTAATTCTGTAGCAATGCAGAATAAAGGGGAAATAAATGCAATAAGTACTTATCAGAGACATTTTCAAGCTAATAATTACAGCAAATAAATATATAACCAGTGGTATGGCTGGCAATTGTTGAGTAGCTGTGAGTAAATGAGCCAAGCATCATGCTAACATGATTTATATAGGCAGAAAAATTCAAATAATTCAAAACACCTCTCTGGCCAACAGCAGAATAGCACAGTCTCAGAATTTTCTAGCAATCGTAAACTCAGAAATCACTTGGCTCCTCTCTACTCTCCCAGCATTTTAAAACCAAAGCTTTCTCAACTATGGACCACAAAAAAGCCAAAATAAGAGCTGGTCTAACAAGCTAATATTGTAGCAATGCAGAATAGATGCAAATAAATGCAGTAAGTGCTTATCAGAGATATTTTCAGGCTGATAGTTTCACAAAATTTAATTTTATTTGGTTAATGAGGAAGAGCACTGATCTCCATGGATCTTTTTCACACTCAGCCTGGGAGAACTGTCTGGTTAAGTGACTTGTCCAGAGTCACACAGTTATGCAACGGAGGGTGAGGGAATCAAACCCGGGACTATAGGAAACAGCTTATTAACAGTTCTTTAATTCTGTCTGCCAAAACTAACATATGACCAGTGGGGTCTACTAGAAGTGCTCTCATACTATTAGCTCACAACATATTCCCTGCTATCACTCGCTTATGTTGGCAAGTGCCCTAACTCCCACCAAACCAATTCCCATGTACTACAACTTAGCTAACTATACCACTCAGAACCATAAACCTAACCATAAAAAACTCCAAATCTCTCCATAAACCTAACCCCCCAACTCCCAATCCTCCTACATACTAAATCTAAAATCCCCCTTCACTCCCTAACCCATTGATCACTCCCTAAACCTAAAATAATCCTCCCTAACCCTCTACTAACTCCCGATCACTCCCTATACCTAAAGTCTCCATTCTCTCCCTAACCCTAGCCCTACACTAACTCCTGGTCACTCCCTAAATCTAAAATCTCCCTTCCATCCCTAAACCTAAAGCCCCCTTCCACATTTCCCTTCTACACTTACCAGTTTTGTGGCAAGACCTTGATGGTTTTCAACCATTAAAGCAGCTATGTTCCTGAGCTCACATTCAAGTTTCAGCAGCTGCTCAGCCAGGTGGGCTGAAAGGGAAGCGGCCACTCAGGCACATGGCTGCGAATTAGCAGAGTTTTGAGCAGCTGGGGCTCAAGCAGCTGTGAGGCTCCCTAACCAGTGGTGACGTCTCCAAGCATAGAGTATCTCTGAGTAAACAAGCCAAGCTTACCCACCCTTCCTTTTCTGTGTTTCTTTATCTACTTTTCATAATTTCTTTATTAATATGTCTGTTCTTCTTTTGAAATACTGTGCTTTTTCAATGAATCCTACCTTCTCCCATTGGCCCCATCACAACCTCTAACACCAGTCCCTCCCTCCCTACTTGCCACTCATACAATTCCCTCTAGACCTGAATTACCTTGTAGCTTATACTAGTTCTATATCTCCCTTATCGTTTATTGACAGTTTCTTCCTACAGCTTGCATTGCTCATCTTCTCACTGCTGTCTTTACTGTAACCTGGCAGTGACTCATCTTTCTTCCTTTCCTGTTTGATTGGCCTGCATTTTAGTCTCACCTGTTCTATCAGTCTTCTGCTTCATTCTGACATCCATTTTATTTATTCTCTTCTCCACCAGTGTTTTCTCGCTTTCCTTGTTTTGTTTATGGTGTATATTCGGACACTCCACTCTCCTCTCTCTCAACATTTTCAACACATTTTTGAGACTCCTGTCTTACCACAAAATAGTTAAGCCTACTTTTTTTCTTCCCCCCACCCCTGGATTATATGTATTTTGTATGTGTGTGTATGTGTGTGTGTGTGTGTGTGTGTGTGTGTGTGTGTGTGTGTGTGTGTGTGTGTGTGTGTGTGTGTGTGCACGAGCGCATCTAAATGCCTACCCCCAACCCTTTCTATTTCCTTTTTCAATTCCTCCTGTCTTTATGTGTTGCTCTCTGTCTTTCCCTGATTTTTCACAAAATCTTATTGCAATGTCTCACTATAATCTTCACCTAAGCTTTATTTCTGGTTCCTATTACATCTTAAAGAGTCCATTACCATCCTTAATGAGTGCATACATGTTCCCAGTATATCAGTTTTCTATTATATCACCCCCGATACATAATCCACCTTTCTGTGCTCTCTTGCTTTAGCTTTGTTTCATGCCAGAGGATTATAGCAACTACTAATTTTTCTCTACTTTTAACATGTCCTACTTCCAACCCTGAGAATTCTTTTGCTACAGTTTTCTGGCCTCCCTCTCATAGAAGGCACCCCAACTGAGAACAGAATCAGCAAACCTCTTGCCGTGATACAACAGCACTATCTCGCATGTGTAGAAAAAAAGAAGATACCTATGTGATTAACAGGGAGAGTATTGGTGGACAACAATAAATTACAGTGGCATATTCTGCTATACAATATATTAAACAGCAGATTTTTTGTTCAATTTTTTTTGCAGAAAACTGCTGTTTATAGAGTTACTTAATAAAGGGAGACAGTATTCTAATTTATAAATTTGAATGTTATTTGCAATGGCATATCTTGTGCTGGGAGGGATAGTAGTTAGGTAACATAACTCTCATCCATTCCTGATTTTGCAAAACTTCTCTGATTTTGCTATATATTTTTGTCCTGTCCATCACACAATTTTATAATTTCTGGTAAATTACTGAAGATTCCATTCAGTCAATAATATCATTTACTAGCATCTATATCACGTTATCGAAATCTTACTACATTGAATCACGAAAGGTTGACCTCTAGTGATCGATGTAGTAAAACATCGAATAACGTTTAAAAAAAAATCAAACAAAAATAAAAACTAAGGCAAGCCCCCCTGCACCCCCCCCCACTTCAATATTCCAACTCCAAGACCGCACTACATTGAGGTAAATGGAAATTTCCCCCTATGGAGATTCCCGTTTACCTGCACGATGTTCTGTGCTTTCGATGTTGTGGTGCCGACAATATCAGCTTCGATATTGTTGGCTTTTGACAGTGTGAAGTAGACCCCATTTAATAGACTTTCATAATTCCTGTTATTCAGAAAATTCATGTTAATGCAAATCCTGCTGTAACTTTTTTAAAGTGAATTAGTATCATATCTAAAACGTGTTCCTGATTTTCAGCCTTTGCTCCACAGTCATTTTTGTGTTTGGTCAAACTTCTTGAGCAAACAAGGTAAGAGGTAAGGTGGGTGATCCTGTATGACAGCTTCATGTGTTGGAAAAGTTTACTGAAGATGCATTTTGTATGACAATTAAATATCAGGCTTGGATGTAGTCCTACCCTTCAGCATTTCTGAAGGAAGTTGGTGAAAGATAAAGGAGGATAACTTTGTAATCTCTGAGGAGTACCAAATAACATTGCCTTAGAAGAGTTAACAACAAAATTATACTCTGACAACATGGTCTGAACATTGTTCAAGTCATTCTGATGGGACCTTTGAAGGGTGGATGAATTGTAAGAGGAAATAAGCAGGCAGAGGTCATCAGCTGATGTTGTGAAGGTTCAAAGGAAGGACCCAATGAACAGAAAAAGAGAACTTGGCCCATTACAAAATCTTTGGGGGGGTGAAGTACACTGTAGATGAAACAAAATCATTAATGTCAACTTGAAAATAATCTGTTCTTTTAGTAGTTATTAAGACTATGTATACAGTTGTTGTCAAAGTTTAGGATGGAAAATTGTTTTATAAAGACAAAGAGTCCATGCATGCAGTCAGATTTTTTTTTTACGTCTACAAAGACAGCAGCTATAAGAAGATACTTGCCAAAATTATGAAAATGTATCTCCCTTGAGGAAACTGAATGATTTATTGCAGTGGTTATGAGCCAGTCATCCAAGTAAGGAAACAACCTGAATTGCTGCAATTTCAAGTGAGCTGCTACTGCTGTCATGCATTTGGTGAAAATCCTGGGGGGCTGTAGTGAGGCCAAATGGCAGAGCTCTGAATTGGTAATGACTTCCCAGCCAGAAGAGTAGACATCTTCTGGATTGTTTGTTCATTTTTATATGACAGTACGCATGCTGAAGATCTATTCAGCATATCCAGTTGTCCTTGTGCAGGAAAGGCAAAATGGGCTGAACTGTGACCATATGGAACTTTGCATTCTAAACTGATTTGTTCATATTACTGAGATCCTAATTGGTCTCCAGTGCCCTGTTTTCTTCAGCACTAAAAAGAATCTTGAATAGGTTCTGTTCTCTTTCTGGTCTTGGGGGACCTCGTGGATTTATTTCTAGTGCTACTGCTTTCCTCTGAGTGGAACACTGGGTATTTTGTTTACTGCTAAAGAGGGAGGGAGGCGAAAGGGTATTATATAGCGTCTGAAAATAATCCTCTGCAATACATATATTTTGCAATTTCTAGCCAGGCTCTCTACTGCAGTGATAGATGACCCCAGATTGTCTCCAGAGGTGGACAATCGGGACTCCTTTCAGAAGTGCTGGTAGGATCTGTCAGAGAAAGCATCTCTAGATCCTTGGTTCTGAGGGCATCCTCTGCTGTGCAGGTGATGTCTTCTGTTAGAGTTATCCCCTCTGCCCCTGGGGAACTATCGCCACATGTATCATGAAAGGACCCTGGGACTTTCTGAACCACATTTTTCTACCACCTCTGATTCCTATAGAAGATTCTTTGAGGAGTCAAAAAACATATGCCCACTGCAGACAGGGTCTTACCATCCTGCTCACATGTGGATAGTGTGTCTTTAACCTTGTGGCCAAACACAGAAGGTCTGTCAAAGGGAGCATTGATGAAGGAAGATTTGAAGGGCTCCACGAAATCACACAGGGACATTCAGGTATGTCTCCTCATGGAAATGCTTGAAACTGCTGCCCTTGAGATACCTCAGCTGCTTGTGAAATGAGCCTCATGGATGAATTTGAAATAGATTGTAGGGTAGCCTACTGTGCAGCAATAGAACTCCCTGCCTCAGAAGTTATGGTCCCAGAGAGAAATGTGGTAAGTTCCTTAATCAAATTGCTCTATAGTCTGGTGAAGTGTACCAAATACTTCTGCGACCAAAGTGTAAAGTTCGCTGGAGCATATACATGCTTCCCAAATCTGTCCAGCTCCCTAGACTCACTGTTAGGGGAATGAACAGAGGGACTCTGTTCTGAGAGTTCCTTTTTTGTGGCCAAGACTGCAACCATGGCATCTACTGGTACTCCTTTACTACAAAATTCCCTACCTTTGGGTGGTGCTAGGATCCTGTCTGGTCTCTTGGGGACTGGCTCAACAGAGTCAGGTTGCTTCCACACCCACCGGATGAAGCTGTCAGCAGGGAGAGTAACCCAGGACGCAGATGGACCAGATACAAAAGCTTCCAGGAATACTGATTCCTCTTGAGAAGAGTTGTCCATAGTCCAGCCACAACTTTGCTTGACGATCTCTAGGATGTCTCCAAAGGAGATGCCATCAGGTGGTGATCTTGGGGACCCTTCCTCCTCATCAAAATCAATATCTACAATGATCAACTCTTGAGGAGAGTTTGTGCCTCCTTTTGTACTTTCTCTTCTTAGGGACTTCTTTGGTGGGATGTTCTGGAGAAGTATCAGAATATATGAATATACCCTGGTGGGTAGCCTTGAGACTTTGGACTGGCTGTCCCTGTGAAGGAGAATGTTAAGGCTCAAGACACAAAGACACATGGGTTTGGGAAGAATAATCCAATGGGAGGACGTCCTTCCTCCAGGAGCAGAGAAAACTCTCTCCATTACCTTAAAAATGGAATGCCCCAGAGAGAAAAAGGCTGCTGGTTCTGAGAAGACATGCTTCTGGACCATTGGCTCCTAACTCAAAAGCAGATCACTGGAGGCAGGGGTCAGAGCTGAGCTGTCCAGTGCTGAGGCTTCAAGGGGCAGAGATGGCTCCAATAACTTTGGAGTTGACTCCAGCACCCCAGATCCTGCAATGATGCTACTGCTTCAAGAGACATCCAGTTCTGACACATTTTGAGCCAGTCCACTCAGAGATGGTATCAGAGTGGAAGATACAACGACCTTTGGATCTGACACATATGACTCTGGGATTCTCAGATTCAAGTTCTCCAAAACCAAAGGTAGCATCACAGAAGGAGCCAAAATAAGTATCATAGTAACAATATTTTTGCTATCCATGAGCTGTAAAAAGCATCCAATTTGGATCCGAACCCATTTGTTGAGCACTGAATAAAGACTGACATCAGATTAACCTTTGTTTTAAATGTTTCACTATATTCAGTGTGTAAGCTAACTCATATTATTAAGCTTACATGCTAAAATGCTAAAAGTAGTAAGCAATTGATTGCTTAAAGAATTAAATCTTTATTTCTTTAAAAAAAGAAACTATAAAATACAAGACTCCACCAATATTTACCTTTATATACTTGTGGTGTATGTCATTTGCAAATGCATAGCAGTAGCTGTGAAGCTATTCAGCTTGAGTGCTTGTTTTTTATTTATTGTTTTAAATAAAGACATTTTTTATTTAAAAGAATAAATTTGAATATTAAAACTCCCTTTTGAGGGCTATCTACGTTGAGGATGACAGAAACTTTCTCACTTCATTTATTGTTTAAAGTCCAGCACTAATGGCTTGTGTGCATTTATGTAAACCAAACTGGAATAATTACTCTTTGGCCTATCTTTGTGAGAAGAAAATTTGAAACTATCTCTGATTTTGCAGAATGCCCTTGTTTTTCCCTAATAGTTTTGTTTTCTTAAATTGTTGTTTGCTCAGCTTATAGTCTGGCTTTACAGGACTAGTGTACTTTTACATGAAATAAACTGGAGTATTTACTTTCTTGGCACTATTTGTGTGAAACCAAGTTGAAATTGATCATGATTTTGCACAATGTCCTTGACTTTGTCTTATATTTTCAGTCTGTGCCTCACAACATTTGCGGTTTTCTACAAAATCATTGAAAATTGCAGTCTCTAATTAGAGAGAGAGATTTGCTACGGATGAAAGCAACTTGCACTGTTTTTATTTGCTAAGCTTACATTCTGACTTTAGAGGAGAAGTATGCTTTTGTATGAAATAAGCTTTGGGTACTGTTTGTGTGAAACCAACTTGAAGCTGTGCCTGGCTTTGCAGAATGTCCCTAACTTTGCCTTGTTTTAATCTGTGCATCATAAAATTGTAATTTTCTGACAAATCATTGGAGATGTAGTCACTAAATAAATGCGAACAGTTGAGGTTCAAACTTCGTGTTCTTCATAAAATGCATGATAATGCATAAAATTTTATTCTAGCATTTTAAATTATGTAACAGCAATATTTAATATATCGCACAGATTTTAGGTATTTGTCCCTCATTATTTTTTGGCTTTTTCTTGATTCTTGGACTAAATATTTGGATGTCTTATTTTAACAAAATCACATGAGGTGGGAAAGCAAAGAGGGTACAACTGCTGAGTGGATGTCGCAGTGTCTGTGGATGATAGTCTCTTACCTTCTGTTTGAATATTTAAACAGTCTGCGCATGCAGGACTAGTGTGTAATTATGTGAAATTAATTTGAATACTTGAGCTACTATGTGTTTGTATGAAACAAGCATGAAATAAATTATTGTAGTAATTGATTATTATTTTACCACACTCAGCTAGTTGAGGTGTACACAGTCAACAATGAAGCTATGACTGGTAAGTATGGGGGGAGCTGCCTGTTGCTTACCCTACTGTCGTGTGCAAATTAAATAGTTAATTGTATGGCTTTGCATTTCTGCAAAGCAAGTGAATATGCTTATTGTCACCACTTTTTAACTCAGTCAGACAATTGAGGTGTACAGAATCAAATAGCTGTAACTGACAGATATGGAGAATGGTGGATTATAATGACAGCACACTGAATGGTCTTACATCAGGAAGATTAACTGACAGCAGATTTAATGGTCTTACATCAGGAAGATTAATTCTGCTTACTACCTTTAGCATTTTAGCATACGCATGTATACATGGTCCCCCAAACAATGTCTGAGGAGTGGCCAATAACTTAAAAACCACCCATGATTGCATAAAAATGTGAGTTCATAAAAGTATTATGAAAAATACTGAAGATGCTACATTAACAGCCAAACATTCATATAGCTAAAGAAATTCTCTGTAAGTGGCAGAAAGGTTATTTTACTTTTTTTATCATCTAAATTTTCCTAACCTATTTGGCTTTCCAGAGAATTAGAAATAATGCCTCTCAGTTATTTTCTTTTTTCCAAATCACTGTGTGTGTGTGTGTGTGTGTGTGTGTGTGTGTGTGTGTGTGTGTGTGTGTGTGTGTGTGTGTGTGTGTGTGTGTGTGTGTGTGTCTGTGGATGGGGGGAGTATATATGAGAGCTTGTTAAAGTTATCAAATCTTTACAAGCAATGTATCTTGATTCCCTTTAACTGGATCACACAATATTGTCACTGGCACAGCATTTTGAGCAGTTAATGAAGACTTTAGAAATTCAAGGCCTAGACTCAACTTATTAATCTTTTCACTCATTTTGGACTCACTGGACCTCAGACTTTGCCTACTCAGGTATAGGTTCATAGGTTGTTACTAGGCTAGCAACCACTACAGCTCTTGCAAGCCTAGCCGGGTACTACAAACACATTTGGATCCAGTGTCTCATGGGCATCTGTACAGGGGAGGCATGTTACTAAGGAGGTAACAAAGGATTTGTGTGGGGGGGGTGTTAGCTAGGATAATGCTTTTCCAATTGACAGCCTCTATACATAAGGATGGGGGCCAGACTGGGTTAAATTTATGATTTCCCATCCAATTATCACAGTCTTGTTTGAATAGGGACAGGGATGAAGTTTGCTTTACATAGATGGGGAGCCTATTACATAGTGTGGGGATTTTTTGCGACACATATCTGTCTCTCCAGCACATTCTGTTTATGTCAAAAGTGAAGTGCAGATGCCAGAATCTAGAGTTTGTGATGCTGCTATTTTTTGCATGTGCAAAAGATCCATCAGGGCTGGGTCTGAGGAAATCCTATAAGTCAGACAAAGATCCACACTCAGCAGCCTGTAGGAGACTGAATACAGAGACAGAGCCTTTAGGCGATCAATGTAGGACAGGGTATTCATGCCCTGAATTCTCCTGTGAGAAACATTTGTGGGCATTCCAACTGTTGCAAGTGTCTGGTTAGGTAAATGCCAAGGAGGTCATTGTGTGATGGATATGATAAGGGTTGAACAGAGTGGTACTATAACTTCCTTGGATATGGATGCCATACCCTTACCTATAAGTTGGGTATCATAGAATGACTTTCTTACTATCTTAGCTACATGTTGGTCAAAGGCCAGATTGCTGTATACATGTTCCCTGATCCCTAACTACTGGGTCGATTCTTAAGGGTGTTTTATTGATGGAGTAATTATTGTGGGTTGAGAGTTTCCCAAAGGGCATTATAATGCATTTTTTGGCATTGAGTTTTAGGCCATAACTTTGGCACCACTCATTTGTCTGTGTTAAACCCTCTTACAAGATGTTGGTACTTCGTAGAAAATATATAATATCTCCCATTTCACAGTCATCGGTAAACCTGGTAAGCCAAAGGCCTTGAATATTAGTCTTGACTTTTGAAAAGTAGATACCAAACAGACATGGAATCCTTTGAGACTCTGCTGGAGAACAGTTTCTTGGCGAAAGTGGTCTCACCATTCCTGACATCTTGAGTCCTGTCTGTGAACCAGCCAGCAATCCAGTGAGTTATGTAGGGATTTATGCATAGCTCAGGGAGCTTGTCAAAAATGCCTGTGGAGTACTGTATTGAATGCCTTGGTCAGGTCAAGATACTCAGCGCGCACTGTGTTACCCTTGTCTATTGCCTTGGTCACCCTTTGAAAGACATCTACCAGGTTAAGTAGGCATGACCTTCCCTTAACAAGGCCAAGTTGGGACAGGTAAGTTTCTGTAGATTGCCAATGTTCTTGTTTATCATTTCCATTATAATTCATTCCATGGATTTGCACATTAGACTTGTTAGACTGATGGGTCAGTATTTCTCCGGGTCGGTTGATCTGTCCTTGTGAATGGGAATGACTGTTGTGATCCTCCATTCACTTAAGACCTTTTAGGAGACAACAGTGGATGTTGTTGGGACCCACAAAGGCCCTCAAAGGTTCTTACCAGCAGAATTCAGGGTATGAATAAACCTGTCCTACACAGATTGTATTAAGGTCCTATCTCTGTACTCAGTCTCCGACAGGTTACTTAGAGGCAATCTCTAGTTAGCATATAAGGCATTCTCAGATTCAGCTCTAATGGATCTCTTGCACATCCACAAGACAAACAGCAACTGAAACACTACATCAAAGGACATGAACTTTGTCTGTGACACAAAGAGAAGCTGCTGGAGAGCCTGCTATGTGTCAAAGTATTTCTACATTATGGAATAAGCACCCTATCTACATGAAGTAGAGTTCATCACTGACCCTATTCAAAAGAAGCCTTGCTCATGGGACTGAAAAATTATAGTTATGTACTCACCATAATGATGCATCTGTGTTGTCTGTTTTCATGCTTCCTCAACTGATGGGTTTCGGATCCGATATTGGATCCATCCTTGGCCACTCTGATAGACTTTAGGGTCTGAAGCTCAAGCTCTTATGCTTACCCATAATCCCAGTGATCTCCTTAGTTTCCTCAGATTGAGTTTTCCCTCTATTCAAATAACCACAACATGACAAATTACTATCAGGCAATAACAATCATTGAAGCTAAAAAGCAGTGGTATTATTAAAGAGTAGAAATTGTAAGGAAACAGAGAAGAGAGTTCTGGAGCCCAAACAGCAAGACTACTAAGGAATATCCCTCAGGGCATACATACTAGAAGACAATCAGAAAGGACATGGGATCTAGAGGGTGGGAAGTTGAGAAAGGATAAAAACAGACAACAGAGAAGCAGAGTTATGGTGAGTACATAACTATAACATTTGATGTCTTTTTTCATCTGTTCCACAACTGATGGGACAGTCTCCAGCTACAGTATTCTTGGGTGGTCCTCAAGGAAGGATGTTCTGGAGCACAGTGGAGCCAAAAGCTGCTCTGTTCCTAGATAAGCTGTCTAACTTGTAATGAGCTACAAAGGTCTGAGCACTGTACCATGTAGCAGCTGCACAACCGTCATCTATGGGTGCTTTTGAGCAAAAAGCAGATGATGCAGCCATAGCTCTGGTGGAGTAAGCTTTAGGATGTTAGTCCTTTACTCTTGTAAACAAAGGCAATGCAATTAGTGACTCAACTGGCTAAGGTTACATTTGACACTACTTGGCCCAATTTAGCCTTGGAAACAGTTGTTCTGACTTTCTTTGGTCTTTAGTTCTGTGAATGCAAAATATGTGTTGTCTATGCACATGTAATAAATGCAGCATGTATTCTCCATTGTTAGAAACATTTGAGAAGAAGACTGCAGGGTGACACCACTTTAGGCAGGAATGAAAAGTCAGTCTGAAGGGATACTCTGTCCTTATGAAAAAATAAGGTAAGTTGGCTGGGAAGAATGTGAATGGAATACTGACACCTGCCTGGCTGATGTAATGGTAGTCAAAAAGAGTATTTTCCAGGAAAAATACTTTAATTCTGCCCTGGCTGCAGGTTTGAAGGGGAGGGGGGGCTAGGACTTGAATAATAAGTGTAAGGTCCCATGGCAGGATAGGGTCCTCAACAGGAGGCTGAGCAGCAATGTGCCCTTAGAAAAGGCTTTGCACAATTTCAAGGAAGCTAGAGATGAATTCCTTTTGCCTAAGTGAAAATTTGACAGTGCAGCCAGTTGTACCTTAACTGTCAAATAACTAGCTCCATTATTGAAAATGGAAGCCAGAAAATCAAGAAAAGCTGGAATCGGAGCTGAAAAGAGATCTAGATGTCTCTGTTGGGCCCAGACAGAAAATCTTTTCCACTTGCTCTCACAGATCTTCCTGGTAAAGACTTTCTGGGATGACAAAGAATGTGGCGAACAGGGGAAGAAAACCTAGGGTTTCTAGCCATTATTTTAACTGAAGAAACCATGCAGCCAGCTTGAGAGTTTGCATGTCTGGGAGAGGCAAACTAGATGGTTGAGACAGAAGGGCCTGAGTAGGATCCAGCACCCAAAGAGGGTGAACTAAGTGAGGCCACATGAAGGAAACCCACACTCAGTGAAGCCAGAATGGGTTAATGAGGATAACCTTCCACTGTAATGCTTTCTGAATAAACATGGGGATGACAGGAGTTGGAGAGAAGGCATGCAGTAGACCAGAGGACCAATTGTGAACTAGAAAGTCTCTTGGTGACTCCCATTCTGGGGGGATCAAGGCAAAGCACCTGCTGCACTTGGTATTGAGGGGAGAAGCAAACAGCTTGCAGCACTGCTGGCCCCCATCACTGAAATATCATTTCTGCCACTGACTGATTGAGAGGCTACTCATGAGGGAATAAAATGGACTTGCTCAAGTTTCTGCTAGTCAGAAGACCAACCATCTTTCTGTCTCAAACGTTTGAGCATTTTATTGAAAGAGACATCTTTAAGGGGTGATCTTGGGGACCCTTCCCCTTCATCAAAGTCAATGTCTTCAGTTAAAGACTCTTGTGGAGAATCTGGGTGTCTCCTCTTACACATCTGCTTCCAAGAGGGCTCTTCAGTGGGAGGCTCCTCAGAGGACTCTGAAGCACCAGGAGAGTCCTGAATGAGGACAGTCTTGAGACTTGACTGGACTGGCTGTCCCAATGGGACAGGATGAAAAGACCTAGCCTCCACAGAAGGCAGTTGAACATGGGGTAGACCACAGATGAACAAGGATGTCTTTTCCCCTAGAAGAAGAGAATATTCTCTCCACCACTACAAATTCTGAAGTCATGGGGAAACTCAATGTCACGGGATCCGTAACAGCCTGTGTAGGATGAAACCCTATTTCTCCTCCATGGCTCCAGCCTTGAAACAGAGGTTGGAACTAAGTTGTCTAGTGCAGAGGCTCCCAGAGGGAGGGATGGCTCCAAGAGCATCTGAGTTGATCCTGGCCCCCTGGATCTGGCACCAACACTACAGCTGCGAGATTCATCTGAATCCAACAGGGTCAGACACATCTGGATCTTAGAAGGTGTAACAGAATGTCAAGTTGGATGCACTGGGTCTGATATCTCCCAAATCACTGGATGGATCAAAGTAGGAGTCAAAGGTTGGGGGTATATTAGAAAATCTCATGTTTCCAATGGGAAATGGAGACAGAATGACACCTAACTGGATCTGGGTTCAGAGAAATTTTCTCATCATCCTCTCTACATCTATTTTTTTAAACTCCTAGATGACCTGAAAGAAGATGATGTCAGAGGTCTATGGGATACTCTTTGAAGCATGTCCTGAAGGAAGGGAGAGTGTAGCCAAGAAGTTACTAGTTCTGAAGAAAATCTAGTAGGAACCTTAAGTAACTTGGACTTGGAGAGACTCAGATCTGAAAAAGAGGATGGATCTAATGTTTTACATTATTTTGACATCAGAGCCATGGAAGTTGACTGATCCAACATTTTAGAAACCTTTTTGGGGTGAACCAAGCCAAAGAAATTGAAGGAAGAAAACAGTCAGAACAGCACTTCCTCAAGTTCTTGTTTTTGTCTTGTGCTTCTCCTGAGGATTTCTTGGAGGAGGATGGGACTCCATAAACAGACAAAGCTGTAGAAGGAAGAAGTCCTTTTAATATTAGTTTACTCTTTCTCTTGACCAGGGCTTGGTTGTTAAAACCTGTACAAATTTCATATTCCACATTAAGGTGACCTGGACCAAGGCAGTAAGCACATTCAGAATGACTGTCAGAATTGGGAATATTGTGCCTGCAAGTGGAGCACTTTTTAAAACCTGTAAGTTTCTCTGACACCCTAAGAAAAGAGGTACCTGTAAGAGGAAAGCCAAACTCAATAAAATGCCAACAACTGTAGTCAACAATACCGAAGGGTAGAAAAGGGAAGAAATATCAACAATGGTAGTAAAAAATACCACAGAGGTAAGCAATAGAGCCTGTAAGGGCTAAAGGCCCAAAGGAAAAGCTATCTAATTAAATCCTACAAGGAGTTATCTAAATCATTTTATAAAATGCTTTTCTTTGTAGAGGATGAAGGGAAAACATAGAAAGGATATCCAACTGGACAGAAATTATCGAAAAACATCACTTATATCATGCACTTGAGCTAACGGTGACCATGTCTTACTGCTAAAGAGGCAAATGAGATCTGAGGTAACTAAAGAGAAGAAAGGGATTTTGAGTGAGGGGGAGCTCGAACTACAGAGCCTAAAGTCTATCAGAGTAGACAAGGACAGATCTGAGAGCCATGAGTTGAGGAAAGGACAAAATAGACATCAGATTTACAAATCCAAACCCAGTTTGGTCCCCATGACTTTGCTGGACAGAGGTTGACAGTAAGCAAATTAATCTCCAACTAACATACCTCCCCAACCCTTAGCTAACATTTTACTAACATACAACATATAAGCATCCAAGGAACTTTGGAATAAAACTGGGTTGGGTTGCACAACTAGGCTTGTAAAGACCCAGACACTGGTGATCATTAGCCTAGTATAAAGCTATAAACTTATAAATAACCTCTGCCTTTGTTTCTTATCTTATCTCACTTCCTCTGTCATTTTTTTTCCAGATGGTCCAGTACTTCTTCAGCTAGGTAATGGTTTGTTCAGATCTGGTGCATTCAGGATATTAAATTATTATATGTGACTTTAAACTGTTTTTCTTGTGCAAAAACCTTTTTTCTTTACACTATTTTTATCTCTTACTCTTGCTACATATCCTCTGGCTAGAAATTCTATTTTGTGTGTGTGTGTGTGTGTGTGTGTGTGTGTGTGTGTGTGTGTGTGTGTGTGTGTGTGTGTGTGTTTGCGCTCGCATGTGCGTGTGGTGTGCACACGTGTGTTTGTTAAACAGTAACAGTACATAATTGCTTCTTTATCCTCAACAATTCACTTTATTGGCTCTATACATATACACCTTGGATGACCATGGGGCCAGTGGCAACTGGTGACTTCAAATCAAAGGGGGGGGCTGCAGGAGATAGCTGAATGGGTGGGGTCAATGGGAATGGGTGTGGCCAACTAGAAAGTGGAGGAGCTATGCTCAAAACCACAAAAACTGTAACTTTAATTAAATACGCTGCCCTGGGTGCCAAACCATCATTATGAGAGTCCAATCAAGACAAAATGAAGTGCAGAAGAAAAAAAATATTTCAATGCATTGGCTGAATGACAGCTTACTTAATATCTAGATGGAAACAAAAAGGTTGTGAGGCATGAAAAAATAAATTACTTTTTAAATACATTACTGGAATGCCAGTCAAAATCAAGTACAAGAAAAACAAGCAGCACTCAACTCAAAATAACTTCTCCTTGCACTGCAGTTCTAATTATAATTTATATTCAGCTTTATTAAAGTACCAAGTAACATGCTGAAAGTAGCAATCTCTGTGATGCCCCCACTTGTAAAAATGTTTCTTATCCAAAAAAGACATGCTGCCTGACAACAACTATCTACTTGTTTCATGGGGAAAACATGATCAAAGTAAAGAATGAAAAGCAAACAAGAAACAAGCTTAAGATACATTGCTTAAAGGATTACTGCACAGGTTATGGACCACACACGATAGATTGGCATTCTGTTTAGTTTGCAGGTAAAGCCTGCAAAGATGACTGCAAGTCTCCAACAAATGTAATAAGCTTCTTAAAATAATGTAATCCTGTCCTTTATTACAAATACTGTCATATGCATTTCAGTACCCAAGGCTTATATGTTATCCAGTTATGTAAGTATTCTCTGCATGGCAACAACAGAAAGGCTTTCAATGTTGGCAGTTCTTTAACAGTATGCTTATTAAAGCTTGCTTGCATCTTACCATCTCAGACAAGCTTACCCGATGGTCATTAAAGCATTGCCACTTAAACATAGAGCAACAGGCACTTTTTGAATAATAATAAGCATAAATCAACAGTATAAAAATATGACAGAAACCAGAACATTCTGCAAAATCAAGGACAGATAAAAAGCCACTGTAGTACTTGTGTTTACCTTGGATGGGGGGATATTCTGCACATTTACACTGCATAACTGCTCCTTGTCTTGCTTGGACACATCCTGAGTCACTACATGGGGGAGTGGGGTGAAACAAGTATGTCACAATTTGAAATGTCTCTGGCTGACTGTGATGGCCCTGACACATTTGTCATACCTGTCAACCTCAGAGCAAGAAATCTGGACAAAGCTATAGATAGAAGTGGGACAAAGGCCCAAAAATAAGGACAATTTTTAAATATTGCTCTTATAAACTTAGAAAGATAATAGAATAGTAGGTTGTGCGTTAGTATGAATTTTCTGAAGGGTATGAAATCTGAAACTGAAATGGCTGTCATTATTTTCTAACTTCAGTCTTTAATGATTTGTCACTAATTTGCCAAAAAAACACAATTTTATGAAAAATGGACCAACAATGTGATGCAGAAATATAAAATAGCCACACAATACAGCTGGGAACCTGACAAAGAAGGAAGACTTTTTTAATATTAGTACTGCTAACTTGAGCAGCTGACAAAAATAAAAGAATCTACATGCATTTCTGAAATAAAAGTAATCTATAACTCTGATT
This sequence comes from Protopterus annectens, assembly GCF_019279795.1. NCBI lineage: Eukaryota > Metazoa > Chordata > Ceratodontiformes > Protopteridae > Protopterus > Protopterus annectens. The sequence continues at coordinate 974,860,387 of NC_056735.1, read as the reverse complement.
ATTACAGTTATTTATTAATTGCAAACCCTCCACATTTTCTTCCAAAATTGCCATTTTGCGGAGGAATTATTAGGGGAGAGCAACATTTTGAGCCAAAATTGGGGACAGTTTAGAGGTTTGGATATGCCTAATTCTATAAAGCAATTTATTTGCATGTACCTCTCAACCTGTTAATGCAGGAAATCTGGACAAGGCCAAATATATTGGGGGAACATATAAACAGTACTAAAAATTGCTCTTGTATAAACTGAGACATTTGACAGAATAACAGGTCTTGCTTTACGATGCATTTTTTTGAAGGTTATGATGTCTGAAACTCAGTGTCTGTCATTATTTAGTGACTTAATTCCTAAATGATTTGCCAGAAAACCACAAATTTTATGAGGAACAAACCAAAAATAAAAAGCAAAAATCTATTCATTCTGCAGCAATCTGGGCAGCTGAGAGGTATAGTTCAGCCGGGGCTGTCTTTGAGTTTGCCGCCCTTCCCCCCCCTCACAAATTCATGGTTGAATGGAGCCTCCCCCCTGCAGCCATTCCAATGAACCTTTACTTGGCTATTTCACCCCATTTACCATAAACACTAATGTGCATACTGTTTTACTTCTGCGATGATTAGGACTTCATTTGAAAGTTTTATTTTGCATTTTACAGCGCAAACACTAATAGACACCTGCTAAAGAAAGCAATGCAGTCTCACAATGAAAACAGACTTAGCATTAAAACTTCTCTGCCCTTGAAACTCACATTCATTGAAACAGCATTGAAACCCACATTCAAAGAAAATACATTTTGCCAGTGGCAAATAAAGATTAAATTTGGGTTTGGGCTGTTTTTAAATCACAGTCCCCTTGCACACGAAACATACACATGTTCTTTCATACACCTTCCTGATTGTATTAAATTATATTCCTTGTACAATACAGTACAGTTTTAGAGGGCATTTTAAATTTATTGTTTTGAACATTATTCCAGTAAACAATGAAATAAAATGCATGCACCAATAATGACAAAACTGCCTAATTCAGAACATTTCCATCATAAAAGTCTACACAAACTTCTACAGTCCACCAGTATCAGTAAATATGCACAACGTCTGGAGAAGTAAAAGTCATCTAAATAATTCCACATTAAACAGATCTGTAACTAATGAAGAGGTTGCTGCTAGCAAACAACTTTATATTTCATTGTTTCATCTACAAATAAAGTGCCTGTTGCCCTTGAGGAAGATATTGCCTATGTTACACTAAATAAATGATAAGCTAGTAATATTGCAATAGAGAATGGATGGCAAATTGATAACAGCTTTATAGTTACTAGGTATCTTCACCAAAAAGGAGTGCAGCATCCACCCCCTTTACAACACAGAACAGTATCAGCAATGCATCTACCTCCTGTGGGAGTAGAACCCACAGCCTTCTGCATCAAAAGCAAGTATATTACCTGTTGCGCTATTAACAATGCAAGCACAGTCAGCATAAGCAGCACTAAACTTTTGCTCCCCTGCAGCTCTCAGCTCCTTGTAAAATCTACTCAACACTCAGCTGTATCTCTGAACTTTGCAGAACAAGAAATCTGAAAAAAGCTATAATGTATTGGGGGGGGGGGGCAAAAGCCCAAAAACCAGGGACACATTTTAAACATTGCTTGCATAATGTTGGAAAGTTGCTAGAATAAAATGCTGTGTTACCACCATACATTTCACTGCCAAGGCTTGAACCCTGTGCAAAACAGTCAGAGCAACATACCACTATGCCAAATCAGCTGTTTTGTGAAAGAGAGGAAGACTGAAACTTAAATGGCTGCCATTTAGTGAATTCAGTTCTCACCATAGCTGTCAACCTCTTAGCACAAAACACTTGAACAAAGCCAATAATGGGGGAATACAGCCCCCAAACATATTCAGTTAATTCAGTTCTCATCATAGCTCTCAACCTCTTAGCAAAAAACACCTGGACAAAGCCAGTAATGGAAGGATACAGCCCCCAAACATATTCAATGAATTCAGTTCTTATCATAGCTCTCAACCTTAGCACAAAAAAAACTGGACGAAGCCAATAATGGGGGAATACAGTCTCAAAAATAGGGACAAATTTGAAACATCCATCTTATAAACTTAGAAAATTGTTAGAATAAAAAGTTTTGTGTTGCCATTTAGTTTCTGAAGAATAAAGTCTGAAATTCAAATGCTTGTCATTTTCATTTATTGAACATTTGTAACCAGGAAAGTCTGACCACAGGGAGGACATGCAGACTCCACACAGAAAGCACTCCAGCTAAGAATCAAACCAGAGAACCTGCAGCTGTCAGGCAACAATGCTACCACTGCACCACTGCAGTACTGATCTTGCAAGGACACAAAAATACAGAAACCACAGATTTTATGAGGAACAGAACAGAACAAATATGAGGGAAAAATCTGCAAATTTTTTACAAAAGGTGGTGGGTAGGGAATTCAGGCTCTTGCCACCTGGGCCCAAAGTACAGAGTTCAAGCCTACACACACTGTTGTATTCCTTATCTCAAAGTCTGTAAAAATGCATCCGACTTGTAACATCCATCCAAAGCAAGCCCTTCCATCTAGCCCATCAAAGCCCGTGACGAGAGCAAGATGTCCTTCCTGTGAGAGCAGAGCAAGCTGGGTGCTACCCAGCCTGCGGATGTTGCAGTCTGATCATCCTTCAAATCTATGCAGTTGTAACTGCATAGACTTCTGGGGTAGTGTTGTTGAATGCACTCTTTGTAATCGGACTGCTTTTGAGACACTCTGGATTATATGCGCATGCTCCAGACTGGTTCACCAGCAGCCTGGAAATGCTGCGAATGTGCAATGTTCTGCGACTCATTTTATTTTTGTATTTTCTTTTTTATTTTCTTTTATATTTTCTTTTTTTGTTTACAGCTGGGAGGGCTGCAGTCCTGCAGCCCTAATAGCACGAGCCGCCCTTCACAGGGCAGGGGCACGCTTGAGCTTAGCCTGGCCTAACCCAGTGGCAGGAATTTTTCCATGTTGTTTAGATTCTACCATACATTTTTTTTTCCAGTCCTGGCACCAGTGCATACACCAGGAGTGGGTATTTGTTTATCCTGGGACCTATATGCTCAGACTTCTTTTTATATTTTGGCCCACCTTTATCCATAATATATATAAAGTACTTAGCGCTGTCTTAGTGACATCTTATAAAAACAGGATCCACCACATGAAGGTACTCACTAAGACATAAGGATGAATTTAGTTCAGGCAATAATACTCTCTTTCTCTTGCTGATTCCATCTCTTCATTCGGATGCTTAGCTTCCTATGGCACATAAGTAGAAAGAATGTAGACAGCAGGAGAACAGTTAAATGCTGAGTAAGGCAGGTAGAACAGTTAAATGCTGAGTAAGGCAGGTAGAATAGCCTCCCTTAGGAAGTAAGGCAAGGTTATTGCAAAGGATAGACAAATAGCATCTCCCTCCCTAGAAATCAGATCAAGTAGCTCTAGCGGCATGGTACACTGTGCTTGCAGACCAATGGAGTAAATTGTGGAATAAAGTAGAACTAAAATTTATTTTAGTCTTGATAAAGAAAGGTAAAGCAATTTGGTGAATAACTTGGTTAATATAGGTGTCAATGACTGGAAAGGTAAAACAAGGTTGGGAAGTAGGATGAATTGTGCATGATAAAACAATTAATAATAAATGATTAAAGGATTAAATAGAAATGTTTTAAGTAAAAGTTGAAATATGCATATATCGCTATAAAGCTAACTTGAAAGGAATTGGTATGGTACAAGAACTAATGAAGAAACAACCTCTATAAGAAAGTGGGGACTATGTAACATGTTCAGTAATTAAATTAATAAAAAACATGCTGAATAAGTAAAAAGATGAGGTGTAGAAAAGGGAAGTATGCCACATATCAGTAGAAAGAAGCTGCGTTGGGGGGGAGCTAGAGAAAAAAACTGACTACAAAATTAGGGGAGGCAAACAGCACAGCTTCCCTTACGCCTAAAGAAATAATATCTCTCAATTTGGAGAAGGTACAACACAGCCTGCCCTACGAAATGGAGACTAGATATTGCAGGAGCTTCAGTCCTCTGACCACGTTGGAGTGATCTGCCTCTGGATAAGGGGTAATGAAGATTTGAAAAGGAAGTGTCCAATGGATTGTCAAGTGGTGCTGAATTAAGAAATGAAATTATGCATGTAAATGCAAAGAGTAATTTGACTGCAATTTCTCTAATAAAGTGACTGAATGAACAAAATTTTGGCTGTATATGTCTACGTAAATAAAGCTTGGTCAAAAGGCAAAAGCATATCTGTTTCTTGCACACATGAAGTGGGGATACAGGCATGAAATCTGTTAAGCTCTGTAAATGTATGTTGATGACTACATGCATTAGAATTCTGCTGTACATGTCCGACGTCTCATTACTGTGTGGTGAGTGATGCTACCTTCCCATGTATGGTACAACTGTAGAATATTTTGAACCCGGTTTTTCCTAAAAAATTGTTAAAATGGTTAATATTTTTAAATGAAAGTCAATGATTTGTGCATATTTCCACACATCTCATTGCTGTGAGGCAAGTCATGCTGCTTTTCCACTTAAAAGTAGTAGGGAATGATTTTTTGAAAATTTTTTGCAACAAATTATGAAAAATGTCAGAAGCTGTAAATGTACGTCAAGGATTGCTTTTTAATAAAGATGCCTCGTGTTATGGCGACTGATGCTGAGCTGATGCAGTTTATGTCACTTGTAGCTAGTACTACTTAGTAGTATTTGTTGTGAACCAAAGACCATACTGGAAAAGCCTATCCTTGATATACAAAAAGGCTAAATTACCTCCGCTACTGCAGTGTCATGTTTTCTGTAGTGAATCTGACATGAAGTTATATAAAAGGTTAATCAAGGCAGAGAAAATTAGTCAGCAACAGATCAGACAGTACTTGGTTATGGCAGAAAACATGAAGCTAAGTTTTTGAATCACTACTTTAATGCATTAAAACAAAATCCAGCAACTTTTTAAACATGTCTTCTTTGCAAGAAGTTAAACTATTAACTTATTTACAATCTTATTAAATGAATATGGGTTGTAGCTAGGACTTACAACGCATTCTGTAATTCAAGAAACACACCATGAAAAGCCCAGCAAATTGCTGTTGAGAAGAAATGCAGTATTGTAGAGAATGATAAAAATCCATATAAGAAGAATTATTTTCAGGGATGCTTTACTCCACATGTACTCCCTGATGTGTGTAAGTGTGTGGTGTGTGTGTGTGTGTGTGTGTGTGGGGGGGGGGGGCTTTAGCCATCAGATCCCTACTTACTAAATGTAAACAATTATGAGATCACACTAGGAAAGCCCTATGCATTTTATCGCCAGTTCTGAAGTCACACTGGAAATCTATGCATTTTAAATCTGAGGTGATGCAGCTTCACAGTTATTAAAATTAGGAAGCAGGAGTACTGGGGATTTTGTAGAGGGGTTACAGGAAATTAATCATTCCTGCTTTAACAAATACTGTATCTTTTTAAGTACTTGTCTATTTAGATTTGGAATATCTTTGATATGAAATAATCAGTGTTACATGATTTGATATTTGATTCAATCATTTACCATAAGTCCAATATTCATACCTATACTGTACTGTACTGCAAGCTGGCCACTTAAAGAGCCAAGGCATTAGACTAACAGTCCAGGCCCCTTTCTTACCACACCTTCAGTGAAAAGCATCATTTTCCGGTGCCCCTTATTCATGTAAACTGCTTTTCATACAAGTTATTTTCATGCACACATGCACACAATTTCCAGATTATGTCTAGCAGAATATTACAATTCCCTACTGCTTTCTTCCTGGCATGGTAGCACTATCATGACTATAAACAGGACTAGGGACCCAGAGACACTAAGCATCAAATTATTCTGTCTTCATTTTGCCATACTCTAGTGGTAACAGGCTCAAATGATTTACCTACTTCAGAAGGTGAATACCTTCAGTTTTATGAACCTACAGTGTTCAATACCCGATTTTCAGAAAATAAACAAGAATGTATATATAAATAATGAATTCCAGGCACATGATCTCGAAGAAGGAAAACTTTATTTAAACAGTAAATAGTACAGAAACAGATTAATTAGTGTGCATACAATATCAAAATAACTGTCAGCTGCACTGAGTATACAAAGGAGAATCTGATTAGAGCTATTTAATATCATAGTTTTCTCTTACTAGTCACTTAACCTAACTACTCTAAGTTAGGACATAAATATACAGGCAATGCAGACTTTCACAGCACTTAAATGAATGCACAAAGGTCTCCCACATTAAGACTAAAACTAGACTCAAATATTCACACACACTTCAGGTCATAAATCATACTCAGAAAGCCCAGGGATAATCTGTTTACATAATTTCTTTTCTACAGAAAAATGTTACATCAACTTGTTTTAGTTACTTACTTTTCCACAACAAAAATAAATAAACTAGGCTTTCCATAAGTAATGGAGAAGTTTTTCAGAAGCAAGGTCTCAGAAAGCAAAAGACCAGCAGAGACTGAGATAATGCATAAATTTCTTAACTGTCAGCATTCCTAGACAGCTCTGGACAGCTTTGAAATACAATTTACTTGAATTTTATAACTTCCAGAAGCATAGGTTTACCATGTATTTTAGTTGCAGTTTCATGCATTTCAGTTTCTGTCACCTCCCTTGTCACATTTACTGAAAAAGATTCAAAGTTACACACGCCCCACACGTTACCAATATGAACTAACAGAGAGAAAACAATCACTTTGCTAAATTAGTTTTCTCTGCTTGTCACCAACCCTGGCCCTACACTAATAGTATACTTGGACAATAGCCCACAAGTGGGTGTGGATATATCAGAATATATCCACAGTTGGCTTGGTTTGATCACAGTGGTGAACCCGAGTGATTAAACAAAGCCATCCATGGGTAAATCCTGATGTACCCACACCCACGAGTGGGTTGTTTGCATTATAAAATGACATTATTTAAGAAAGAAATTCATTACCTTTCTTAAATAATGTCTTTGTATAATGGCACTGTAGTGTTCCTCTGCCTGCTTCCTTGTTTACTGATGTATTGAGCATGTGCATGGGACATGTGTGCATCAGTGCCGTGAGAGGAGAAGCAACAGAGAAAAGAGACTCTCCATTGCTGTTTTTTCCTCCCGGAAGAGATTTTACTAGGGGTACAGCATAAACAGGAGAAAATAAGGTACATTTCTTTTCTTTATTTTTCAGAACATACCAGATTTTTCTTCTATTTCTGCTCTGTTCATCAGCATATTCCAGTAGAAAGTCTGGCCACTGAATTGCACTTTAGTATCTAGACTTTATTCTATTGGCATATGCTTGATTTACAATGGGCACGTCGGTTGGGCTGTTCAATCTGCATGCTTATTTCTGAATACAAACAAACTGTCATTGTATAATTAAGCAATAACCCATGAGGGGGTATAGGTATATCAGGATTTACCTACAGATGGTATAGTTTGATCATGAATGTGAAGCCCAAGTGATTAAACAAAGCCAACATTGGTAAATCCTGATAGACCTGTGACATTGCTTACCTTTCTTAAGTAATTACTTTTTTATACTGGTGCTGTAGTGTTCCTCTGCCTTCTTCCTTGTTTACTGATGTACTAAGCATGTGTATGGGACTTGCATCCCCACACTTGCACAGCACATCAGTGCAGTGCAGTGCAGTGCAGTGCAGTGCAGGAGAATCAGTGGAGAAAAAAAAATCTCGGTTGCTGTTTTTTTTTTCCTGAACAGACTTTACTAGGGATGGAGAAGAAACAGAAAAAATCAGGTACGCTTCCATTTCTTTACTTTTGAGAATGTACCTAATTTTCTATTTTTTTTCTGTCCCCCAGCATATTCCAATAGAAAGTCTGTCTGCTCAATGATACTTCAGTGGATGGACTTATATTCAATTTACAACAGGCATGTTGGCTGGGCTGTCCAATCAGTGTGCTTGTTTTTGAATACAAATTTTTGAATAAGGCTTCATCATATGACCAAGTCGCAATTACTTTAAAGTAAGCAATACTGTTACACATTCTACATTAGTACAAATTTTATTGCATAAAATAATTTGGTGTATTACAATTATTCAACATGTATAAAAAACTTTTTTTTAGAAAAAGACGCAACTCAAAATAAAGAAGTTATGTACTCACCATAACGTTCCATGTTTGTTGTCCTTGATCTCCCCTTCCTTCTTGCTGGTTGGATTTGGAGCCGATCCTCTGCTCTGACTTGGCCGTATACTATAGCTCAAGAGCTTTTACTGGCTCGAGGCTAGCCCCTATCCCATCATGCCTATTGGTACTTACCCAGATCTCGTTTGTGATAGCCCACCACACTATATAGGTCAAAAATTACTATACTTTGCATATAAGAGAACACCTGCATATAAAGGTGTAAATAATCAGCAAAGAGAAAGGAAGGAAAGCCTAGGTCTAACCAACTGGTAAGGTAAAAGGAAACTCAGCCAGTATAGCCAAAAAAAGGAACTCTTCTCGATCCTCCAGGGAGGCAGGAGCATGGGATGCAAGAAGGAAGGCACGATCAAGGGCAACAAACATGGAACATTATGGTAAGTACATAACTTCTTTATGTTATGTTGTCCCTATCTCGTCTTCATTCTTGCTGGTTGGGACCGCATCCCCAGCACCTGTTTCTTGGTTGGCTCACTGGAAAAACTCTTCAGGACCGTGGAACCAAAGGATGCCCTGTTCCAGGAGGCCACATCTACTTTGTAATGAGAGATAAAAGTATGAGGATTTGCCCATGTAGCTGCTGCACAGATCAAATCTAAAGGCAGTTTGGCTTGAAAAGCAATAGAGGTAGCCAAGGCCCTATTTGAGTGTCCTTTCATTTTTCCTGGAAGTTTTTGTTCTGCAAATCGTAGACGTAGATGATAGTGTCTGAAAGCCACTTAGATAAGGTCACTTCTGAGACTGAACAACCTTTCTTATTCTCTGCAAAGGATATGAATATTTGGTCGGATTTTCTGAAATCCTTGGTCCTGTGTAAATAAAAACGTAACTGTCTATGAACATCCAGTTGATGGAGCTTATACTCTTGCCTTGTTGCCATGACTGGGAAAATATACAGGAAGCTCTATGGACTGATTCAAATTGTGCTCTGAACACACCTTGGTTAAGAAGGAGTGGTTGGTTCTGAGACTCTATCTTTGTGGAAAATCAAGTACGGGGAATGAATAGATAAGGCCTGTAATTCTGAAACCCACCTAGCTGAGGTAATGGCAGTTAAGAAACGGGTCTTCCATGTCAAAAATTTCAACGGCCAAGAAGCAGCTGGCTCAAAGGGGGGAAGAATCAGAGCCTCTAAAACTAAATTCAGGTCCTGGGGGGGGGGTTCCCTTATTGGAGGTCTTAAAAGGGTAGTACCTCTTAGGAATGCTCTACATAGCCTATGGAACATAATGTTAGAGCCCATTTCTCCCACATGGAAATTAGAAATGGCAGTCAGTTGAACCCGGATAGTAGCTGCCGCTGCTCCTCGCTCAAAGGTTTCAGCAAGAACTTCAAGAATCTTTGAAATGGGTGCAGTAAAGGGATCAGTGTCATTGTTTGCCCAACAAGAGAACCTCTTCCATTTACTAGCATAAAGTTTCCTTGTAGTGGGTTTATGGGATAAAATCAAAATGTGTTGAACTGCTGGGGAAACATCAGGAAGCCTGGCTAAGACCAGAAGTGGAGAAACCAAGCTGTCAGTTTAAGAGTATGGACAGAATGGTGGAGCACACCCGACTGATGCATCAGGAGATCTGGAACTGGATCCAATATCCAAGGCTCCCCTTGCAGATGAGGCCAAAAGAATGGGAACCATATCTGATGAGGCCAGTAAGGGGCAATGAGGATTAACTTGCCACTCAACGACTGTGCTTTCTGAAGAACCTTGGGGATGAGGGTGAATGGTGGAAAGGCATAAAGCAGTCCAGGGGGCCAATTGTGAATAAGTGCATCCCTGGGTGACTGTCCCAATGGTGGGACTAGGGCAAAGTAGCTGCTGCATTTGTTGTTGAAGGGGGTGTCAGAAAGATCACAGCATGGCTGGCCCCATTTGCGAAAAATCAATTCTGCAACTTCCTGTTTCAGGGACCACTCATGAGGTATCAGAATAGCCCTGCTGAGCTTGTCTGCTATCACGGTGGATTTCCCTGGGATGCGCGTTGCAACCAGAAAGCGTTGGGAAGACATCGCCCCTTGCCATACTTGTACAGCCTCTCAACACAAGGGATAAGACCTGGTTCCGCCCTGTTTGTTGATGTGCCACACTACTGACATATTGTCTGTCTGAACTGCTCTAGTCCCTGTAGGTAGAGAGTCTTGAAGTGCTTGCAAAGCCAGAAGCACCACTCTCATCTCTAGGACATTGATGTGCAAGTGGTACTCGTGTTCCTGCCAAGTCCCTTGAACAGTCTGTCCCAGATAATGCCCCCCCCCCCATCTGGGAAGTGTCTGTGGTCACTGTGGCTACGGGTTGGGGGGTTAGAAATGGACTGCCCATTGACACCAAAGGGGAGTGAAGCCACCATGCTAAATTCTTCTTGCAATACTCCGTGATCAAATTCTGATGTTACATTGGTAAATCCTGGAATGACCACTGAGCAAAAAGGAGCCACTACAGAATTCTCATGTGGAAACGTGCCATAGGGACCAGAGTAATTGCTGCAGCCATCGAACCCAAGACCTTGAGGACAAATCTTGCCTGGATTCTCTTGTTTGCCATGAGGACTGAAACTTGATGAATGGTTAACACCCTTTCGTCAGGCAGTTTTGCTATCATGGCCCTTGTGTCTAAATCTGCCCCTATAAATGTAACATACTGACAAGGCAACAAGGCAGACTTTTCGTACTTTATTGTGATGCCCAGTTGTGTACAAGCATGAATTGTAGAGTCCCATGCCTCGATCAGTTGATGGATGGTGGTGACAGTGAGGAGCCAGTCGTCTACATATGGAAACACCGGAAATCCTAGACACCTTAGGTGAGCCATAACTGCTGCCATGCATTTGGTGAACACCCTGGGGGCTGTGATGAGACCAAAGGGCAGAGCTCTAAACTGGTAATGACTGGCTCCTAGACAAAAGTGTAGATACCTCCTGGATCGCCTGTCCATTTTTATGTGGTAGTACTCATCCTGGAGATCGATAGAGCACATCCAATTGTCCTGACCCAAAAAGGGAAGAATGGACTGCAGTGTTACCATCTGGAACTTTGTTTTCTTGACCAATTTGTTCAGTTTGCTGAAATCCAAGATGTTCCTCTAGTCCCCTGTCTTTTTTGGAACTAAAAAGAACCTTGAGCAAGTGCCAGATTTGATTTGGTCTCCGGGGACTTCCTGGATGGCTCTTTTTTTTTCACAACTTTTGAACTTCTAGGTTTGCCTGATCCCAAAGACTGGGTGGAACATCTGGGATTGACTGTTGTTTTCATGCAAGGGGTGGTTGGGAGAAGGGAATTTTGTAACCCCTGGATATTATGGCTAGTACCCATGTATATTCCGTGATTGTTTGCCAGGCTTTTGGGTACAAGGATAATCTGCCCCTTACTACCTACAGAGGCAGACATTCGGGCCACCTTTCAGGAGCGCTGGAAGGGCCTGACAGCGAAGGTATCTCTGTTGCCCTGATTCTGCGGACCCCCCCCCCTTCCCGACAACAGATCGGCATCTTCCATTATTATTTCCCCCTCTGCCCCTGGGGGAAAAATCTCCACGTGTGTCAGGCGAAAAGTACACTTGTGTACCTTCCATAAATGTAGATGTTCGAGTGTATTCACTGTTGCAGTCATTGCACTTGGGTTATCCTGCTGGCAGGCTACCCGCAGTCGGCCTGAATTCCAAAGTCCTGGTCAGTGCACCAGGGGTATATAAGATCAGCTGACGCCATTTTCTTCAGTTTTTCTTGCCCCAGATGTCAGGTGCCCCCAAAAGGGTAGGCTAAAAAACATTGCTTATAAAAAGCATGCACTACAATAAACAATACCTTCATCTACAAGCAAATACACCACATAGGTTGTATAGAATAGAGAAGTACAGATAAATCCCAGCAAAGAAAGGGGGATGGTGGGTGGGTAACCTGGACTGCAACAGTGAATACACTCGAACATCTACATTTATGGTAGGTACACAATTGCACTATGTTCATCGTGTTTCACTGTTGCAGTCATTACACTTGGGTTGAATCCCAAAGCTGAGGTTGGGCGGCTGGGTCTAAATAGAATTAGGAGTGGCTATGAGGCCCTGCAGAACTGCAGTGGCAAAGCCTGCTCTGAATTTAGAGTAAAGAGGTAAGTGGTACTGCTTGGTAACAGTATGCACTGAACTCCAAGTTGCAGCCTCCAAAATTTCCTTGGTTGGAACTCCTCTGAGAAAGGCTGCTGATGTGGCTGCTGCCCTGGTCGAATGTGGCCTAATGCCCTTAGGCACTGATTTGCCATGCTGTGCATAGCAGAAAAAAAGGCAGTGTCCTATCCATTTTGAAATAGTCTGCTTTGAGATAGCCTTTCCTTGTGTTCCTGCAGCATATGCCACTAAAAGTTGCTCAGTCTTTCTGAAAACTTTAGTTTTGTCCAAGTAGAAGCATAGCTGACTGTGTATGTCCAAAGAATGCAGAAGTCTCTCCCCTTTATTCTGGGGATTTAGATAAAAAGTCGGCAAATTAATGGTTTGATTAAGAGCCACACTGGATCCTACCTTTGGCATAAATGTTGGGTTTGTCCTTAGAGAAACCCTGTCCGGATGGAAAATGATAAAAGGTTCCACTGCCATTAATGCCTGTAACTCTAAGACTCTTCTTGCTGAAGTTATTGCTAGGAGCAGAGCTGTTTTCCATGATAAGAATTTTATCTCAGCTGTATTGGCTGGCTCAAAAGGAGGCAGTGTGAGCTTTTCCAAGACAAAATTGAGGTCCCATGTAGGTATCGGTGCTCTCCTTGGGGTCTTATGTTTTTGGCCCCTCTGAGGTACTGCCTTAGCAGTGGATGTGAAAAAATAGGTGGATCCGTATTGTAATGAGCTGAAATGGCAGAGGCATGGATCTTAATTGATGAGAAGGATAGGCCTTTGTCCAGCATCTCAGTTAGGTATTGTAAAATCTGAGGAATATTTGGAACAAGCGGGTCAATTCCTTGTGCCTGATTCCAAGCACAGAATCTCTTCCATTTTTTCTGCATAAGATTTTCTGGTGCTGGGCCTCCTGGCTTCCAAAATTACATCCATAACTGCTTTAGAGAGAGGTGTGTTCTGAGTGGTTATATTATTCGCCATGCAGCCAGATTTAAGGTTCTGAGTTGGCTGTGCAGGATCTAATTGTTTTGTTGGGTCAGAAGATGAGGAATTTGAGGTAAAGTCCAGGCTGGGCCTTGAGACAAGCTGTTTAGGATTGGGTACCAGTGCTGGCGTGGCCAGTCTGGGGCAATCAGAATCATTTTTGGCTTCTCTTGTCTGACCTTTTGGAGTACCTTGGGGAGGAGAGGCAGTGGAGGAAAGGCATAAACTGTCAGGGTTTCCCAGCTGAATGATAGAGTATCCACCTTCCATGCTTGTGTGTGATAAGTCCTTGTGCAGAATCTCTGTAGTTGGCAGTTGTGAGGGGAGGCAAATAGATCTGTTTCCTTGTTATCATGCTGAAGACTTGTGGGTCTAGTTTCCACTCGTGAGGGTCCATGAGGTTTCTGCTTAGTTCGTCTGCCAGAGTATTTGTCTTTCCTGGCAGGAATTGTGCTTGCAGATGTACTTGATAGATCAATGCTGTGTTCCACAAAGTCATGGCTTGCCTGCAGAGGGGGTAGGAATGTGTGCCCCCTTGCTTGTTTATGTATCACATGACTGTAGTATTGTCCGTCTTTAGCAATAGTTGTCCTGGATGGAGTAGATCCTTGAAGACTGTCAGGGCATTCTGTACAGCTAGCATCTCTTTTTGATTGATATGAAGATGCATTTGGCTTGCAGACCACGTGCCCTGAATACATTTTCCTGCCATGTGTGTCCCCCCAGGCATAATCCGATGCATCTGTTGTTAGTGTCTGCCTGGCTGTGGGTAAATTGAATGGCTGTCCCTTGTTGTGGTGACAGACCAATGACCACCATCGAAACTCCTGTTGCAGGCAGGGAATGAGAGTAATTATTGTTTCCAGGCTGTGGCAATGTTGAGTCCAAACACTTTTTAGATACCATTGTAGCTTCCAGATATGCAGTCTTGCATATGGAATTAGCAGAATGCAGGATGCCATGAAGCCCAAAGCCTGCAGAATTTTTCTTGCAGGTAACTGGGTTTTTGTTGCCATCATTTGGAAGTAATGAGTCAGTTATCTTTGTTTGTCTGGCGTGAGATAAGCCATCTGGGCAGTTGTATTTAAGCTTGCACCCAGGAATATTATCTCTTGAGAGGGCACTAGTTTTGATTTCTTTTCGTTTACTGTGTACCCTAGGCAAATTAGTAATCTTTTTACAAACGCCAGATGCTTTAGAAGAACGTCCTTGCTCTCTGCTTGAATAAGGCAGTCATCCAAGTAGGGATATATCTGAATTCCTCTTTGTCTGCAAAATGCAATTACTGGTGTCAGGCATTTTGTGAAGACCCTGGGCGTAGTAGATAAGCCAAAGGGCAGTGCAGAGAATTGGTAGTGCATTGAGCCAGCTATGAATCTTAGGTATCTTCTGCAAGATTGTCTGATTGGGACATGCAGGTATGCCTCTTTGAGGTCCAAAGTTACAAGCCAAGCCTTCTTGCCTAGCATGGACAGAAGTTGCTGCAGTGTCAACATTTTGAATTTTGGAATGTCCAGAAAAGTATTTAGAATAGACAGGTCCAGTATTGGTCGCCAGGCTTTGTCCTTTCTGGGTACCAAGAAAAGTCGTGAGTAAAATCCTTGCCCCTGATCTTGCTGTGGTACTCTTTGAATAGCCCTCATGTCCGTGAGAGATGAAATTTGTTTTTGTGCCTCTGCCCATTGATTGTGTGGCAGGTCTGGCATACCTTTTGCCTTTGGGAGGGTGTGAAAGTGGAACCTGTAGCCCTGAGAAACAATATTCAGTACCCATTTGTGATTTGTGGTGATCATGTGCCAATTTTGAGAGAAAAGTGCTAGCTTTCCCCCTAAGGGGCTGCCAAAAGGAAAATGCTTGGCATTGGCAGTGGGAAGTCATTGGGACTGTTTCCTATATGGCTGTGATTTGTCTTCTCCACTTTTGGAGGCAGAAGCACCCCATTGTTTAGGCCTGTATGAGCCTTGGGGCTGAGATCTGCCTCTAGGGAGTCTGTATCTGCCTCTTTGTGGCCTGTCTGACACTGGAAAGGACCAATTCTTAGAAGGCCAGTTTCTGCTAAATCTGGGTGGCTGAACCTGTAAGAAATCCTTTACTGTCTGCATAGATTTTGCTTTATCCTCCATTTTCTTTAACACCTCTTCTGCCTTAACACCAAACAAAGTATCATGCTGTAATGGAGCATCCAATAATTTTGTTTTAACATGATCAGGCAGACTCTGTTCCTTTAACCATGCATGTCTTCGAATGACAGAGCCTGTAACTGCGGCCCTGCAAGAAGCCTCTAGTGAATCAAAACCACATTGCAAAGTATGCTTTCCCACTTGTTCAGCTGCATGCAATAAATCCTGCATTTCCTTGTTTTCATGACATTCAGAGTTTGTCAGCATTTTTTGTTTTGGCAGAAACATTAGGTATTGCTGATATTTAAGCATGTGAAACTGGCAGTTTAAAGCCCTTACAGCTAAAGTAGCACAGGTGTAAACTTTTTTCCCCCATCTGCCCAGTGCTCTAGAATCCCTATCAAAGGGAACAGGTTTTTTTTGCAGTGGAAGCCTTGACCCCTTTGGGACCCTGAGATATAGTTTCTGAGTCAGCTGCAGGGTTTTTATAAAGAAATTTATGTGAATCTGGAACCCTGTAGTACCTATCTGGCTTAACTGGTGCAGGGGGTAAAGAATCAGGAGACAGACTGGACTCAGAAAATACATCTGGAGGAATAGCAAGAGGTCTGTGTTGAGGCACTAAAAGAAAGTCTCTGAGCCTTTTCTTGGATTCTGAATAATCTTGGCTCTCCCAGTGGAAATGCTCCCTCATGGTGTGCAGGGTTTCCCCAAAAGAATAGTCCTCAGGAGGAGAGGCTGAAGGGTAGATTCTTCAGCATAAGAGTCCTCATAGGCAGGAAGAGAATATCCCTGTTCTGAAGAGAAATCAGATGAAATAGAAACCTGATCAGAGGAATCATAGTCAGTGTCTTGCCTAGGCCTTTTATCAGGAGGGGGATGGGAACCCCTGATCAAAGTAATTAGGTCCTCGGCCATCTTAAGCATCTGTTTCTTAGGCATGGATGACTGTCCTGGAGAATGCTGTACTTGTTTCTATGTCTTTAAAGGTGTTTTAGACTTTGTCTTGGCTGCTGAAGTGGTCTTGATAGAAAGCTGTGTAGGTCCGAAAACACCCTCAAAAGCCGATGCCTGCTCAGCGGCTCCAGACCCATCTGAGGGAGTAGTTTCCGTAGGCCAAATACCGTGAGTTTCCAGAGGCCTAGTTGTCTCCACGTGGGAGTGGGAGGCGGCCTGTGGCTCTGAGGTAGTGGGTGTCAGGGGCTGCGAAAGCGCCTCACTGAGAACCGGCGACTGGTCTAGAAGAGGCTTTGTCGTCGGTTTTGGACCTCGGATGCCTGTCTTTTCCTTTTTCCTTGCGCTTTATATGAACTCCGGTCATTGGCTGTTCCAACGGCATTATATAGTTAAACCTTCGGCCAAAGTAATGGAAAGCAAAATTGTACCAATGCTTAATAGTACGTTGGTTAAATCTAGCACTAAACCGACAACTAGCAATGTCGTGGTCAGGGCCTAGGCAAGGAATACAGTAAGAATGAAAATCCTTATGAGGTATTTGCTTCCCACAAGAAATAAAATTGTTAACTTTTACTGACATCGGTCTGGAGCAAGAAAAAGTTTCCCCAATGGGGTACTTAGCTTTATTGAAGACTTCGGATCTGAAATTCAATTTAGAAAATCTCAGGAGTCGGCTGACCGGCACTTGCGAACTGCTTTTGCTTGGGCACCGCGCGGCAAGAAAGATTGAAGAAAATGGCGTCGGCTGCATCTTATATACCCCTGGCGCACTGACGTCAAGGAAGAGGTGACAGCAACCGACGCCGGACCAGGACTTTGGAATTCAGGCCGACTGCGGGTAGCCTGCCAGCAGGATAACCCAAGTGTAATGACTGCAACAGTGAAACATGATGAACATCTCGCTGGGATTTCCAGAACCACATCTTAGCCCTCTTCTGACCTTTAGGGTAAGGTCTAGAGGGAGCAGAAAAACATACTCCCATGGCAGAGAGAGTTTTGCAATCCTGTTCACACCTGGTAAGAGGCTCTTTTACCTGAAGCCCGAACAGCGATGAACCATCAAAGTGGTAAAGGAGGACTGGAAGGGCTCCGCAAATTGACAAAGGCACATCCCGAAGCATTTACAGAAGGCAACTCCTGTGCCTGCTGCCCTACTCACTCCATCTGCTGTGTAAGACATCAGCCGCATGGAGGAGTTAACTACAGAAGTCAAGGTGGCAAGATGTGAAGCTGCCTTGCCCATAGCTCCCTCAGCTGTAGGATCTGTAGGGTATCTCCCAACTCCTTTAGGAGATCCCTCTGAAGGCATGTAAAGTGGGACAAATAATTCAGCAACCTGAGAGTAAAGGCTACTGAAGAAAACATACGCTTCCCATAACTGTCCTCATACAGGACTCTTTGTTCGGCAGATGGACAGAAGAAGAAGTCTCCTCTAGTTCTTTCTTGGTGCCTGTTGCCACCACCATAGCATCAACAGGCATGCCCTTAGATAGAAAAAGCTTATAATTTGGAGCAGTTATGAATTTAATAGACATCCTCCGAACTGGTTCCATAGTCTCTGGAGAGCTACACGCCTTCCGACTCACTAAGGCCAGCAGTGGGTCAAAAGGCGGAGACAACCAAGAGGTGGAGGGTCGGGAATCAAATGCATCCAGGTACACAGACTCGTCCTCAGAAGGGGCAAGAGATTTCCAGCCATCCCTCTTGTCTAAGGATTTCCAGGATGGCTGAAAAAGAGACATCCTCGAAGGGGGACCGTGGGGACCCTTCTGAATCCTCCAAGTCTGTGTCTGAAGTCAGGGACTCAGGGGAGTCCAAATGCTTCCTCTTACATTTCCTCTTCCAAGGGACCTCATCTGAGGGGTACTCTGGGGAGGTTTCAGAAGAGGTGGGGTCACCCAATGGGGCGTCCTGAAGCATGGGTTCCCTACGCTTGGGGGGGGGTTCAGAGGCAGACACCGGCACCAAAGGAGAAGGAGCCAATGGAGCCTAGGGTGGAACGGTCTCAGAGGACAGCACACTCCTCATCACCTCAAAGATACCGCAGTTCCAGCCCGAAAGAGTCTCCAGCTCCAAAGAGCCTGAAGATATCCTCTGAACTGAGGGGATGGCTCCGAAGCCGATGTAGGAACCAAGCTCACCTGTGCCAAAGCTCAAAAAGGGAGAGTAAGGTCAGACAAGGTTTTGATGCTGCTCCTCCCCTCAGAGCCGATGAGAGAGCATCGGCCCCCAGATCCCTTGATAGACTGAGTTAACAAGGAGATTGGAGCAGTACTTGGAACCAAGAGACCGGCTGTGATCAGAACCGACAGTTCCACCACAACTTCCACACACTCCAGCACCAAACTCAAGAGAGTCAGAGAAGGAATCGATAATGATGCAGGTTGGGCTGTTTGCACGACTTCCTTATGGGCTGGGCTCGATAATAATTTAGCTAATGCCTGTGTCTTGAGAAATGTCTTCACCACCCTCTCCACATCATCATCTGAAAGACTCCTGGATGACTGAGAGGAATGGGAGGAAGACCAATGACTGCCTGCCACAGACTGCAATAGCGGAGACTGTGGAACAGACTGCACCGGTTCCAGAGAGGAAGACCTGGTTCTCTTGTGAGTTCTGACTGGCTCAGAGACTACTGATGGAGCTGCCGGAGAAAGAGCTTTGTCGGAACCAACACTCGGATCCGACAAACCTGAGGTTTTGTACTTTGCTTTGGATGACTTTGAAATTGAAGCCAACAAGGACGATGGCTTAGCGGACTTGTCCTGTTTTTTTGCTGGCTGAGTACTCTCAGTAGAAACATTGAAGGGGGCCCTTTTATAAGCCTCACAAAATCAGCTTATTTTTTTCTCTCCTGCAGGACCCGAGAACTGAAGGCATGACATATAGAACACGAGTCCTGCAGGTGAACAGCCCCTAAGCAATAAACACAGCTCGTGTTCCCGTCCGTAAGGGACATCTTTTGGCAGCATGAGTCACACTTCTTAAAACCCAAAGGTTTTGACTCTTTAGTGGAATCCTTACACATGATAAAAGACCAATACTATTAAACAATTATAATGACATTAACAATAAACTTACTTTTTTTTAGAAGGAAAGAGGGAAGGGGAAGAGCCTCTATGCTAAAACTGTGAGCTCCCCCAACCGAGGAGAGCCTCTAACTTAAACAGTTGCTCCTAGAAAGGTAGAAAAGGAGGAAAAAAAGAGAAAAGCCCTTTAACTAAACACGGGGCTGAAAGAAAGGAGAACTCTCTAAGTTAAACAGGTTCACAAGGATAAGGTAAGCCTAAAGAAAAATAATGGCCACAACATCAACAACAGCAGCTGAAAGGTTAGAAAGAGCGCTAACCTATGAAGAAAACACTCTATACTCAATATCGTACAGAATCTAATACTATATTTCACCAAAAGTTAGAAATTAGACAAAAAGAAAAAAACACTTAGCCTGAGCCAGTATTCAGCAATCTCAATGTTGCAAGCAGCAAACGAGATCTGGGTAACTACCGCTAGGCATGTTGGGATAGGGGCTACTCTTGAGCCAGTAAAAGCTCCTGAAACGTAGTATACAGCCGAGTCGGAGCCAAAGATCGGCTCCAAACCCAACCAGCAAGAACGAAGGTGAGATAGGGAGAACATAACACGCATACGTATAGCTAGCGGGGAAAAAGCCCTTACCTCATAAAACCAAGAATGCTTTCATAGGTTCAGAGGTTAATACTAGGCTACTGATCCAGAAGAACATTTGCAGCCTAGCCACAGGATCTCAAATCGTGAATATCCACAGACAAAAATAATTAATACAGAATTACAACTCATTTCAATGAAGGCTTGGCAGGCAGACGTGGGATGTACTTAATAATTTTGACCCCCATCAACAAGGGCTCGAGGAAGTAGACCTGCAGTATATTCACAAATGTCCATCCATTAATCAAAATTATGCTTAAAAGAGAGTCAGGAAGCTGCTTTTTACATCCAGGACACATTGATTCAATAAAAGAGAGATTCTCTGGGAGAGACATCGATTTATCTCACCAGCAGGCTTTATTTAATTTTTGGTGGAAATACAGATTTCTTGATTGGGTGTTTAAGGTGTTATTTGTTTTGTGGTTGTGCAGAAAGTCACATAAGACTGGATCCTTTGAGGTTCTATAGGCCAGAGGTCCCCTTTCAAAAATCTGAAGAAGACAGAAAACAGAGAAATCACTTTTAGGTGATCAGACTGTTCTGTTGAAAAAAATGGAAATTCTGCTGTCTCTCAAAGTCAGTTATATACTTAGAGTTAATGCAAAGGGGGCAGTATACTCTATTATGGGCCTAATGAGGGAGGAGTAGAGAGGGACAGTAACTTCCTTGGACCTTGAAGATACATCCCTGGTGATCAATCTGGACAGATAAAAAAATTTGTGGAGGTCAGTGGAAACATGGTGATGAAAAGAAGGGGCAAAATCTCAAAGATTTTTTTGAGAAGAAATCAGTACAACAATCAAAGCACTTTGGGATGGCGAAATGTGGCTGCTGCCCATATCACAAGTATATTTTAACTGGTAATTTGTTTGTCATTAATAGTGTCCAGTTTAGACCCAAAAAATATTTTAATTGTAATTCTATTAAAGTCATGTATTGTGCTCAGTGCCAATACTGTGAATGATTTTATGTTGGGTAAGACAGAAAGACGTCTATGTGACAGAATTCATGAGCACAGATGACATTAGAAATAAAAAGGACACCAGTGCTCTTTCCAAACATACGATGGAATACCCTGCCCACAGCTTTAAATTTTTCATTTTAGAACAATTTGTCCTGTCAGATAGAGGGGGGGGGCCCATGGACACTCAATCTGGAAAAATTTGAACTTTGCTGGCAATTGAAACTTAATGCCATGAACTGGTCTGGTTTGAATAACCAAATATCCATCACCTGTATTTTTTAAAACTGAAATCTTTAGAAAGGTGATGGCTGCAACATGTTGCCAGTACATTAGTATCTAAAAAAATACAGAAGCACATGTGTAAACTAACTTTAATTTTGTTGTAATTCATGTCAGTTTTTCTACCTGCTTGGCCCTTTACATTTTCTAAAAATCCTCTTTAAATCCTCACAAAGGGAGCATGACATCACTGAGGGCTTGGCATTCATGTGATCTAGACTGGTGTATATAAGGCCTCAGTTTTTCAAACATGATTTTATCTAAAGAAGTTTTCATTAAGAAGAAGATGAAAGTGCTTATCTTTTACTTGTTTTTATCAGCATTTCAATATTAAAGCAACCTTTTTATTGCAGATTGTGGCTCCAGGTGTACTATGTCCATACTTTTGAATTACCTTGGTTTGCAGTCTGTTTTTTGTGGATCCCAAGTTTACCTTAAATCTCCATTCCTGCTCCCTAAGCCTAAACTCACTGATTGCTCCCTAAACTGGAAATCCTGATTTTCATAATCCTAAAACTCCCCTCTCACTCCTCAGACTTAAACCTCCTTTCCTCTCCCTCAACCTAAAACTCCCCTCCGGCTCCCTAACCCTAAAATCCTCCTCTTGAAGAATGTGTGAACGAAATTCTTTTAACCATTTGCTTCAGTCAGTCAGGTGGATGTAAAAGATCCCACAGCAACTACTGAAAAGAGTATGGGAAGTTCCTTGCTTCCCTGGCCAAATTTCCCATAGTAGTATAAACACCACCTTGGGTCTCCTCTGAAAAGGAGCTACTAGCCTAGTGGGACTAACCTGGTCAACAAATAATAAATAAAACATTGTTTATTTAAGCAATAACCCATGCCTGGGTGTGGGTAATGCTGGATTTACCCATGGTTGGTGTGGTTTGGTCACGAGGGCGAAGCCCGAGTGGCCAAAGAAAGACAACCATGGGTAAATCCAGCATTACCCACACCCAGAAGTGAGTTATTGGTACTATAAAATGACATTATTTAAGAAAAAAAAATACTTACTTTTCTTAAATAATGTCATTGTACAATGCCTCCTTGCTGCCCTTCTGCAGCTGTCCGGTATTCTGCGGCAGCTCTGATGTACTGCGCATGTGTATGGTTACGGAGTACATCAGAGCTGTGTGTGGAAGCAACGGAGAAAGGAAGATCTCCGTTGCTTTTAAAAACATGTCTTGCTATGTTAAAAGAGTTTAACATAGCGAGATAGCTTTAAAAAAAAGCAACAGAGAAAGGAAGATCTCCGTTACTTTTTTTTAAGATATCTCGCTATGTTAAACTCGTTTAACATAGCGAGATAACAGCAACGGAGCTCTTCTGTTCTCCTTTGCTGTCCAACAAAAAAAAAAAGACTTATACTAATGGAAAAAGTCCGGGCAACTGGACCTTTTTTTCATTAGTATAAGTCTGATTTACAATGTGCACGCTGACCAATCAGCATGCACGTTTTGGAATATTAATGGGGGGTCATTGTATAATTGCTGGAAGGCCATCCTTGAACACTTCAGCATCTGTTTGAAGCCTACCATGACTGTTGATTGATAAAGAAGGTACATGATCAGGTTCATTAGATGATGCTGCTATTTT
Organism: Protopterus annectens; assembly: GCF_019279795.1. Lineage (NCBI taxonomy): Eukaryota > Metazoa > Chordata > Ceratodontiformes > Protopteridae > Protopterus > Protopterus annectens. The sequence goes on along the minus strand of NC_056735.1, from coordinate 974,837,472 downwards.
AACCATCAAGCATTTCAATCGTGTGTAAAGCATCAGCATACTGCTCTTCTTCATCTTCATCTTCTGCTTCTGTCTTTGACCTTCTCTGTAACTCTTGATTTTCTGCTCCCTGGAAAATAAATCTATGCGTATGAGAATTAGGAAGGAGTGTCAGTTATGGCTAATGTATATTTACTAACATTTTTGTAGTTCAGCTAATTTACTCTGTTAACTAGTACAGAGCACTAATCCAAAATGGATGAATTATAGCCAAGTGCCAAGCCTAAAGCACAAAATATGCCTATACAATAAAGCCATGCATAGTTAATGAGTAAGTGCCATACTAATATATAAACACACACATACACACAAAACTGTAGAAGAGAAAATACACTAATAGGAAGCATATAAGAAATATGTACAAGAATGCACATGTGTAATATACACTTTATGCAAAAAGCTACTGTATATTACAAAAAAGTTAAAAAAAATGTACACAGTACAAAAATTAGATAAGAAGGCAGTCCTGTCATAAAGTATATTAATTACTGCTGTTTTGTTAATGGATTCTAATGTAACTGAGATTTACATGAGTCCTGAGATGTAAGTGTACAGCTGATGAAATTGCTTATAGATAACCAGAATTCCTATTACAGAATAAATACTGTAAGATAGGAAACTTATACATTTAAGTACAATTTCATGTCTGAAAAAAAGAATAAAACAAACAACTTATGTTGCCAGTTCACAGTATTTCCTGCAGAGTGCACAAAAGCAGTACTACCTTTCCAAAGAAAATATGAGCATTAGACGTTGATGAGATTAGGACTGAATAAATATTTATGCTATGTGCAAGAAGTGCTAAAATGAATTCCTGACTCCAATAGTATACTGTGGCTTCTTTCCTTATTATTCTCCATATTTATCTAACTTGTAAGCATTATTTCTCATTCTGCACCAAGTTACTGCTCAGGCACTGAGAATGTCAAAGAATTCACAGTGTGAAAAAGCAATCACACAGTTACATAGCTTGTATACTGCGCAGAGTTATAGCAATGGCATACTACCTACCTATACTGATTTATTTACTGCCTGGGGAAGCTCATAAGGAGAATATCATACATAAATAAAGCCAAATGCAGTGTCACTAATTCATGCTCATTTGAAAGGGATGGAAGTTCTAAGAAATAAAGATGAACATGAACTGTAGCTCAAGGAGATAGAAGGTACCATTAAGAAGCAAATAAAGCCAACAGAATGGGTGAAAAGCTTAATTACTTGTAAATTAAAAAAAAAAAGAGTTGCATTTTGTTGATCTACAAGTGCATATAAAAATGATTAAAACAGAGCACTGGCCTTTCCTGACAGCTGAATAACGTGATTATAGAATGACAATCATTATGTTTTTTTCAGTAGTGGATGCCAAACCAAGGTTATTGACAGACAGATTTAGATGAAGAAAGCTCCAAATTATGCACGTGTAATAAATGTCAGTAGAGAGCTTTGCTTATTCCTTAGACTTCTATATGGTATTTTGTCAGCAACAGTGACATTTCAAAGAAGTATTGCCCACACAACTGAAGGTGCTGCAATCATTAAAAAAAAATAACTTAATAGTAAAGGGTCATCAAAAATAAGACCATGACAAGAGACTGACACAACCATCTTATAAGACAGGATAATAATATTTTAAACAATATTTACTCTTTGTTGACTGGGTTATTCCTGCTAAGCCTGTTTCTTCTTGAGGTGGTATTCATACATACAAAGGAAAGTTTGGCCACAGCATTTTCCCTACTCTCTTTTCAATAAGTGCCGTGAGATCTTTTACATCCACCTGAACTACCACCAACTCAAGCAGACTAGATTTGTTTTAGTATCTCATTCAAAGGACAACACACTTATGAGTGAGTTATCCCCCTTTATGTTGCACTGCAGTGTTAATAACTTGAAAAAAAGTTAAAGTATCTGATGTGGGAGTAGAACCAACAGTCTTCTGATTTTCTAGCATAAAAGGCAAGTGTGCTACCTCTTGAGCTACTGACACTGACAACAGTGCCAAGTCTTAATTACATGGATCATACTTTAATGTGATAGCGAATAATACAATCCAGAAAAAAAATGAACAAGGGTGCAAATACCAAGTTAGTATGCAAACTTGCATTATTAAGTTTTTTAGGAATTGTCTGAAGCAACAATGCTCTAAGTAAGTTACTTTAGCAAGCAGCAGTCTAGGAATGGTGCTATGAACAGAAAAACAGTTTTGAATTGTTCGACAAACTAGATGCAAATGTTCAACATTAAAGTATCCTGACTAGAATAAGCCAGTGTTTTTGCAAGTGAGTTCCAATAAACAAGCTCAAACTCAGGTATTAGCAGTTCACCAAACTTGCAAAGCACATTCAGAAATTGTTTATACATGAGGTACCTCTGAGACTGTAGATGGTATCAATTAATTTACACAGGTTGTTACCTGAAAAAAGAAATACAGAACTAGTAAGGAACTACATATAGATAAAATGCTGAGCAGTACATATTCAATAGATCATAAAGAGTTTCTGGAAGAAGTAGTAGAGCTTCTTTGAGTAATGCCACAGTTATCAAATACAGAAGAAAAAAACAAAAGAATTAAAGAGCTATACTGATACTGTCACAGTGATGCAGCAATTGAAAGATGTTACAGTGAAAGCCTGGAGCAAAATTCATCAGTAAGGAAAGAAATTTAGCCGTATTTTTCACTCAGGGAAGAAACAAGCTGTGGTTAAGGTTTAATCTCCCAAACTGACAAAATTACAGTTCTCAAGCAGCTGAAAAAAATACTTGAGAAGATACATGAATCACATCAGGGAATATTAAACAGCAAAAAATATTAAGACGACGATTTTTGCAAAACATGTTCATTCAGCACAACTAGTACAGAGTTGTGCCATCTGCAATGCATACAAATATTTCAAGCACGGGCATTAATGCCCTTCTAGTCTGCCAATACCCCAAAACACTTGTTCCCATAAGTATCCAGGTTGTTCTTAAAAACATCAAAACTTTTTGTTAACCCCAAACATTCCCAGGGGTAGCTGTCACTAAATGCCCTATATACCTGAATAAGATCTCCTCATAGACATTTGTAAGAGACACTGCACAAGTTCAGATATTTTAGTCTTTCATAATAACTTAGATTTTAACATCCATGGATACCCTTGGTATATTTCTGTTCTACTCTTTCCAGTTTACTCATCCTTGTTTTCCTATAGGGTTTTCATATTGTTATTCTATACTCAGGTTTGGATATAATGTAACTAATAATCAATGACTTCATAATTTTTGATTTCCTAGACTTTATAAATCTTTTTATACAACCTATAGTTCTATAACTATCATTAACCAATTGGCTGATGTGATTAGAAAAACTCATAGCTGAATCTCCCCATATACCCAGGTCCTTACATGAGTCTACGGTTTCAATCATTGTATTCTGTATTAAATATTCACCTTTCAATTTATGCCTACCAAATCTCATATGCTTAGTTTTTGATGTATTTATCAGCATATTATTCTCCTGTGCCCAAATGGTCAATTTAGTCAAGTTATTTTGCGGACATGCCTTATCTGTAACACATTGAAAAAGTTAGGTCTGAAAGATACAATTTAAACAAGTAAGGGCCTAGGACTGAGCCCTGTGGGACACCGTGACTGTAACCAAGGATTTCGCTTGTCCAGCTGCTGTATGACACTAAGCCATGCAGCTATCCATCTTATCAAGAGTACATCAATACCTAGTTGTACTAATTTATTGATCAGTGTTATGTGTATGATCCTGTCAAATGCTGAAGTTAAATCTATATAAATTACATCACAGCACAATTTTTCATTCATAGCTGTTATTATATTGTTTTAGAACATCATGTTACAGGTGGTAATAGATCTGTTTTCAACATATGCATGCTGATATACGGTTTCAAGTTCCAACCTATCCAGTTCTGACAATAACTTATCCAATATTACCTTCTCCATTATTTTCCCACAACAGGAAAGTAGATTTAAGGGTCTATATAACTCTGGGTTTGTCATATTCCCCTTTCCCTCAAAAACAGGTTTAATAAGTACATGTCTCCAATCTTGAGGAATCTCCCCATATTTATATGACCTAGTGAATAATAGATATAATGGCACTCTAAGTTCTTGCTGAAGTATTCTCAGGTCATTTTTACTAATTCCGTCTCCTCCCTGCACTTTGGATCCAGTTTGCGCAGTTCTTTTTCAATAATTTGATTCCAGTATCTGTGGTTACCTGGATGTTGCTAGGACAACTTACCACCCCTTTTGTGGAGCCAAACTATTTTGCATACAATTTTGTAAATATGTGTATAATCTGTTGTGTCTGAGAATAAATTTTAGAACCTGCACAGAGTTTATCAATTTGTGTGTCTTTACTCCTTCCACATATTATGTATCTATACAATGGTTTCCTATTATGCTCAATATCTTTATATTAATTGTATTCAAATTTTTCTTGATCTTGTCTCACAATATGCTTAATCTGTTTGTCCAGCTTATTTCAGTTTTCAAGTTGTAGTTCGACCTCTCTTCCATTTCTTATATTTTTTGTCTTTCAACTTAATCAGATATCTTGTTCTTACATAAATACATCCGCTTGATGTTGTATGCCTAGATCCTGATGTTAAACATTTTTTTTTTATTTTTTGCACTCAAAACAATTTCTCTTTCAAAACTTTCCACATTCCATCTGCAGTTTTTCCAGTGAACACCTCACTCTAGTTAGTTTTACATAGTGAATGTTTTGCTTCCATATAATCTGTAATTAACCTTGTGTGCATTGGCTTAGATTTCTGTTTGGCAGAATTATCTAGCAACAAATTAACCTTTATAATCCCATGATCACTGCACATTCATGGTGGTAAAACTTGACTTGAAGTTACAGTAACTTCCTTGGGAACACAAACAAAGTCTAGTATGGTCTGTCCCCTGGTAGGTTTTTTTACAATCTGAAGCAATTGTTGTTCCTGAATATACGCTGCGAATAATTTCCTTATTAACATTGTAGAATCAATATTATACAATGACCCCCAATTAATATTCAAAAACGTGCACGCTGATTATCCTTCGTGTCCTGTGCAATTTTTCTCTCGAAGCTGGCCTTAGACGATTTTATGAGTGCCCGTATTTTTTGCTAATACTGATCAGAGATACCTTCCCTTTTTGGGATTTTGCTCTATCATGTAGTAGCTTCCTCCTTCTATTGTACAGTTTGTTTATGGCTGGGGTCCACCAGACAGGACGTCTGCCTTTGGAGGATTGGGTCTTGGTTTTATTTGGGATTGCATGATCCATGCATTCCTGAAGGTGTTCATAGAATGCGTTTATAAAGGATTCTGCGGTCTGGGCCGTATTTTCCACAGGCTCGAGGGCTTTGAAGGATTCCACCTCGGTTTTGAGGAGTGTGAAATTTGCTTTACAGAAGTTTTTCACTGTGGTTTTCTGGGCAGGGGGTGGGGTCGGGATGTGAATATCCAGTGAGATTAGCTTATGGTCTGATCTTACCAGTGAGGGATACACTTCTGGTCTGGAGCATACAGTCCCCATGTTGGTGATGATCAGGTCCAGTATGTTTTCCCCTCTTGTGGGAGTGGTAACAAGTTGTTCCATAGCATTTGAGTTTATAAATTCTAGGAACCTTTGGGCTAGGATGTTGGAGCTAGAGTAATGCTCCCAGTCTATGTTTGGGTAGTTGAAGTCGCCCAATATAATGGTGTTTGGAGAGACCTTCATATTTTCCAGTGTTCTCAGGAAGGCCGAGTGGGTTTCCTGGGTTTGGGAGGGTGATCTGTAGCAGGCTATAAACTGGAAGGCAGTTTTACCCACTGTTAGTTGCACATGGATAGTCTCTGATGCTTCGTGCTGTGCCACCAACCTGGAGGTGTAGGTATCTTTGACGAATATTGATACTTCCCCTCCTTTTGTGGTTCGGTCCAAGTTTTGGGGCTGAAAAGCATGGTATGAGGTATAACCTGGTAGTGCTGGGGTGCTCTCGGGAGCCTTGAACCAGGTTTCTGTTACTGCACAGATATCGATGTTCTCCATGCTAAGGAGAGTTTTGAGTGTGTGCATCTTGAGGTTTAGACTTCTGGCATTGAGTAGCATTACTCTTAGTTTCTTATCCCTTGTGATATCTATGGAGGTGGGTTTGTCTTTTGAGCCTTGCCTAAAAAAGGCACTATGGGAGAAGCAAGAGCCTTTGCCAATATCCGAAAGCCCAGGGGTGACAGGTGCAAGCCGTTCCTAGCGAAGCATCGTGGCTTGTCGAGCATGTCATCCCAGGCTGACAGGCATTGGATCCCCTTCAAATGACACCATTACTTAAGCCAATTGTTGAAATTGATCATCTTGTCTTCATATTGTGGCATCATTCTTGGTGAGGGTAAGATGCTACTCAAGGTCAGGGTCATACTGGCCTGGGCTACATGCTCAGAGAGCTCCTCTATGTCTCTTTTCATGTAGTCCAGGGAGGTACGTCTCAGGTCATTCACACCAGCATGGACAATGACCGAGTCATATTTGTACTTGCCTTGGAGTGACCTGAGTGCTTGTGTTATGTGGCAGATCCTAGCGCCCGACAGGCAGCTCACCGTGATCTTCTCCTTGTTCAGCCTGGTGAGCGGGACATCAGTGTGCCTGATGATAGAGTCACCTATTACAAGTGTATCAGGTGTGTTGTTTAGCCTTAAGGGCTGTGACTGTTCGGCACACTGGCTTTGTGAGCTATGTGTTGCACGTGTTTTGTTTTGGGGTAGCGGTTGCTTGGGTGTCTGCTTTGGAGGTCTCTGCTGCTTAGACAGATTTTTATTTAGAGCCTCCAAGTAAGTATTTGTGTGTTTATGTGTTTGGTTTGCTGTCGTGGTAGGTCTATGTGAGACTGGAATTGTAGTGAGTGTGGTTTCCTTCTCCTCCTGACTGGTTACGCCAGTACTAAGTTGAGAGAGCTTAGCCTCCAGTTTGGCTATATGGTTGCATCTCTCACGTGTTGGAATTTGTTGGGAGGAGGAGAGGGTTGTCTGTGTACATGAGGCAGTTGTAACATTGCCTCAAGATTCCCAGATTCACCAGCCGGACCGGAGAGGAGATTGACAACTGACCTTTGGACATGCTAGAATAGTATTGGGAATTCCTTTATAATTGAAAAAAAGGGCCAATGGGGACAAGGTACTCAAGGGGAGTTTGTGAGGGTGTAGTGCTTTTAATTTTTTAGTGCTGACTTATATAATTGCTTTAGTGAGAAAGTGCCAGGTAACTTAAATGCAATGTGTTACAGGTAACTTAAATGCAAAAATGACAAACAGTAACTTTCTTTCACGTGAAACAAGGAAATAAGTACAGTAAGCAATGCAGATATCACTAGGGATCCACAGAAGCGCTGAAAAGCCGCGTTTTAGGTGGAATTAGTGTTTCAAGGAAATAAGCAAACAAACAACAAGCATACAAACAAAGCTAGATTCAGCAGGCCTGGATCTAGTCTATGCTACAGCAAACAAGGTGTACCAATTTCAGTAAGAAACAGTTCAAATATGCAGGCACTATAAGCCTTTAACTAGAAAGTCCTAGCTCAGAAGGGCAGAGTCCAGCTTCTCCTCCCACAAGAGTGCAGACCACGAATCTTCTTAATGTAAAATAACTGGCCTGAAGCCCAAGTGCTTAAACCAGAATTAATACACTTTTAGAATAACAGACACTGAGCTCTCAATCAGCAGTTCCCAACTTAGAAGGATGTAAGCTACCTGTCTTGCCACCACAGTGCAGGCCACAAACCTTCCTAATGTAAAACAACTGGTCTGAAGCCCAAGTGCTTAATCCAAAAGACTTAGAATGATAGCTACACTTTAATCAAGTTACTACCAAGCAGTAATAAATTCAATCGAATACTTTAAAGAATGCCTTCAGTAGAAGAAATCACAAACAGCTGTACAAGACAAAACACATCCAAATTCTAGAAAAATGAGCAATGAGAAAAATGTTACAACCAGTCCTTCTGTGAGAACTGTGATCACCAAGAGCTGTACAGAGAGACTCCTGATGCACTGTCTCCAAGCACAGATGAACTACATTAAGAACTATTACAAAAGGAAGACCAGGGCTGGGATTCACAGAAGTTCATCAGAACACAGCAAGGCTCTACTCTAACAGAGTTGTGCCGCTCAGTAAAAACTGGATTTAGAGATATGCAGAATTAGTAAGGCACTGAATTCCTTTAAATGCTTTGGCCAACACCTATGACTCAACTATCCCAGCAAATGGAGCAATTGCTGCTGGTTATTCTATAGGGCAGACTGCAACCATGTAGAGCAGTTACTTGCCTGCACTGTTCAGTTAATAGCATGCTATACTATGCTGTTAACTACTTACAGAAATAAATGGATGTACATAGCTATTACACTGCTCTGCTCGGAAGTTGCAGAGTATAGACTATTATGAATTTTTATATTACATAACTTCCAAACTGGCATAGCCTTCTATAATTCTCTGAAACCTAATTTACACAGACCATGCCCACAAAGTGCCATATTTACATGCAGCTCCAAAATACTGAGCAGCATACCTTTCAGCCTCTCAGCACAAGAAATCTGGGAAAAGCCATAGATAATGGTAACACAAAGGCCCAAAAATAGGGGCAATGTTTAAATACTCCTCTTATACCTAGAAAGTTAACAGAATCATTGGTTTTGCATTAGCATGAATTTTCTGAAGGATATGAAGTCTGAAACTCAAATGGCTGTCCTTATTTTCTGACTTCACTCTTCAGTGAATTGCAAGAAACCTAAATATTTTAAAAGGAGCATACCAGAAACATTAGGCAAAAATCTGGACAGTCCACGAAAATCTGACGGTTGAGTGGTATGCTGAGCAGTGTGCTGGGTGCTCAATTGTGAGCCATTGCCATATAGCACATTAGTTTTTACGGATCAATGTCCCACTGTGTACTACACAAGTCTGTGCAGGGTAGCGTGGGTAGTATGCATGATGCTATGAATACTGGTACACAAGTACACTATAAACAATTTTGTTTCATTCTCCAGATATCTTAGAATTTTGAAGAAATGGGAAATATGGATTATTCCAGAGCTGAAAAAGATTCTAAGACTGTAAAGTTTCTTATTTTTCTTTCGGCTGTTTCCGTTAGGGGTCACCATAACAGATCATCTGTTTCCATTTCTTCCTGTCCTTTACATCTTGCTCTGTCACACCAACCACCTGCATGTCCTCTCTCACCACATCCATAAACCTTATCTTAGGCCTTCCACTTTTCCTCTTACCTGGCAGCTCCATCCTTAGCATCCTTTTCACAATATACCCAGCATCCCTCCTCAGCACATGTCCAAACCAACGCAATCTCTCCTCTCTGGCTTTGTCTCGAAACCGTCCAACCTGAGCTGACCCTCTAATATACTGATTCCTAATACTGTCCATCCTCATCACACCCAGAGCAAATCTTAACATCTTTAACTCTGCCACATCCAGCTCTGACTCTGGCCTTTTTGTCAATGCCACCATCTCCAACCCATATAACATGGATGGTCTCACTACCTTCTTGTAGACTTTCCCTTTCACTCTTACTGGTATCCGTCTGTCACAAATCATTCCTGACACTCTTCTCCACCCACTCCATCCTGCCTATACTCTCTTCTTCGCCTCTCTTCCACACACACCATTACACTGTACTGTTGATCCCAAGCATTTAAACTCATCCACCTTCACCAACTCTCCTCCCTGCATCCTCACCATTCCTCTATTCTCCCTCTCATTCACACACATATATTCTGTTTAGTCCTGCTGACCTTCATTCCTCTCCTCTCTAGAGAATATCTCCACCTCTCCAGGTTCTCACAATGTCATCTGCAATCATAGTCCATGGGGACTCCTGTCTGATCTCATCTGTCAACTTGTCCATCACCACTGCAAATAAGAAAGGGCTCACAGTTGATCCCTGATGTAATCCCACCTCCACCTTAAATGCATCCATCACTCCCACCGCAGACCTCACCACTATAACAACCCTCTCCTCCTACCACCCAACACTACAACCTGTGAGAGGTGCACTTATCTAGCCAAACTGGAGGTAAAGCTCTCTCCAACCAACACTAAACTTGACAGTCATGAGGAGAAGGTAAATGTTTGCACCACACCCCACTCATCACATAGTCTCACTAAATCTACACCACCAAAATCCACACATAGTAACACAAAAACATTCGCAGAGGCTCTCAATAATAATCTGTCTAAGCAACAGAGTCCTCCAAAGCAGAAACGCAAGTAACATCTATCCCCCAACACAACCCAAATGACACATAGCCCACAGACTCAGTGTGCCACTCAACCACAGCCAATAAGGCAAAACAACGTACCCAACACACTAGTCATAGGTGACTCTATAGTCAGGCACACTGATGTAACACTTACCAGGCTAAACAAGGAGAAGGTTACTATCAGCTGCCTGTCGGGTGCCAGGATCCACCACATAACCCACGCACTCAGGTCACTCCACAACAAGTACAAATATGACTCTGTCATTGTCCATGTTGGTGTGAATGATCTGAGATGTACCTCCCTGGACTACATGAAAAGACACATGGAAGAGCTCTCCAATCTTGTAGCCCAGGCTGGTATGACCCTAGCCCTGAGTAGCATTCTGCCATCACCCAGAATGATACCGCAGTACAAGGACAAAATGACTGACTTCAACAATTGGCTAAGCTTCTGGTGTCATTCTAAGGGGATCCAGTATCTGTCTGCTTGGGATGACATGGTCGACAGACCATGATGCTTTGCCACAGATGGCCTGCGCCTGTCGCCCCTGGGATTCCGGATACTGGCTAAGGCTCTTGCTGCTCCATATAGTGCCTTTTTTAGGCAAGGCTCAAATAACAAATTCACCACTGTAACAGGAACAGGCAAGCAAAAACTGAGGGTAATGGTACTCAATGCTAGAAGTCTAAATCTCAAAATGCACTCACTCGAGGCACTCCTTAAAATGGAAAACATCGATATCTGTGCAGTGACTGAGACCTGGTTCAAGGCTCCAGAGAGCACCCCTGCACTACCAGGCTATAACTCATACCACACTTTTCGGCCATGTAACCTGGACCGAAACACCTAAGGTGGAGGTGTGTCCATATTCATTAAGGATATCCACACCTCCAGGCTAGTTGCTCAGCATAATGCATCCGAGGTTATCCAAGTGCAACTAACTCTGGGCAAAACTGCAATCCAAACTGTAGCTTGCTACAGATCCCCCACCATGCCCCAGGATTCCCACTCCTCTTTTCTTGATGTACTGGAAAATATTTGGGTTCAACCAAACACCCTAATAATGGGTGACTTCAACTACCCCACCATTAACTGGGAAAACTACTCGTGTGCCAACTCCTTAGCTCAACGCTTTCTGGAATTCATAAACTCCAATGCCCTGGATCAACTTATCCACACCCTCACTAAGGGCAACAATATCCTAGACCTAGTCATTACCAACATGAGTGACCGGTGTTTCACACCTGAAGTCAACTCCTCGTTGGTCCGATCCAACCATAAGCTAATCACCCTTGATATCCACATCCCACCCCAAACCCCCATTAAGGAATTCATGGTAAAAAACTTCTCCAAAGCCAAATTCATGCTTCTTAAGACAGAAGGGGTGAACGTCATGACACCCATGCAGATGGACAATACAGTTACAACTGCTGAATCCTACAGAAATGCACTCTATAAGCACTTACACAAGTGCATGGATCATGCTATCCCAAACAGAACCAAGATGCTATCCTCCAAAAAAAGGAAGCCAATCTGGTGGTCCCCTGCCATAAACAAACAGTACAACAGAAGGAAGAAACTGTTGCAAAAGAGAGTAAAATCCCATGAGTGGAGGAGCTCCCTTGTCAGCCTCAGTAACAAGCTGAGATCCCTTATAAGATCCTACAAAGCTAGCTACCAAAACAAAATCGCCACTAGTTCTAAGGACAACCACAAAGCATTCTATAGCTATGTCAAGAATCTCGATGGCAACACCCAGATCTGCTCTGAGTAACAGCACAACGGCACGAAAATTACAGAACCAACTGATATTGCCATCATCCTGGCATATAGTTTCAGTGCTAACTTTACCCCCCCCCCACACCCCCTAAGGGGCCCATATCTATAATCTGCAGAATGCAGATTCCCTGTAATCACAACTACGCAGGTAAAAGCTGCACTCTCTAAAGCCAAAAACACAGCATCCATGGGACCGGACATCATCCCAGGCTGCATTTTACACGAACTTCAGAACAAACTGGCTCCCCACTTAAGCACCATGTTCAATAATAGCCTTGCATCAGGCTTTGTGCCCACTGAATGGTGCACAGCAACAGTTAACCCACTCCACAAAGGGGGGAGCCACCACTGATCCTGGGAACTATCGACCTATTAGCCTGATGAGCCTGGTCTGCAAGGTCATGGAACGTATCATCATGGAATGCATAAACAAAGACATTGGTAACCTCCAAACTCTGGTTCCCACCCAGTTCGGGTTTGTGAAAGAAAGATCATACCTCCTGAACCTGATCGACTTCTTTGAGGCAGTCACCAAAGCCGTAGATGAGGGTAAGGTGGTTCACACAGTCTATCTTGACCTAGCCAAGGCTTTTGACACCATCCCCCATTCTGGAATTATAGCTAAACTCACTAAACTAGGTATAAATCCCTACGTCACAAGATGGGTTGCCAACTGGCTCACTGACAGAACCCACACTGTAAAAGTTGCAGACTCCAAATCTGACCTCAAAGCAGTGACAAGTGGAGTACCACAGGGTTAAGTCCTGGAACCTCTCCTGTTTGGTATCTATTTCTCTGAAGTACAGGCTAACACAGAATGCCTCTGGCTAACGAAGTTTGCAGATGACTGCAAACTGGGAGCCATAGTCAAGTCCCCAAATGATGGTGACATCCTACAGAAGAGCCTCGCTGAGACAGATGCCTGGTGTCAGAACCATGGCCTCAAGCTCAATGCCAAAAAGTGCAGTGTCATCCCCTTTAGTAAAAACTCTGTACCCATGAACTACCACATAGGCAGCAATCTACTTAACACCAAATGTGTGATAAGAGACCTTGGGACCCAGGTGGACAGTAGTCTCTCCTTTGATAGTCACTTCGCCACAGTAGTCAAGAAGTCCTTCTACATGGCACACATCATAAAAGGGTTCTCATCTAGGAAAAAAGAGGTCTTTGTTCCCCTCTACTCGACACTCATTACACCCACTATAGAGTACAACTCCCCTTTTGGAATGTACCTCACAAGACATCTGCAGCAGCAGGAAAGGCCACAGAAGTACCTCACAAAGGGGATTACTGGCCTCAAACAAATGCCCTACATTGACCTCCTCAAAAAACTCCAGCTTTACTCTGTAGCATATCGCCTACTCCGAGGTGATCTCTGCCTAACATATAAAGCTATGTCAAACCCAGAGCTGTTGGACATGCTACACCTAAATAAATCCCAATCCCTCCGAGCTACATGCTCTAGAGACCTAAACCTTGTCACCACAATAAACAGGACATGCTGGAGGGATAGATTCCTGTCCCAGAGACTTCCCATACTCTGGAACAGGCTACCCATCTATGTCAAGCAAAGTTCTTCATTAGCACTCTTCAAGAAAAATCTTGATGAGTGGATGGGAAATAGGAAATACATCCCGGGGATCACTTCTGTGTCTCAGCTCGACAGTGGCACAGGAAAATAACTTTCTTGGGTGGTGTAAGCCAGGGAACCTTGTTGGCTAGGCTTACGTGGGCCCTTGGGCCGATAGCCTAGTACCTACCTATGAACCTATGAACACTACCCTCGTACATATCCTGCACCACTCTTACATACTTCTCTGCCACTCCTGACTTCCTCATACAACACCACAACTCCTCTCCAGGCATCCTGTCATATGCTTTCTTTAAGTCTCCAAAGACACAATGCAACTCCTTCTAACCTTCTCTATACTTCTCCATCAACACTCTCAGAGCAAACATCGTATCTGTAGTGCTCTTTCTTGGCAGGAAACCATACTGCTGATCACTAATCATCACCTCCCTTCTTAACCTAGCTTCCACTACTCTTCCCCATAACTTCATGCTGTGACTGATCAATTTTATCCCTCTGTAGTTACTACAGCTCTGCGCATCACACTTATTCTTAAACATTGGTATCAAAACACTTTGTCTCCACTCCTCAGGCATCCTCTCACTTTCCAAGATTTCATTAAACAATCTGGTTAAAAACCTCCACTGCCATCTCTCCTAAACACCTCCATGCTTCTACAGGTATTTTATCTGGCCCAACAGCCTTTCCATTCTTCATCCTGTTCATACCTGTCCTTAGTTCCTCCTTGCTAATCCATTGCACCTCCTGATTCACTATCCCCACATCATCCAACCTTCTCTCTCTCTAATTTTCTTCATTCATCAGCCCCTCAAAGTACTTTTTCCATCTGTTCAACACACTCTCCTCGCTTGTGAATATATTTCCCTCATTATCCTTTATCACCCATACCTGCTGCACATCATTCCCAGCTCGGTCCCTCTGTCTAGCCAATCGGTACAGGTCCTTTTCTCCCTCCTTAGTGTCCAAACTTTCATACAACTACCCATACACCTTATCCTTAGCCTTTAGCACCTCTCTCTTTTCCATGCACCTCATCTCCTTATACTCCTGTTTACTTTCATCTTTTTTTTGAGAATCCCACTTCTTCTTCACTACTCTCTTTCTCTGTATACTGTCCTGTACTTCCTCATTCCACCACCAGGTCTCCTTGTCCTCCTTCCTCTGTCCAGATGTCACACCAAGCACCTTTCTAGCTGTCTCCCTTACCAGCTCTGCTGTAGTTACCCAGGTATTTAGTAACTCTTCACTGCCACCCAGTGCCTGTCTTAACTCTTCCCCATACTTCACCTCACAATCACCCTTTTTTACTTCCACCATTTGATCCTTGGGACTGCCCTCACACTCCTCCACCTCTTCTTGATCACAGTCATCCTACAGACCACCATTCTATGATGCCTAACTACACTTTTCCCTGTCAACACTTTACAGTCTCCATCTCCTTCAGACTGGCCCTCCTGTATAGGATATAATCCACCTGTGTGCATCATCCTCCACTCTTGAACATCACCCTATGCTCCTCCCTCTTCTTAAAATACGTATTCACCACAGCCATGTCCATTCTTTTTGCAAAATCCACTATCATCTGACCTTCTGCATTCCTCTCCTTAGCAACATACCTACCCATCACTTCCTCATCTCCTCTGTTCCCTTCACCGACATGCCCATTGAAATCCGCTCCAGTCACCACTCTCTCCCCCATGAGTACACTGACCACCACTTCATCCAACTCCCTCCAACCTTTTTCTTTCTCATCCATTGCACACCCAACTTGTCAAGCATATGCACTAACAACATTCATCATTACACCAATAATTTCCAGCTTAAACATGACTCTATCAAACACTCTTCACCTCCAAAACACTCTTGGCATACTGTTCCTTCAGGATAACCACTACCCCATTTCTCTTCCTATCCACACCATGACAGAACAATTTCAAACCACCTCCAATACACCTGGCCTTACTCCCTGTCCATATGGTCTCTTGTACGCACAATATATCAACCTTCCTTCTTTCTATCATATCAGCTAGCTCCCTCCCTCTACCAGTCATACTGCCAACATTCAAAGTTCCTACCCTCACTACCACAGTCCTAACCTTCCTCCTCTCTTCCTGCCTTCAAGTATGCCTTCCCCCTTTTCTTTTCCTTCTCCTTTGGCCAACACTAGCCCAATTTCCACCACCACCCTGTTGGCTAACAGTACTGGTGGTGGTCGTTGTTAACCCGGGCCTCGACCAATCCGGAATGGAAATCTGTACTGTTGTCTGCATATGTCATTTGGCAAATGCTTTACACTGGATGTCCTTCCTGACGTAACCTTCCTTATTTATTTGGGCTTGCGACCGGCACAAAGAAATGCACTGGCTTGTGGCATCCCCAGTGGCTGGGTTATAAGACTGTAAAGCTACACTATCAAAAAATAAAATATTTTTTCATTGTATAATAAAGCTTCATTTGATGCAAACAGTTCATGAAATGGCTAATGATGTATATGCATATGTAGATCAACAGATATACATTGTCAACATGGATGTCTTGGCCAAGTAAGAGGTATAAGACAGTAGATGCTTTCATGAGCCGCTTTATTACAGATCAACTCCAATGCACTATCACATCCTCATTATTTCCAGTAACCTTAGCTCCTCTTAAAAGATGCATATACTGTTCTCACATATACCTATCCCTGTTTCTTTAAAATACAACTACATACTATAGTTTAATTTAGAAGCAACAATTAAAAATATACACAATCATTATATGTATAAGTACATCATGTAAACTATACAGAAAAATTAAATTCACAAAAAAACCTTGAACTTTGTACTCCAATATTTATGTTTCAGTTTATTTATAGTCACTTTATCTGAGTGGTTCCTTAGTTTTTTGTTAGTTAGCAGCACTGGAATCACAGGAATGATTAGCTTCAGTTGGATTAATGTAGAAAAACCTAGCAGGTTTTTTTAACAACTTCAATCAGTAGGTTGAAAAGATTCTGAGATGACACTTCACTCATCTCCTCACAATGGATTCAACAACTCTTCTTTTTATAGAAACATAACTGTAATATGTGGTTGACAATATCTTGAGTACTGTAGACTGGACAAGTGGGTTCCAGATCCTACAGAGCTGACAGCAGCCACTGTCCTCGAACAAAATACCAGACAATCGATAAAACTGATTACTGTGCCTTGAAACTGACTCTGAACTCCAAAAGAATTCTAACGTATCTTACACTTTTAGTAAAACTGAAACATTCTTAAATGTTCTTTCAAAACAAAATTCCTGAATATATACCACTCTCTTCTACAACAATTCAACAGATGTCCATCTAATATTAGGTACTGGCAGAGAAAATGTAACAGGCAAGTAGGATAAGAGACCATGATGCATTGATTGCTGTGCTGGAGATCAATATATAGACTGTAGTAATATATTCCTAAAATCATGACCAGATAAATAACTTATGAACCACAGGATTCACATTTCTTCAAAAGATTTCTCTCTTTTGTACCATAAGTTCCACACACCATTTACTCTTTAAATATCTAACATTTGATGTGTTCAAATTCCCATTGTTTGTCACAGTTAAAACATTTCTGACTCATCAATGGAGAAACCTTATCAGGTAATTCTGAATAACTGGCTAAAAACAGGTGAAAATAGGAATGCTTATACTGAAATAAGTCATATGCTAAGTGCACCCAAGGTGTGAATGGAAAATCAATGGAAAACTGTGAGCTATCATTACTTTCTGATACTGACTTCAGAATGTACAACATACTTCATTATTTTGTATTACAGGTTCAGATATCAGAAGCTCTTGCTTACACTTACTCATGCCCAAATGTGTCTCGTTGATTTTATTTAGCATGCTGTTGTGTAGGAATGATAACAGTTTAATTAAAAAATAACCCTTGAATGCATACAGCTTCTCCTGGTAGGAAAGGTAAGATCTAGTGTTTGGACGTATTGATATTGCATTATCTGACTATACTGTGTTAACAACATCATAAAGTAACCGAAGTTCAATGTCATTTGTGGAAGAAGTCATTAACTCTTGCAACTTTACATAAGACAATGGCAACTGAGAGTCAATCTGCAATATTTCTGGATCTTTCTCAAACAAACCTTCCTTACATTCATGCAGATATGGTCTATTCAGGGTACAAGTTATATGAATCAGCTTACTAGGTTCATACAGAAATTACGCATCGTAATTTCCAGAGTATTCTTTGAAGTCTGTCAGGTACTTTATGTAGACTTTTTTAAATGCACTCGAATGTGGTTTATCAACTGATCTCACAATAATTATTTTACCAGAAGTAGAATTTCATTGCTTTCTCTATATGAGCACTGCATGTTTGAGCAACAATTAAAGTTATGGAAGCATATGATATTGATCTGCCTTCTTGCAAAAGACTGCACAAATACACTGTTGACTGGCAAATACCTACACAATGGCAGGCAACATCACACCACAGAAAGTACAGTTGTGTACACTTATCATAACTGTAGATGTTTGAGTGTATTCACTGTTGCAGTCCTAGAGCCCATATGTTAGGACTGCAACAGTGAAACACAAAGAACATTATAAGTATAGGTGCTACAGTAACAAAGGTTTAAGAAAATCAAACCTTTTCTCTTGATCTATTCACTAAAACTATATTGTACCATAGCATAGTCACCTCTTGAGTGGTACTGTCACATCTGACAAGTTAGAGATGGACTTGGGTATATGTTACACTATACCTAGGAAAGGCCAAGAGATGACTATCATGAGGCTTTTCCAGATCTGCAATGGCATTCACTTTCTCAGCATCAGCTTTAAGTCATTCTGTTGGGAAAAAAAACATGGCCATATACTTGGCAGAAATTTCAGACGACTGGTATTTACTTCTGTTCAGCTTTAAGCCTTTTAGTCTCGATCTGTTCGGCAGTTTTAACACAGATCTTTTTCTTATTTTGCAGTACTTTACAATAAATATTATCATGTATGCTGAAGAATTCATCCAATGCCTCGACTATACTTGTTATAGCTCTTTGAAATACTTGTGGAGCCAATGAGATATTACAAGGTAACCTCAGAAAACTGCATCTTCTTAAAGGCATATTGAAGAACACAGTCTGAAAGTAGTTTCATAAAGCTCAATCTGCTGCAACTCTTGGTTAGCATAATGCACAAAGAAGAACTTCGCATTAAGCATAGCTGTTTCTGCCTCTTGAACTTTGACTTTTACTTAGTAAAGTCTTGAGGATTTATGTACATCCTTAACCTAATTAAAATCTGTCACCATACTATTTCCTCTTTCGTTCATTTTTGTTTGTTTGATTATGATCCCATTTTTCATAATTTTAATTATTCAGTTCTAGTACTGAGCACAACTGTAACTCTTCTCAGAGTATGAATTAGTGCTACTGCTTTAGAAAAAGTCTTTCAGACAAACAGGAATATCTCTGCAAAAAGGCACCAATACCTTGCAACACACTCAGCACTCGCGGGCATGTGTTTCTACATCTACAGTAATGTACTAATCACAGACAATCTTACTGTGCCTGCTTGACTCATCACTTTCCTTGTTACTAACTTGCATCTGTGGATATTTTCCTTGTATATGGTCCTTAGATTGAACAATAAACTAATTCTTTCCAGCACTAGCTGAAATACTGATCAAATATTCATGATCACCTCTGTGACTACTCTTTGTGATTTTACATATGCTTCTGTACCTCTTCAGCATTACTGGATTAACTGCTCTGACTTTTCACTGTACTTCTACTATAGACTTTCACCTTCTCAACTGTTTCATATCTACTGCAAACCAAAATATCTGTTTGCATTAACTGAGCTTGCAGAAACACTATTTGAAACAGCAATCTGTACTTTTAAGTTTCTACTCACAATCCAGTAAGCCTTGACATGACTTGACCAAAAGGCTTTACTTTGTGAACTAAATACTAAGCGGGCATATATGCTGACCTGAATACTCAATTGTTTGAATACAACTGACATGCCTTTAATCAAAAGCTTTTCTGAGCAGCATTTGTTCATGCTAATAGCAGCAGCCCGATATGAATGCACTCCATCATTAATGAAGTTACTGACTGCTTTAACACTGTATGAAGTATACAATTTACTCACTGTACAGAATTAATTTGTGACAACAAACATTTCAGCTTTACACATCCTTTGCCTCTAAAACATTTGTCTATTGTTGTAACATTTTATGTCACTTTTACAAAATGGTTATGACCTCAAGCACAGCATTTAAATCTCATAAAGTGCTTTACAACATTCTTTGTCCCACCTGTAACCACACTGTTTGCAATGGGTGTTTATTACTAGGTGCTGTCTTGGATGCTTGGAAGACCAGGTTGCTTTTTAAGACACTCTTATTCTCACTTGCAGCCCTTATTTTTGTACAGTGTAAAATTTTCAGTTACACTTTTAGGTTGAATATCTGAAAGTTTACTTGTGCTACACATATATACATGCCTGTCAGGAGCGGCCTTAGGTCAACTGGTGCCCTAGGCAAAAGGGCTTCATGGTGCCCCCCATGACACCACCTGGCGCCCCATCCTGGTCTACCTACACCAGATAAATACTGGAAAAGTGCCTGTGCTACAGAGGCACCCCAGGCGGCTGCCTAGTTGGCCTATGCCTAAGGCCGGCTATGATGCCTGTTCAGTATCATATCTGCTTCTCTGAGTAATATGCCTCTGACACAATCACTTCTGATTTCACAAACAACTTAATCTCTTATTAATAAAACAGACAAAATACTCCAAAACCTTTTGCTTTCTAAAGGAAAATACATCCATTTGCAATATGGTTTACAATATGCTTGAAATGTGTCTTTTTAAGACAGAAATCTTGTCTCTCTCCCCTCTTTCTAAAAGTGCAATTGTTAAATTGAAGAAATACTACCAAAAAATATGGGTGGTTCAGTGAAGTACGAAAACAAAATAAATACTTTCAACGAGAAGAATTTAAGATTGTAATTCATGAAAACAAATTATTTAATTAAGGTAAGTGCGACTGTATGAAAAATGAGACATCTGACTTAAAAATAACAAAATTAGAGTTGGTCTGCTATTGCTCATGGATGTGATACAGTAGAAGCCTCTATTAAATCTATCAGACTAACACCACAAATAGCTATAAACACAGAGCAGTTCAATACATTTTCTTGCATCAATAATGTTTAATTCTTACACCATGTTGTATATGTACACCAACAGCAAATATGCATTCTCAAAATGAGTGAAAAAGATAAGTTATACAAGTAATGTATTCACCAAAAGCTTTACTACATGCTACTCTAATGGTAAGGCTGCAAGACAAATGTTCTCATTAGCTTTAGCTCTCTTTAAAGACACATGAACTGTGTTCATATATTGCTTCATATGTGGTACCAAGTGTACAGTGTTGAGATCACATGATCACTGTAATGCAATGAACAGTACAACACACAGATGCAGACTCACACGTGTTTGTGTGTGCATGCATGTATACAGAGAAAGAAATCTAAAACGGGGAACTATTATATTATTAAATATAGGTTTACAGTTTTATTGGCAATGAGCTACATACAGTGACTTGCTATCTATATAGTTCATCTAGAGAGTTTTCAGACAGACTATAGACCTACTAGAAGTTAGATGACATACTCTGTGCATGTATGTTATTTACTAAGCCTCCTGACACTACAGACAATTATGACTGGGTCGTCAATCATAACCTGTTTATTATGTGTTCTTGACTTGGATGGCAAGAAATGAATCTTGAGTTTCATGTCAAGAGCACATATTTCAAAGTTATGATTGGTAACACAATTATAATTCTTTGTAGCGCATGGAGCTTTTGAAAAATTAAATGCAGAAGTCTGTGCTGTTTTTGCCATATGTTAAAGTTATATTAAAGACACCGATGTTTTTTTTAGAATATTTGTATGAATGGCTTAGTTCAAAGGAAAAAGAGTATTTTTGGATGGTAACTTTGGATATACAATCCCTACTTACCGTCATTCCCAATACGTATGGTATTGAAGCCATTAGACAATTTTTATGCCAAAATGGGCAAAATACAGGAAGCTATGTGGAAACTATAGAAGAGCTTCCTGAGTTACTACTAAATAACAACTTTTTTTGTTCGATAACAAGGTGTACCATCAGATTTCTGGTGTGGCAATGGTGACTCCCGTTGCCAACACCTATGCTAATTTAGTACTGAATAAATGGGAGAATTAAGTCATTTTTAATAGACCATCAGAATATGTCACAAAAGTAAAATGCTTTAAGCGTTTTGTGGATGATGTTTTTTTCGTTTGGTATGGTACAAAAGGGGAATTAGATCTGTTTTTGGAATATTTGAACTCAAGCACTGACTTTCTGAAATTTACTATGCTTAGCTCTATTAAGAGTATTAATTTTCTAGATATCTCCATAGATTATGATGGGGTTGATTTACATATTACTGTTTATAGGAAAACAACGCATAAAAGTTAGTTTCTACATCACAGCAGCATGTATGCTCCTCATATATTTAGGGGCATTACTAAAGGCCAGTTTATTCGTATAAGTGGGTTAAACACTAATTTGGAAAGGTGTCAGCAACAAATGACTGAATTGAAACAAGAATTTATAAGTAGAGGATATGATCAAAAAAATCTGGATCAGGAAATCAATGAGGTGCTGCAAATGAGACATTCTGCAGCTAAACCTAGTTTCAGTTCAAGATCGACTTTAGAATTGGCTGATAGACACAATATGTGTAGTAATAATGATAAGTTACATTATGTTACAACATATAACAGATCTACTAATGCTATTAAGAGAATTATAAATAAGAAGTGGTGTACATTATGGTCTTTGCCAGGCTTATGTCCATTTATTGTCTCTGTCCCTAGGTTTTCATATCGGAATTGCCCCAATCTAAAACAAAAATTATGTTATAAGGACATAAATACCTTCATAAATAAGAAGTTATCCAAGCATTATGGTACTATTCCATGCTACAATTGCTGCTGCTGTGAACTTATTAATAGAGAAGATATATTTGTTGAAGATGCATTGCTGAGTTCGTATTTTTGCTTTTTGGAATAAAACACATATATGTCATAAATGTTAAGCTTTGATTTGTTACCATACATACAAATGAACTGAGGAGCAATTTTTGTAAACAGTTTAAAACTTGATGGCAAAATTGTTTATTTACACACATTTACATACGGTTTATACACTGAAGAATGCTGTTTACGTATTAAACCATTTGTTGTACAGCGTGCACAAAATATTTTTGCATTTGTACATACAATGAAGTACATTTAGTCTAATTTACAAATTTCGTGACATTTAAAAGTTTTGACAATTTTTTAATGATTACTGAATTATTAATACAGACCAGTATGTTTTTTCTTGTACCTTTATTGTGGTCCCTTCTGCGGTACTGTTTACACAGTTAGTGTAAAATTGAAAGAATGCTCTTTTCCCCTGTAGTATGCAGCATTTTATTGCAGTATTGTTTTGTAAAGATACATTTGCTGTATTCTGTGAGAACTGTATATATGCTTGCCCTCTGGATTTTGTTTAGACAGTGACACTCTGATCTAAGGAAAGAATTTTAACATGACATTTTGGTCCTTTTGGACAAAAGAAATTACACTGAGTTCTGTTTGTAATATCATTTACCCTGTACAACTTTATATTAGTAACATTAGTCTTGTATGCCTTTTCTGCTGGGGTGTCTGCTACTTCTGGTGCTATTATACAATTACAAAAAATTATAAAAAAACAAAAGGGATATTGGCTTAACTAACACATGTTTAAAACCACAAACATTTATATTATTGGCATCTGCTGTTGTCTGCCTTTTGCTCTTGTACATTTTAAACAAACGCAATTTAGGTGAGAAGAAAATACATGCATGTTACTCGTGACTTTCTGTCTTCACTGCTTTTCACTACTCTCATTTGATTTCTATACACTAGAACTGTTCTGTTACTTGAAATGGTGATTTTGAAGCTGAGCTATGAAAGGCTGTCCCTATGAGCAGGTCATAAGAACAGTGTCATATGTCCTACTTTACTATTTAATGGATAAGCGTCTTGCTTTAACTGAATAAAAGTTTTAAAACATTTGGGAATAAAAATCCAGAAACATCTGAGTAATGCATCTGTCCATACATCAGATCTTGCCGTATATGCTACCCATTTTCCAAATGCAGAGTAGAGTGTTGTATATTATTTTTGTCAGCATAGCTAATTGCTGTTTAAGATCTGGAATCTCTCTCTTTAACTCTTTACTAACCAGATGTTTCTTGTCTTGTAAGTTTGCATGGGCTGTCTGATATGTCTCAGTAACCTGCTGACTCTAAAGCTATTATGCACTTCTGGGTTTGCATATGTTGTTTAAACTTCCGGAACTCATTTTGTCTGTCTTTTAGAAGTTTATTAAATTTTCTGTCAGTTCACCACGAACCTCATCTCTGTCCTTATCTGTTTTGTGCTGTGCAGTGGCTTTATTCCAATTCTGTCTAAAGGGTGTAACAAGATGTACAGAATATTCTGGCAGTAACTGATCTGACTGCTGTTGTAACTCTGAATTGAACATTTTATACATGGTGACAGGACATAACTGTTTAACCTGTGGAAATAATGCAAGTGTATGACCCTTATCTGCTGGTTTACCATTAACGATGGTCTACAGTGTATTTTTATGACTTTGCACAGAGAAAGCAGTTCCATATGACTTCCACAATAAACATTTACTCCAGGATTCAATAAACTCCGTGCAGGAATAATGCTATTCCTGCATGGAGTGAACCATCTCGGTGTCCATTTTCACATACCTTTAACAGCAGCGTGCCTTGCATATTCATGAAGGAGCACTACTGTTAGGGCAAGTGGGCACGAACATTACTGAGTGCAGGAAACATGTTTAAGTAGTGCATGCACATCTAACACACCCCTGCACTCTCAAAGTGCCATAAGCCACTTTTTAAATGCATTTCAGTGTCTGCGGCCACTGAAAGCAAATATAATAGTAAAACAGTGTCTGCAGACACTGAAATAGCTAGGAGATCATGCAATGAATGTAGGTTGTGTGTGACAGGTACTGTCACACACACCCTGCATTGTGAAAATGCCATATGGCACTTTCCAAGTGCTTTCAGTGTCTGTGGACACTGAAAGCAGGACGTTTAGATAGTAAGTAATGCAGGATCAGCATTGTCAAAGTCCATACAGCATTTTCAAAGTGCCTTCAGTGTCCGCTGACACTGAAAGCAGGAAGTTTAGATATGAAGCAATGCAGGGGGTGTGTGACAGGTACTGTCACACGCTCCCTTCATTGTCAAAGTGTCATACTGCATTTTCCAAGTGCTGTCAGTGCCCATGGACACAAAGCAAGAAGTTTAGATAGGAATCAATGCAGGCTTTGTGTGACAGGTACTGTCACACACCCCCTGCATTGCGAAAGTGTCATATAGCCATACCCCTCAACTGTGCAGGTTTTCGCAGAATGTCCAGATGTCTGCCTCACATACCTCTCAACCTCTTAGAGCAAGAAATCTGGACAAAGCCATAAATAATGGGGGGACAAAGGCCCAAAAATACAGACACTTTTTAAATATTGCTCTTACAAACTCAAGAAAGTTGATATAATAACAGGTTTTGCAATAGCATGGACTTCCTGAAGGGTATGAAGTCTGAAACTCAAATGTCTCATTATTTCTGACTTAAACCCTGAGTGATTTGCCAATGACATGCTAGAGGACCGCAATCATATGGGAAATGAACCAAAATTATGAGGCAAAAATCTGGACATTCTTCAAAAATCTATACAGTTGACAGGTATGCTGCATCATATTTCTGATGGGTTTTCCCAAATATCTGTCCCTACCTGGTAAATAGCAGAGGATTGGAGTCATTAAATAATGACAAACATTTGAGTTTAAGACTCCACATCCATCGGAAAAGTCATGCTAATGCAAAACTTATCATTCTATCAACTTTCTAAGTTTGTAAGAGCAATATTTAAAATCTGTCCCTATGTGCCACCTTACAATTGCTCTTACTGTGACTGACAAGGAGTATTGATACATGTAAATAAAGTGGTTTTATTTATTTCCTTTTTTTTCTGGTCTAAGGTATGTTTAAGCATAGCTAAGTGGGTTTGCGCATTAGGGCCTTCTGCTCACATTGCTTAAACATCTCATAGCAGCTAAATAAAAATGTATAACAAAAATTTCAAAGACGAGATAGCATAGAGGCTGGAGTCCAAGCTTTGCATTCAGGCGTTCAAGGCTCGAGTGCTAAGAAAGGCACATTATTTTTACATGGGTAAGCATTGTTAAAATTAATTTTCTATGACAGATTATGTAGTATGTGATATTTGTCACCTAGGGTAGTGTAGCTGGTCTAAAATGGAAGTGTGAGTGCATATAACATGTGAAATCACCCATGTATAGACAAGTGTCCCATACAGTATAGTCACACCCCATCGTAATGTAATGTAATGAAAGCACATAGGGGGATGTCATGTAAAGTAAATCATACACGCTTAGTAATATTTCGGTAATGAATTAAACTACAATCCTGATATTTTTTTTAAATGAAAACTGAAAAATGCTAAGTAGTGCTCAGTTATGCTTATCTGGTTTACGCATTGCTTAGACGTAAATTCTAAGCAGCAGTTAGCAGTGCTCAGCATTTACCCCTTTAAGCACTGTTCAACTCAGCTTAGCAGATTTGCACACCACTGGGCTCAACAGTTTCAAAATGGTCCAATGACAGCAAAGGGTGTATATATTTCATATTTCATTTAAATCTTGTTTTTACAGCTCCACAATCTACAGTTTTTATTAACTGCTGGTTCTCAGAACAACCTCAGTTAATGCATGCTGTCAAAGCCATATTTGCTGTGGAGAACTTGTATACATTCTAGTTCTACAACATACCAGAGTAAACACAACAGTTTGTGGCATAGATCTTTATTACAGTGACATGACACAGTGCTTTAGTACTACATATCCTGTAGCTCAATATTAGTTGGACAATTTTTATTTATTCGGTTAACACAGTAACAGTATACCTACTCGCAGTTAACAATGTACTCCTTCTTAGTTATTTGCACTATACACTGCAAGACAGATTTGTACTCACAGGAATACAGCCAGAACATGTTGTAGTTGATCTGTGCAGGTACTATGTCAGGCGGTAGTGAAGGAGCGTGCTGTCGGGTGTAGCGCTGGAGCATTCAGGAGTCCAAGGTCATGACTGGACTCTTTGTAGAAAACCATGATGAGAGACTGCTGCAGGGCCAGTATCAGGGCTCACAATACAAAGCGGAGGCCTGGGACTGTCTCACATGTGATCTCACCAGTCATAATGGCATCCCCTGAACTGGTGAGCAGGTACGGCATCATTACGCTGACCTAAAGCGGAGGAAGAGGGCACTCACAGCCCAGTGGATCCAAGATGCATGAGCACGGAATGTTCCAGTAGTGTGTAAGTATCAGTATCAAGTAATTTGTACCAAAGTCTAGCCTGAGTATGTGATAGAGAGGTATGCAGTCCCCCCCCTCCAGCTGCAGCAGAGAGGGCTAACAACACTGAAGCCCATGACAACAGACTGCTAATGCTGTGCTGACAAGCTGATGAGTACAAATCTGTCTTGCAGTATACAGTGCAAATAACTAAGAAGGAGTACATTGTTTACTGCCAGTAGGTATACTGTTACTGTGTTAACCGAATAAATAAAATTTGTTCAACTAATATAGAGCTACAGGATATGTAGTACTAAAGCACTATGTCATGTCACTGTCATAAAGATCTCCACCCCAAACTGTTGTGTTTACTCTGGTATGTTGTAGAACTAAAATGTATACAGGTAATCCACAGCAAATATGGCTTTGACAGCATGCATTAACTGATGTTGTTCTGACAACCAGCTGTTAATAAAAAATGTAGATTGTGGAGCTGTAAAACAAGATATAAATGAAATATGAAATATATACTGCACTAAGCTCTGAACTCTGAATAGTAATGTGTAATGTATCACAGTGTGTCCCATGTAGCATTGCTGTGTGTTAACCTTTGCTTTCCAGATTGTATTATTTCAAAGGATTAATGCACAGTACACTATCTGTCATGCATGCATTTCAGGATTACAAGGTCAGACTGTCTAACCAAGAGATCATTAGGCAGAAACCAGTCAAGCAAGAAACAGCAGTTCCCCAGTAGCTCAGTGTGGTGAGAAATAGCTTAGTTGTTAATTTTGCACACCAAGACACGGTTCGAATCCAGGGAGTGGTAATACGATGTGTGCATATTTACACACAAGGAATCAGGAATAAATGCAGAAACAGACAGGTAGTGTTAACAGACATTTTCTCCACAAGTTTTACAGGTAAAGAAATGTTGGTAGTAACTGTATGAAGGGTATACTAATACACCATGTACAACTGTTCCACTATCCAACCCCATGCCTGCAAATGACTGCAAAATAGGTACATACAACATGCACTCTTCCCAATACATGTCTCTCAAGTGACACAGACACAGACACACTGGACACAGATAGGAAACCAGGTAAATCATGCCAGTAGCACACTCACATAGCAGTGCAGGGTACCCATTCTGTGCCAGATATGCAACCCTGACATGTACAAGTCCTCTCTAGTCATATACCACCCTACCCAGAGTTGTCACAGTTTGCCCCATATCCTTCCAGGTTGACAGTTTAAAAGGCATGTCAGTGCTACAGAAGATACGGGCCATAGGTAGATGTAAAGTGAGGGCAGACCTGTAGAGTTTTGAGCAGTTTTGTTGTGAAAAATAGAAGCCTAAACAGTTGTTATTGGACTTTTTGTCTCTCCCCCCACCCCTTATCTGTGGCAGTAATTATTTTTCATATACTACGGGTATGTTCTTCTCAAAATCTAATATTGGTACTTGTGTTCTATTAACGTTCATATATTTGATTGGTTGTATGTTAACATACCTTGCTCAAATACCACTGTTGGTGGCCTGTTGCCGTCAATGTTATTGGCATGCTGTTACAATGCAAACTGTTGTTCCATTTATGCATGTGCTCTGTTTGCTATGCAATTGCTTCAAATCTGTTGTATGGGATTAATTGGAACACCCACTCATGCTGTTATAACTAATCTTGAAATGTTTCATTCATGACTAACCAATATATTTTGCAGATCCCGGCAGATCTGCCTGTCCCGCCTCATCTGGCCATGGCACTGGGCCCCAGCACGTCTGGGACCCAACCTGGAACTGCCTCCTCTGCTGGTCCTGGACCACCTTCGGGTGAAACCGCCTCAGGGGACGGGGACCATCCCCCCCGGGTGCGGGAGCAGATGGGAAACCAACACCCACTGCCAGTTCTGGGGTATGGTGTGCAGTGTCATCCTCATGGAGATGGATGGACAGCTGCGCCAGACGGAGGGCTGCCTGGTGCATCTCGAGGGGCAAGCTGCCCCTCCTGTCCAGCTCCCAGCACAGCTACCTTCAGGGCCATGAAGGTGCAGGGATGACTGCCCATGGGTGGGGACCTCAGTCCCACTGTAATCCATTTAGGGGCTCATGGGCTTCGGATTCCCAACCACCCTCACCATCAAGGGTGTTTACCCCCCTCATGTGTCATATACTGTCCCTCTCTGCTGTCTTGTCTGTCTGTAAATGTAACCTATCCTACCCAACCGACCTCCCCAAACATACCTACAGCCCTTCCACAACACCCCACTCTCACCTTAAAAAACAAAAAAGGGCATCTTTCCTGCAAAAAAATCATTGCCCCATACATAGCTCTACATTCCCCCCCCATGTAAAGTGAAATTAATCAATCTACCCACAAATTATGCTATAAATATCTGTCGCCAACACCCCTGCCTCGGGGTGTGAGGCTGTAAATTCCAAATTCTACAGATTATTCACAAATGTTGTTATAGAAGAAATGTAGAGCTATGGTCCTTTCCTACACCCATCCTGCACATCCCTAGCTGGTTTCCTTAATATTTACCCACTGCTTGCCCCCATTTCACCACTTTCCCATCACCTTTTTTTTCTTTTCTTTAGTTAAAATTAGCTCAGGTGTAAGCAGGAGTAAGCGCCGCTAAGCAAAGCTAAGAGGACTTAACCATCTGTTAGTATCACTTAGCTTCGCACAAAATCACGCAAACCCACATATAACTGCTTAAAAGTGCTTTAATCACCCTTGTTCTGCCCAGCAACAAAATAATTAGCCCTGCCAGGTCTCAAACCCAGGATGCTGTACACTGCAATCACAGAAATGTACCACTACACCACCTAAGCTGTGTGGCTTTGTAATGCTTTTACAAACATAGCCTGCATTATGGTCATTTAACACTGATGAAAAAAAAGTCATCACTATCAAGTCTTGAACCCAGGACCTGGTGTACTGCAATCAGAACAACAGACCTCTACACCATCCGAGCTACAGGCATTTGCAATGCTTTTACAAACATATCATGCACTACAGTAATTTAACATAAGGGAAAATACATATCGATAGTATTGTTATATACAGATATATATATATATATATATATATATATATATATATATATATATATATTACACACACACACACACACACACACACACACACACATATATATATATATATATATATATATATATATATATATATACACACACACACACACACACACACACACACACACACACACACACACACACACACAGTAGATATAAAAAGTGTACACTCCTGTTAAAATGCCAGGTTTTTATGATATAAAAAATAAGACCACATTAAAGGTGGGAAAAGTTTTGAAATGATTTATTGTGGTCTCATTGTTTTATATCACAAAAACCTGGCATTTTAACAGGTGTGTGTACACTTTTTAATTCCACTATCTATATATATATATATATATATATATATATATATATATATATATATATATATATATAGATAGATATACACACACATACACACACACACATATAATATTTTTTTTTCAATATCTTACTGCAAGACATCTGCAAAAAGCCTGACAAAGTAGTTGGATAAAGGGCAAACAATAGTGACATATTTGAAATATGGCTGCTATAAGCACAGAAGTCTGCTAGAGTAGCATGGTTTGTTTTAAAATATATTTTCTGACAGATTTCAGGTCTGAGACAAATGATTGACATTGTGTACTGATGTCAATGCACACATCATCCCAGTGATTTGTCAGAAACTCACAAACTGGTATGGGGAACAGACCAAACATATGAGCCACACATCCGGACAGTGTATAGACAGTGTAAAGACATCTGGACAGTGGAGAGTCATGTCACAGATGGGAAAAAAAAAACGAGAGCTGCCAATCATTTCACCCAGCACCTTCTGTACTACAGTCAGACCAACACGACACTACCACAAATCAGCTCTGGTGATACTCATGCATTTGCAAATATATCATGCACTACAGGGGTGTAACTGTAGGAAAAAGCAGACAGTGAGGAAGTGTCCACCCACAACTGTTTGCAGCACAGTCAGAGCAACATACCACTACCCCAAATGAATTCTAGAGTATAATGACTGTTTGAACAAACATATCCTGATTGCCAGTCACACACTACATAGGTTCATAGGTTGGTACTAGGCTATCTGCCCTAGGGCCTATAGAAGCCTAGCCATAACAGTTCCCTGGCTATTTCTTTCCACACTATTTACTTCCCTGACATATACTGCCCCAGGTCACAGTCTACTGGAAATCCTGAGGTGTTACAGGACATTTCTCAGTCTTCCCCTACATATACACCTGATAGACCACCAGCAACTGTAGCAGCATGCACAGACAGACAGAAAAGGATCTGTGACACTCACATCTGCCACTCTCCCTACTCATCCCAACAAACATTTATGCACTACACTGCTACACAAGCTTGACAGTCTGTTAACAATGGCCAGACACACATAACTCTCAACTGTACAGATTTCCACAGAATGTCCAGGGTGTGGGACCATATTTATGACCACTGCTGCATACCACTTCCGGGAGTCTGCTAAGTCACAGGGATGATATCAGGAGTGAAGTCACTAAATTATGATATACTATACCTCTGTACCTCTTACTGCAAGAAATCTGACATACTTGGTGGACAGGGGGCCGAAAAGAGGGACATGCTTCACATAACAGTGCTACAAACTGAAAAAGGTGCCTGTGTTACAGGGTATGTTGTAATACAACATCCCTGAAGGATATGATTTCTGAAACACAAATGGATGTCAACATTTACTAACTTCACTCCTCACATTATCGTACTGACTACTCAAAAACAGAAATTGTCCGAGGAACAGACCAAACATAAGAGGCAAACCTCTGGGCATTCTGCGGACATCTGGACAGTTGAGAGGTATGTCAGAGACATATCACTGTCAGACATCGAAAATGCATGTCCAGACAAACCCTATTATTCTAGCAATCTTCTGTGTGTATAACAGCAATACTTACTTACAATCTGTACCCAATTCTGGAACTCTGTCCCCCACTTTGTTGGGTTGTCTGACATCGAAAATGCATGTCCAGACAAACCCTATTACTCTAGCAATCTTCTGTGTGTATAACAGCAATACTTACTTACAATCTGTACCCAATTCTGGAACTCTGTCCCCCACTTTGTTGGGTTGTCTCCACATTTCTTGTTCTAAGAGATATTTCCACCTACCTTCTGAAGCTGTAGCTCCCACACCTCCATAATGTCCTCCTCACAGGCAAGGAAAAGGGGAAAGGCCCACATGAAGGGCTTAATTATAGCACTGTGTTGCTATGGCATTGGCTAATGGAAAGACAACACCTTTGCTTTGGATGCAAGTAGCAAGTGGGAGATGCCAATTGGTGCACAGGCCATCATCTGCTCATGAGCATTACCTACAAAAGGCAGGCTGCTGCCTATGCAAAACAGGTCTGAACCCATCTACACAGTGACAGACTGCAACTACACAAACCTAAACATTAGCATTATTCTGAGGAAACACTTCAGCACTATAACAGGTATGTCAATCAATTAAGCATGTAATGGAATGCAGAAGGGGATGCAATAATGTGACATTGGAAGTTAAACACTAGGTCACAACAAGACTTGCTGGACTCACATGTATCTATCCAGCACCTATGGCCATTCCTGCTGGCCCGGTGTGCAGCGACACAGATCACAGCTCTGGCCCCTGAGTCACCCCAGCAAAGGTCAGCTCACGTATGACTACTACTGGAGTGTCTGCTGTCCAATACTGACTGTGACACTGCTAGGCCAACTACCGGAGATGTTGTAAATATTAATATGTCACTTGTGAATGCTACTATGATACATATGCTTGTCTTACAAATGTAATAGACGTATATAGGCTATATGCATAGTACACAACTGGCGCAGAAGTGTGTGTTGAACTGTATGTTATATACTGAGCTCATACATTCCAACTGTCCAGAGTGTTGCAGACTGACCACATGTTTGCCTCATATTTGTAGTCAATGCCTCATACAGTTGTGTATTTTCTGGCAAATCACTGGCAACCCACTAAAGACTGAAGTCATAACATAATAGCATACATTGGAATGTCAGATGTCATATCCTGCGGACTATTCCTGTGAATGCGAAACCATCTTTGCTAGCAACTACATGTGTCACAGCTAGATTTATAAAGTGTCACTATTTTCTGGCCTTTGCTCACCATGGATGTGTGCCTTTGTGCAGATGTCTTGCTCTAACAGGAGCTAGGAGTCTTAGCATGAAACTCATGTCATTGCAAGCGTACCTGACATATGTGCAGTCACTGACACATGGTTCTCAGCTGTGGAGGACACACTAACCTTGCCAGGTTACTCATCCCACCATACGTTTAGACCCCAAATGGAGGGCTGCAAAGCTACAGGAGGTGGAGTTGTAAACATTACCATACACATACACACAACCAGGCTGGCCAAACAGTATGACACACGGGCGACATCCCAAGTGCAGTTAACTGTTGACAAAACACCTACTCAAATCACAGCTAGCAACAGACCTCCAACCATGACTCTGGACACCCACTACACCTATCCCGACTTGCTTGAATTTGTCAGGATTCAACCATCTACCCTGCTCCTGGGTGACTTTAAATACCCAACCATAGTGTGCATGACCTATTCTAACTGAACCTGAATACACAGAGATTCCTCAGCTTTGTCAATGGCAATGCATTGGATCAGCTGGTCAACACTCTGACAAAAGGAAATATCCTGTACCCGGTCCTAACCAACATGAGTAGCCACTGTAACACTCCTACACTGTCATCCCCCTTAGTAAGATCTGACCACATAGCCATTACTGTTGAGGTCACCATCTCCCCTGCCCACCCTTGTCAGGGTCAAACAAAATAAGAAGTTATGTACCTACCATAACGTTCCATGTTAGTTGTGTTCTTCTCGCCTTCTTTCTTGCTGGTTGGGTTCGGCCATCTACTATAGCTCGAGAGCTATTTACTGGCTCGAGGCCTCCCCTTATCCCACAATGCTTGGCGCTAGATACCCAGATCTCGTTTGGCAGAGCTAACACCATAGAAAAAATTTTAAGGACACCTGTCCAAACTACAAGGTTTACCTACAGTACTAAAACAGAGGAGGACGTAACCCGATAAGACTCAGCCAGAGGAAGAAGGCCTCAAAAAGGGACTCTTTTCTGTCTGTCCAGGCTAGGGGGATGGAGGGTGGGACGCAAGAAAGAAGGCGAGAAGAAGACAACTAACATGGAAAGTTATGGTAGGTACATAACTTCATAATGTTAAGTTGTCTATCTCGCCTTCATTCTTGCTGGTTGGGACAGCGTCCCTAGCACCTTAGTCCTGGGTGGCTCATCGGAACAGACTCTTGAGCACAGTGGAACCAAAATCAGCTCTACTCCTAGAGGCCATATCCAACTTATAATGTGAAATGAAGGTATAAGGAGTGGCTCATGTGGCTGCAGCACAAATAGATTCCATTGGTAGTCTAGCTTGAAAAGCTACGGAAGTAGCTAACGCTCTGGTGGAATGACCTTTAGGTTTAGTAGGGAGTTCTTTATGTCTCAGCTGATAAATCAAAGTAATAATAGAGGACAACCACCTGGATAAGGTTACTTTAGAAACTGGCAGGCCCCGTTTGCCCTCAGCAGAGGACAAGAAGAGTTGGTCTGATTTTCTTGTTTGCTTAGTCCTATCCAAATAAAAATGTAATTGCCTATGAACGTCCAATTGGTGTAACTTCTGTTCAGCTTTGTTTGAATAGTTAGGAAAAAAAGACAGGTAGATCGATAGCCTGATTCAGGTTTGTTTCAGAAGGTATCTTGGGCAGAAAAGAAGGATTAGTCCTGAGTGAAACTCTATCCTAATTGTGGAACACAAGGTAAGGAGGACGAATACAGAGGGCTTGAAGTTCCGAAACTCTCCTAGCTGAGGTGATGGCTACTAAAAAGAGAGTCTTCCAGGAGAGTAATTTTAAGGAACAGGAAGCTGTAGGTTCAAAAGGAGGGAGAATCAAGGAAGCTAATATCAAGTTTAAATCCCACGGAGGCGGGGGATCTCTGACTGGGGGCCTAAGCAAAATAGTCCCTTTTAAGAAAGGCCTTGCAAAGTTTGTGGGACATGATGCTGGTTTCTGACAGGCCAGCGTGGAAATTTGCGATAGCAGCTAATTGGACCCTAATGGTGGCAGACGAGGAACCAGCTTGAAAAAGTTCTGCTAAAAAATCTAGAACGTGATGGACAGGGGCTGTAAAGGGGTTTATATTCCTAGCCTCTGCCCAGAAAGAGAAACGTTTCCACTTACTAGCATAAGTCTTCCTGGTGGTAGATTTGTGCAAAGAAATGATGATTTCACGCACCGGCTGAGAAATATGTGGAAGCCTGGCTAAGGTTGGAAGTGGAGCAACCAAGCTGTGAGGTTGACAGACTGAAGGGATTGGTGCAGCCCGCCCGAATGATGGACCAAGAGGTCTGGCACTGGGTCCAGATTCCAAGGCTGCTCCAGCAGATGAGGATGCAGGAATGGGAACCAAATTTGTCGTGGCCAGTAAGGGGCAATGAGGATCATTCTGGATCCCAATGCGGTCGCCTTCTGAATTAGTTTGGGAATTAGGGGAAAAGGTGGAAATGCATACAGAAGACCCCGGGGCCAATCGTGAACTAGAGCATCTCTGGGGGGAGTGGCCGGGGAGGGGGAAGAGAGTGAAGAAATCATCACACTTGCTGTTGAGAGGAGTTGCGAAAAGGTCGCAGCAAGGTTGACCCAATCTGCGGAAAATTTTGTCAGCTACTGACTGATTGAGAGACCACTCGTGAGGCATGAGAATAGCTCTGCTTAGCCTGTCTGCTATGGCGTTGGACTTCCAGGGGATGTGCATTGCTATCAGAAACCGTTGAGAGGAGATCGCCCACTGTCAGAGTCTGAGTGCTTCTCGACATAAGGGATAGGACTTGGTTCCGCCCTGCTTGTTGATGTACCACACTACAGACATATTATCTGTTTGAATTGCAATAGTCCTGGTGGATAGAGAGTCCTGAAGAGCTTGCAATGCTAAAAGCACCACTCTCATCTCCAAGACGTTTATGTGCAGGTGGTACTCTAGAGGTTGCCAAGTGCCCTGGAAAGTCCTGCCCTGAAAATGCCCCCCCCCCCACTCGATCAGGGAGGCATCCGTGATCACCGTGGCAACAGGAGGAGGAAGAACAAACGGTCTGCCCTGGAGTACTAGAGGGGAGACCATCCACCAAGCCAGGTGGTCTTTGCATGATTGAGTGATTATTATGTTGTGAGACATCGGAAGTTATTGAAAAGACCATTGGGTAAAGAGCATCCACTGAAGAATCCGCATGTGAAAATGAGCCAGGGGAACTAGTATGATTGCTGCTGCCATGAGACCCAAAGTTTTTAGTACAAATCTGGCCTGAATCCTCTTGCACTGTAGTAAGACCTGCACATGTCAGCGAATGTCTGACACTCTGTCTAGAGGAAGTTTTGCAGACAGCTCTTTTGTATTTAATCTTGCGCCTATAAAGGTTATAGACTGACAAGGCGACAATGCAGACTTTTCAAAATTTATTGAGATACCTAGCTCGGAGCAAGTTTGGATGGTATAATCCCTGGCTCGCAGTAGCTGATGCCTGGTGGAAGCAGTAAGGAGCCAGTCGTCTAGATATGGAAACACCTGGAATCCTCACTGTCTCAGGTGAACCGTAACCACTGTCATGCATTTGGTGAACACCCTGGGGGCTGTGGTGAGACCAAAGGGCAGGGCTCTGAATTGATAGTGACTGGCTCCCAGCCGGAAGTGAAGAAACCTTCTGGAGTGCCTGTCCATTTTGATATGGTAGTACGCATCTTGAAGGTCTATGGAGCACATCCAATTGTCCCGACCAAAAAGGGTAGAATGGACTGAAGCGTGACCATCCGGAACTTCGTTCTTTGAACAGATTTGTTTAACCTGCTGAGATCCAAAATGGGTCTCCAGTCCCCTGTCTTTTTTGGAACCAAAAAGAACTTGGAGTAAATTCCGGATCCTTGCTGGTCTGCTGGGACTGGCTGGATGGCCCTTTTTTCTAGCAGTTTTGAAATTTCTGGCACTGCTTGTTCCCTTAGACCAGGTGGAACATCTGGAAGGGACTTGGTTGATTGTACAGGGGTGTGGACAAAGGGGATTTTGTAACCCTTGGATATGATGGACCGTACCCATTTGTCTTATGTGAGGAGTTGCCAGTCTTCTGGGTACAGTGACAATCTTCCCCTGACTGCCACTGAAGGTGGACAGTCGGGCAGCCCCTCAGGGGTGCTGAAAGGGTTTGTCAGAGAAAGATTCTCTGCTACTCTGATTTTGCAGACCCCCTCTGCCCCTCGGGCGGCATCTATTATTGTTCCCTCCCCTGCCCCTGGAGGGAAACTCGCCACGTGTGTCAGGCACGACTCCCTGGGGTTTCCGTAAAACCCATTTTCCCACTCTTCTGACCCTTAGGGTATGGTCTAGAGGAAGTAGAAAAATGGACTCCACGGCAGAGAGAGTCTTGCCTTCCTGCTCACACCTGGTAAGGGTATCCTTCACCTGTGGTCCAAACAGAGCCGAACCATCGAAGGGGGTATTAGTGAAGGACGCCTTAAAGGGGTCAACAAAGTTACATAACCGCATCAAGGCATGTCTTCTCAAAGCCTACTCGCCCCATCGGCTGCATAAGAAATGAGCCGCATGGAGGAGTTGATGATAGAGTTAAGGGTCGCCAGCTGGGAGTTAATCTTATCCCGAGCCCCCTCAGCTGATGGATCCTGGAGGGTATCATCCAGTTCCATGAGAAGATCCCTTTGAAGGCAGGTGAAATGGCACAGATAATTCAGCGACCGCATGGAAAAGGTCGCTGAGTAAAACATCCGCTTCCTGTACCTGTCCATTGTCCTAGACTCTTTATTAGGTGAATGGACAGGCACCGAAGGGTCAGCCAACTCCTTCTTAGTGGTTGCTGCCACCACCATGGCATCAACGGGGACACCTTTTGTCAAAAATTGTTTGTTGGGTGGGGCTGTAATGAACTTAGTTGGCCTGCGGGGAGTTGGTTCCACTGTGTCCGGGGCTGACCACGCCCTTCGAGCCACTACTTCCATGAGCAGGTCGAAGGGTGGAGACACCCAGGAGGTGGAAGGGCAAGAACCAAATGCGTCCAGGTATACTGACTCGTCCTTGGAAGGGTTAAGGGCAGTCAGACATCCTCAGAGGGGGATCTTGAGGACCCCTCCAAATCCTCCAAGTCGGTATCAGACGTGACTGACTCGGGGGAGTCAACATGTTTCCTCTTACATTTTCTCTTCCGAGGGGGCTCCTCTGAATGATCAGGGGAGGCCTTGGAAGAGGAAGATATGCCCAATGGGGTGACCTGGAACGTCTGTTCTCCATGCTTTGGGTCATGAGGGTGGACAGAGACCGATGCAGACACCATGGGGGGAGGAGCCGAAGGGGCCGATCGAGGAGCTGACTCAGGAGTCAGCATGCTCCTCATGACCTCGAAGGCACCCCTATCAGGCAGAGCAGAGGGTCCCCACTCTGAAGAGACGTGAACACCTCCCGGCAGCGAGAGGGATGGCTCCAAGGCCGATGTCGGGGCCGAGCTCAAGCCCAGAGAGGGAGAACGGGGTCGGACAAGGGTCCGATGCCACTCGCCCCCTCGGAGCCGACGAGGGAGTCCCGGCGCCGAGATCCCTCCAAGGAAGGAACCAATGAAGAGATTGGAGCTGACGAAGGAGCTGAAAGATGTGGTATCGGCTCCAACGTTTCCAAGATTCGAGCCCCAACCAGTTCTGGCTCCGAACACAAAAGGGGAGTCGGAGGAGGAACTGCTGAAGACACCGGGACAGCCACAGTCTGTTGAGAAGGGCTGGTTAACATTTTAGCCAGGGCCTGCGATTTAAGGAGTCTACTGACCACCCTCTCCAAGTCATGATCGGATAACCTGGAGGACCGAGAGGAGTGGGACCTATGGCTTCGTTCCGACTGAAGCAATGGTGACCTCGGAGCCGAACGAACTGATTCTAGGGAAGGGGACCTAGAACGTTTTCGGCCCAATGACGGTTCCGACACTAAAGTCAGAGCCGAATGAGGTCTAGGGATGTCGGCTCCAGCCGGAGCCAAAGAGGAGGCAGATGCTCTGCCCAGCGACGGCTCCGAACTGGGATTTCCCCGACTGAGGCTTTGCCAGGGATCCCTCTGGCTTAAGGAAGCCTCTCAAAATAAGCTTGTTCCTATGCTCCTGCAGGACTCTTGGGCTGAAGGCATGACAGACCAAGCAGGAGTCCTGCAGGTGTAGGGAACCCAAGCAATAAACACAAGAAGTGTGACCGTCTGTCAGAGACATCTTCTGACAGCACGAGTCACACTTCTTGAAGCCTGAAACTTTAGTATCCTTGGACATACTGGCCCGGGGATACTAAAGAGAGAAAAATTAAACTAGTGCTTAAACAAGGCACACAGAAACACTCACACACCTGCACTAGTTAAGCTAACAATAATAACCACTAGTGCTTAAACAAGGCACACAGAAACACTCACACACCTGCACTAGTTAAGCTAACAATAATAACCACAAAAAAACTATCACACACACTTAATAACAACTATCCTTAATAAAAATATACAAATACTACAAGGCTAAACACTACTCCTATAGGTACAACAAGGGTGGGGTTAGCCACTAAAAGAGAGAAACAAGGGGGGGAAGGGTAGAAACTCTCTAACAGAAAACGAGTTTCCTTAGTGGGACAAACTAGGGGATACACAGTCTAACTACACTACAAGGGAAAGACAATCTATATCTAAGAAAAATACAAGGTAAATATTAGCTAGTAATACAAAAAAAAAGGATTAATACGACCTGAGCCAGTAAAAGCACAACCTCATAGCTGAAGCGGCAAATGAGATCTGGGTATCTAGTGCCAAGCATTGTGAGATAAGGAGAGGCCTCGAGCCAGTAAATAGCTCTCGAGCTTTAGTAGATGGCCGAGTCGGAGCCGAGGATCGGCTCCGAACGCAACCAGGAAGAATGAAGGCGAGATAGACAACTTAACATTAAACTTTACAAAGATGACTATAAATCTCCTCAGAGCAGGTAGAAGTAACTTTTCAGCCACTGTCCCATCAGTTGGAACTAGCAGTAGTGTCCAAGCCCACACAACAATACTAAGTGAGCACCTACATATGTGTATGGACTCAGCAATACCTGACAGGACATCATCTCCCTCAAGGTAGGGTAAACCTCTGTGTTGGACAGCAACAATACACAAATACCATAATATGTGGAAATAGTTGCTGGACAGAGCCAAGAAGGAACAGGTACCTAATTGGAAGCAATATCACTTTGGTCTGAACAAGCAAATAAGGTCACAGGTGAATTAGCCTAAGGCTATATTTGAGTGCAAATTGGACACATCCACCAAGGCCAATCACTAGGTCTTTCACACATACGTCTGCAATCCCTGAGGCAACACCCAAATCTGCTCTGTAATGCTGGCCAATAACATGACATACACATACAGCATAGATACAGCCAACCTGCTGCAGACAGGTTAAGTGTAAATATCACCCCCCATCCCCCCATTGGTACACATGGACATGCAGAGCACCTGCCCCCCTCCCCTCATCATCAGGAAGCAGGTCCATAATGCCACCTCAAAGGCAACACACAGAAGTCTCTGCAGGCCTGATACCATCCCTGGCTGCATCCTACATGAACTCAGGCATAACCTCTCATCTCCATTACACACTGTAGTCAACCAAAGCCTGAGCACCAGTGTCACCCCATCTGCACAGAGGACAGCCACTGTCAACCCTATACACAAAGGTGGAGCAATCCAATGACCCAGCCAATCATATGCATATCACCCTAACTAGCCTGAACTGCAGGGGCATGAAAGACAATATCAAGGACCTTATAAACAGGAACATCGCCAACCTCAAAATGCTTGAGGCCACACAGTGTGGTATTGTCAAAGGGAGATCAGGCCTGTTAAACCTGGTTGACATCTCTGAAGCGGTCAACAAACACAAGGACAAGGGGAAGATGGTGAACACTGCCTACCTTCACCTAGCCCAATTCTCTCACAATAATCCCCAGGCGGCCATGATACATAAGCCTACACAGCTAACCATCAACCTGTATGTTACCAGATTGGTAGCTAACTGACCCAATGATAGTAACCACTCAGTCAAAGTAGTGGAAGCCACCTCTAATAGTATAGTCTTCCAAAGAGGTGTACCACAAGGATCGGTCTGGGGGCCTCTACTGTTTGAGATATACGTTTCTAAGGTACAAGACAAAACCAGTGATCTGTGACTGACCAGGTTTGCAGATGATTGCAAGTTGGCCACTGTCTTACATTCCCCTACTGATGTGACCACCCTCCAAAAGGCTCTTACCCAAATTAATGACTGGTGCAAGAAGCACTGCCTCAAACTGAATGCCAGGAGATGCATCATTTCCCTTGTTATAATAGTTAAGGTGTTTCCTTACAAATACAAGGTGCAAGGTTTGAGTCTCACAAAGGATAATTGGCCAGGCTTAAAATGGCTCGCAAGAGCAGTTAGCTTAGTATTAATCCATGAACTTATGAACCTACAGTAGATATCATCCACACTAACTATGACAGTAATAACAATGTACTGAGCATGCAATCAGGTGTGAGGTGACTTGTGCACCAAGGTTACTAGCAACCTGACAATTTCCCACCATGTGGGCACCATTGTATGGAAGGCTGTCTACATGGCCAACCTCACAATTATGGGTATGTCATCCAAGAACCAGGGGGCCATAACATCCATGTACTCTACCCTTATCAGACGCATTACCGAGTACAATGGCTCCTTTGGCATGTACCTTGCCAAGAAAATGCAGCAGTTGCAGAGACCACAAACGTTCCTGATCAAGCAATTCCAGGATCTGCAACACCTATCCTATACAGTTAGGCTGAATGTCATGTCCATGTACTTGGTCTCATACAGACTAACCACAGGCGACCTGTGTTTGGCATACAAAGCCATTTCCAAACCAGCCTTGATAGTGTTTCTGCATGCCCGTAAGACAAACCCCACTCACGCAACATGCACTCAAGGCACTCCCCTCATCTGTGACATGTAGAGTACTTGTTGTTGAGATACTGTAGTGTCGCACACAATACACTGTCTCTATAATACACTCCCTCCTCAAGTCTAGCAGAGTATGTGCATATCCCTCTTGAAGAAGAAGAAGATGGACGACTGCATGGGAAATGGGAAAGACACCCCTGGGACCCCAGTGTGTCCCAGCTGGATGGGGAAACAGCTGCCAGCTTTGAAGGGACATGTGTGGAAGTCTGGGTTAGGCTTATGAGGGCATCTGTGCCAAAAGTCTGGTATCATCTTATGAAGCTATGCACCTAGTACTTTACATGTGTCCTGTATGTACTGCAGACTGTCCTGCAATGTTGTCTGAAATGAATCCCTGTGAGTCTGAACTGTGTAGGTACTGCAGTGATAAAGTATTCTCTTGTTCCTTCATTAGTTATTATCACATATCATTACACCTTGTCATTGTGTCTGCTAAGTATAGCAGTAAGTCAGCTCTTGCAGTACATGCATATGGACTTGGTGACACTGTATAGCTCACTCCAATAGCCTTGGCTCTGGTCACACTTACCATTCTGCTAATAGGCCCATCACATAGTAGGATTCGTCACCCTTTGTTGAGGGCCTCACAGTAGCTGTTAAGGAGATGAAGTGTGGCAGTCAGAACTATGGTAAGGTCTGGCCTTAAGGGCCCATAGGTGGCAAAGATGTGCCAGACTTTACCAGGAGTGTGTGTGTGTATGTACCAGCAAACATAATACTGCAGGCTATTAATTTACATATGTTGTCTCCCTCTCATGGGTGAACATGGGGGTTGGTGTCTCCCCCTCACAACCTAATGTCAGTGTCTTAGTGGACTCTCAAGATGATGGTGGTCATAGTGAGGCACAGGTGGGATTGTCGGGGCCTGAATCTGTGCCATTGGTTGTTAACCCACCTTCACCCACAATGTCCCCGCACACAGTCAGTATGCCCATACATACCCAATCCCCAGCAGCCACAGATAATGGACAGCTGGAGTGTGGTGGCATGCAACAGGCTAGTGTGGTGACTATGGCAAGTGTGAGCGTAGACACTAGCCATAGCCAGAGGGCAGATGAGGTCACACACAGGCAGATGAACAGGGGTGCTCAAAAGAGGACTGCTGCCCATCAAGTCCCTGTTGCAAGTGCCACAGCAGGTGTCACCGGACGCATGCTATGGTCCGTCATGGAAGCATAAGCGTGTGCTCAACACCAGACAGATGCCCAGGGTCATAAAAGCAGTGCTTCCTGCCATGCGTGACGTCCTCCATAGCATTTGTGATGCCATATGTCATTTCACTGATGTCATGGATAGGCGGTGGGGTGAGACAATGTCACTGCATGACCATGCAATGTCTGAGCTTGAGCATGTGGTGGAAGTAGGGCATGGGCCAGGTAGACGTGGGTCAGCAACATGATCAGCTGAGAGCCCATGTGGCTGTGCACATTCACAGTCCTGTATGGCCAGTACCACAAGCACTACCGAAGGGAGACAGCTGTCTACCCCACACCGGAGCAGGCTATAGGCACATGGTCCTGGCCAGACCCATCAGAACGTGGATCCAGCAGACAGCAGTCACCATCGGGGAGTAGTACTGCATCTGTCCTTTGGCCTGGTGGTGTCAGCAAGACTCCTGGCAGGAACAATTCCCACATCCCTGCTGGGAGATGGTGAACCGTACATCCTGCCACTTATGGTTCACAGCTGTCCCACACAGCCTTGTGTCGGGTATCCACATGTCTCGACTGTGCGCAGACAAACACTCACATATCTCTACCACAGGCCGGTCACCAGATACACACAGCTCCTCTGCATGGCACAGTTGAGCACCACCCTATCCAGACACACACACACACACACACACACACACACACACACACACACACACACACACACACACACACACACACACTCACACACACACACACACACACACACACACACACACACACACACACACACACACACACACACACAATGTCAACCATATGGCCTAGCTTTGGCCTCTGGTAATCCCACATCACACCCTGTGCATGTGATGCTACTTCTGCCACAATCCTGTTATCCATACCATTGATGCAGGGACATGCTCATATGGGTCTGATGCACAGGGTGAATATAGTACAGTGTAGTAATGTAATGCTGTATAAGGTGCTGTCTGCTGGCAATACTTATGGGAACACATCGAGGTGTATGTACCTTGTTAGCCATGATGCATTATTGCTATTAGTACTGCTGACTGACTGTAGTTGTCACATACTGTATTCTGTTTGAGTTCCAGGTGCCTGTGTGCCTGCAGGCTGTGTGCCTGTCAACAGCAGCAATGATGAGTATGGCGGAGTGGAAACACAGTAACCTTTTTATAGCCAAGGTACAGCTGTATATGTACATGTTTACTAAGTGTGTCTACATGCAACAGTGTGTGAGGAACAACTGTGGCAGACAGTGTGACCTTG
The DNA here is from genome assembly GCF_019279795.1 of Protopterus annectens. Classification (NCBI taxonomy): domain Eukaryota; kingdom Metazoa; phylum Chordata; order Ceratodontiformes; family Protopteridae; genus Protopterus; species Protopterus annectens. Next base: position 974,792,701 of record NC_056735.1, on the reverse strand, counting down.
CATACATACTCCTGACACAGCCAGCTAGCCTTCATAGGTTCACAGATGTGTACTAGGCTGATGGTCCTGGGGCCTTTACAAGCCAAGCCATAGGATTACCCCTGTCATCGTGCCAAGCGACCGTAGTTCCCAGTGCCTCTGTTGAATAGAGCCACTGGAGTTATCCCCGGGGTGAATTTTCTATTTTCCATTCACTCATCAAGATTTCTCTTGAAGAGGGTCACTGAGGTGCTCTGCTCGACATGTATGGGAAGTCTATTCCATAGCATGGGCAGTCTCGGGGTTATGAACCTGTCCCTCGTTGATTGTGGTAATGAGGTTGAGGTCTCTGGAGCGTGTGGTGCAGAGGGATTGGGATTTCTTTAGATGTAGCATTTCTAACAGAGCTGGGACAGACATAGCTTTGTAAGTCTAGCAGAGATCGCCTCTAAGTAGGTGATATGAGACAGAGAATAGTTGGAGTTTTTTGAGTCTGTCCATATAGGACAAGTGTTTAAGGCCTAGGATCCTCTTTGTGAGGTACTTTTGCAGCCTCTCCAGTCGTTGCAGGTGTCTAGTGAGGTACATATCAAACGGGGCATTGTACTTGATGATTGGCCTAATGAAGGAAGACTAGAAGGAGACATTGACCTCTTTCTTCCTGGATGCAAAACCCTTAGTAATGAGATGTGCCACATAGAAGGACTTTCTGACCACAGTGGCAATGTGATGATCAAAAGAGGCTGCTGTCAACCTGTGTTCCCAGATCTCTTATAATGCCTTCTGTGTTCAGTGGACTACCATCAATGTGGTAATTCATGGAAACTGGGTTTTTTCCAAAGGGGATGATGACACATTTTTTGGCACTGAGCTTAATGCCATGGTTCTGACACCAGTCGTTGGTCTCAGTGAAACCATTTTGTAGGATGTCAACATCACTTGGAGAGGTAACAATAGCTCCCAACTTGCAATCATCTGTGAACTTTGTCAGCCACAGCCTCTTCTTGTTGGGTTGGACTTCAGAGAAGTAGATACCAAACAGGAGAGGACCCAGACCGAACCCTGTGGAACTCCACTCGTGACTAGTCGGCAGTCTGACTTGGAGTCAGCTACTTTCACACTGTGGGTTCTATCTGTGACCCAGTTTGCAATCCACCTTGTGATATGTGGGTACTAGCTTAGTGAGTTTTTCTATAATTCCTGAGTGGGGAATGGTATCAAAGGCCTTGGCCAAATCAAGGTAGGCTGTATGAACTACCTTGCCTTCATCCACAGCTCTGGTGACTGACTCAACAAAGTTGACCAAGTTGAGCAGGCATGATCTACCCTTCACAAAACCAAACTGTGTGGGATCTAGAATTTGGAAATTCCCTATATCCTTGTTTATTAGTTCCATGATGATGCGTTCCATAGATTTGCATATCATACTCATCATGCTAATGGGGCACTATTTCCCAGGGTCTGTAGTTTCTCTTCCTTTGTGGAAAGGGATGACTGTAGCACTGCACCATTTGCTAGAGACAAAGCCTGAGGTGAGGCTGTGATTGAACAGGGCACACAGGTGAGGTGCTAGTTCACTCTGTAGTTCATGTAGAACACAGCCAGGGATATTGTCAGATCCCATGGAAGCTATATTTTTGGCCTTGGACATTGCTGTTTTAACCTGTGCAGCAGTAATACTGGGTGCCTGGCAATCTACTGGTATTGCGACTGGTCCTTGGGGGGGTGGGGGTGGTAAAGTTGGCACTGAATATGTTGGCCAGTATATTGGCAATATCTGTTGGCTAGGTATAGGAGGTACCATTGTGCAGTAGCTCAGAGCAAATCTAGGTATTGCCATGGAGATTCTTTACATAACTACAGAAGGCCTTATGGTTGTCTTTACTATCTCCTGCAATTCTGTTTTCATAGCTAGCTTTAGAGGATTTCATGAGGGATCTCAACTTTTTGTTGAGGCTGGTAAGGGAATTTTTCCAGTCTTGGGACTTCACCTTATTCCACATCAGTTTCCTCCTTCTGTTGTAGAGTTTGTTTATAGCAGGGGACCACCAGATTGGCTTCCTTTTTTTGGAGGAGAGCGTTTTGGTTCTATTGGGTATGGTGAGATCCATGCATTTGTGTACATGTTCGTACAGTGCACTGGTGTATGATTCGGTGGTCATGCAACTATTTTCCATTTGCATGGGTGCTGTGAAGTTAGCCACCTCTGTTTTAGGAGCCCAAAGTTAGCTTTGCAGAAGTTTTTCATGGTGGTTACCTTTGAATGGGGGGTGGGAGGGATGTGGTGTTCCAAGGTGATTAGTTTGTAGTCGGATCTAACCAGGGAGGAGCTGACTATTGGTGTAGAGCAACGGTCACACATGTTAGTAATGACCAGGTCAAGGATGTTGCTACCTCTAGTGGGGGTAAGAAAGAGCTGGTCCAGGACACTGGAATTAATGAACTCCAGGAAACATTGAGCAAGTGTATTGGTACGTGAGTATTTTTCCCAGTTAATGGAGGAGTAGTTGAAGTCGCCTAGTATGAGAGTGTTAGGTTGGACCCTAATATTCTCCAGGGTGCTTATGAACGTGGAGTGTAAGTCGTGGGACACGGTTGGGGACCTATAGCAGGCTATGATCTGAATCGCTGTCTTACCCAATGTTAGCTGCACCTGAAGTATCTCTGATGCATTATGTTGGGCTACCAGTCAAGAACTGTGCACATCATTTATGAATATGGAAACACCACCGCCTTTGGAGCTTTGTTCTAAATTCTGGGGTCGAAAGGTATGGAAAGAGTTATAGCCTGGTAGTGTAGGGATGCTTTATGCTGCCTTGAACCTGGTCTCTGTTACAGCACAAATGTTGATGTTCTCCATTTTAAGGAGTGCTTTGAGCAAGTGCATTTTGAGATTTAGACTTCTAGCATCGAGCAGCATGACCCTCAGATTACATTTGTTTGTAGCTGTTACAGTGGTAATTTGGTATTTGGAACACCACCTAAAAAAGGCACTACAGGGGTGGCAAAAGCATTGGCCAATATCCGGAAACCTAGGAGTGACAGATGCAGGACAGCTCTGGCAAAGCATCGAGGTCTGTCAATCATGTCATCCCAGGCAGACAGATACTGGATCCCCTTAGAATGACACCAGAAACTTAGCCAATTGTTGAAATCAATCATTTTCTGCTTGTACTGTGGTATCATTCTTCATACATGTCACCTGGGTGTTCTGTAGGACTGAAGGCTCATACATACAGAGAAGGTCACTTGAGTACTGGCACTGGGTCCCTCACAAGTTTAGCCCTTACTTTAACTGCAACAGATTCGCCTATCAGCACCTGTTGCCCCTGCCATTTCTCTTCCATCCACTCAATACCTGGTACTGTGTATGACGGGTTTGGGGTACGTATTTCTGACACAGGTCAGCCTGTGTTAGTGTAACCTGAAAATCACCAGCATGTGTGTCTGCTGACTCATATGCATATCTGGCCTCTCGTGCTGGTAGCGCACAGAGTCATAGTCCTGTACATGGGGCAGGTGACGAAGGGCTGAGAACAGCCCCTACCTGCACAGTCTTATGAATGATAATGCTAGATATATAACACAAATAGCACAGAGATAATATAGTGTGGCAGTGTCTGCCACTACTATTCAAGTGGGTGACACTTGCAGGGGCTGTTAGGATTGCCAGTGGTGGATTCAGAGGTCCTTAACAAGTTAGAGCCATCATGCACACAGACACACACACACACCGCTGCATGGGGACATGGATTGAAACATATGCACATGGAGGTGACACTTCTCAGAGTAGATGACCTACCCAGCTATTTATGTACAATGCACAGTGATATGACCATTGCATGCACCACAGTGGCTTGATGTTAGAAACTGTGTAACTGTGCTTGTATGGTGGATGACATCTGTATTGGCTGAAAGTAAGTTGGCAATGGGGGAGTTCACAGGGTGGAAGAGGCACACAAAATGGTATAGCCATCACGTACATACAGTAAAGATAGCCACAGGGCCTGTGCATACAGAAACATATACAGAGTTGCCATTAGACATATCAGTAACACTACGTATCCACTTGAATGTACTACAGTGCTACGTACACATGACATGCTCCACACAGATTACCTGCATGGGATATAACACACAAGCTCTTACAACACGTAATCTTGCAAATGCCTTCATGGATGGCGGGATAACCCACCAGAAATAGCGATTGGTCTCGTCTACTGCTCCTACAAACCTGCACAAGTGATAGAGTGACTGACTTAGTATTAGCATGATATGTCAGTCAGGTACAATGTCTGATGCTAGCATGTATGTCACTATGGGGTAACTGTGACATATTTGGCAATGACATCACAGGAATGCTCACTGTTAGGGGACACAGACCACATACAGGTTGCAAACATGTGGATATTCCATGTACAACTGTACAGATGACTGGTATGGGCTGCATAGTGTTACATGGTACATGTGAGGCAGATGCCATTAACAGGCTTCTTAAAGTAATGTCATGGGTAGGGGGTCAACAGGCCTTAAAATGGTATAACCTACACACACAACAGCCACAGGGGATATGCTTCACCCACACTACTATATTTGTCAGTATTGAGATTAGAACTCCTACTGATCTAATTTTTTGAGAGGGTACCAGTTGTGATTTCTTTTCTTTTATAGTGTACCCTAGACAAGTTAGAACCCTTTTTACAAACGCCAGATGTTTTAGAAGAATGTCCCTGTTTTCTGCCTGAATTAGACAATCGTCTAGGTATGGATATATTTGAATATTTCTTTGCCTGCAAAATGCAATTACTGGAGCCAGGCACTTTGTGAAGACCCTGGGCACAGTAGACAAGCCAAAGGGCAGTGCAGCGAACTGATAATGCATGTAGCCTGCTTTGAAGCAGAGGTATCTTCTGCAAGGTTCCCTGATTGGGATATGCAGGTACGCCTCTTTTAAGTCTAGAGTTACCAACCAGGCATCTTTGCCTAGCATAGGAAGTAACTGTTGAAGAGTCAGCATCTTGAATTTTGGAATGCCCAGAAATGTGTTTAGAGTAGATAAGTCCAGAATTGGACGCCATGATTTGTCTTTTCTGGGTACCAGGAAAAGTCTTGAATAGAAACCTTGTCCCTTTTCCTCTTCTGGAATTGGTTGACTAGCCCCCATGTTCATGAGGGACAGTACTGTTTCTGGGCCTCTGCGCACTGATTTGGTGGCAGGTCTGGCCATCTGTTTGGGATTGGCAACGTGTGGAAATGAAATCTGTATCCCTGGGATACTATTTTTAAAACCGATTTGTCCTGGGTTATAACTTGCCAGTTTTTTGCATGAAGTGCCAGTCCCCCCCCCCCCCAAAGGGGTGGCTAAAAGGTAAGTGCTTGGCAAGTGTAAAGGGAGGTCATTGAGCCAGGGAATTGTTATGGCTAGGCTTGTATAGGCCCTAGGGCCGATAGCCTAGTACCAACCTATGAACCTATGCTTACCATAGGGAGGTGTCTTGTTGTTTCCAGATTTGGAGGAGGAGGCACCCCATTGTTTTGTTCTAAAAGTCCCTTGTGACTAAAACCTGGAGCCTTTGGAATGTCTGGGATTGACTTGAGTAGCTCTCGAAGGAACTGGAAAGGACCAGTTCTTAGTAGGCCAGTGCCTACTAAATCTTGGAGGTTGCATTTATAAGAACTCTTTCACAGTTTGCATAGATTTAGCTTTATCTTCCATCTTTTTTAAAACCTCTTCAGCCTTATTACCAAAGAGACGGTCCTGTTGTAAAGGAGCATCCAACAATTTTGCTTTAACATGATCAGGCAGAGTTTGCTCTTTGAGCCAAGCATCCTTCTTAACACAGACCCAGTTACAGCAGCCCTGCAAGAGGCCTCCAAAGAATCAAAACCACATTGCAAAGTATGTTTTTCAACTTGTTCAGCTGAATGCAATAGATCCTGTAAATCTTTATTTTCCACACAGTCAGAAATTAACATCATTTTCTGTTTAAGCAGTCCCATGATATGCTGTTGATATTTAAGCATATGAAACTGACAGTTTAAAGCCCTGATTGCCAAGGTTGCAGAAGTGTAAACCTTCTTACCCCATCTATCCAGTGCCTTGGAAGCTCTATCAGAAGGGGTAGGATTTTTAGCAGTAGAAGCCTTAATGCACTTGGGACCCTAAAAAATGGTTTCTGGATCTGCAAAAAGATTTTTGAAAAGGAATTTGTGGAAGTCAGAAACCCTGTAGTATCTGTCTGGCTTACAAGGAGCCAGAGAATCAGGAGCCATACTAGATTCTGAAAAAACATCAACAATGTCTAGAACAGGAGGTATAGCCAAAGGCCTATGCTGAGGAAGAAGAAGAAAATCCCTAAGTCTCTTTTTAGATTCAGAGAAATCCTGACTTTCCCAGTGGAAATGTTCCCTTAAGGTATGTAAAGTTTCCCCGAAAGAAAGATCCTCAGGGGGAGAAGCAGAAGGAATGGAATCTTCTGCATCAGAGTTCTCATAAGTAGGTATAGACAAATTCTGTTCATTAGAAAAGTCAGAAGAAATAGAATCCTGTTCAGAAGATTCACAATCAATGTCTTGCCTAGGCCTCTTAGAAGGGGGGTGGTTGGCTACCCTTGATCAGAGTAATTAAATCTTCAGCCATTTTGATCATTTGTTTTTTAGGCATAGGGGCCTGCACATGTGGTCGAGGCATCAGTTTTTTAGGCATAGGTTTAGATTTTGGCCTTAGTTTTGAAGATGGCATCGGTCTAATATACAAATCTGTAGGCCTGAAAACACCCTCAGAAGCCGGTGCTTGCAAAGCAGCTCCGGACCCATTTAAGGTAGAGACATCCGCTGGTTCCATAACTGAAGAATCTCACAACATACCGGACTCCGAATGGGTGTCAGTAGAGGCCTGAGAATCAGAAGTAGTGGGTATCAGGGGCTGGGGAAGCGCCTCACTGAGTACCAGCGAACTGGCGACTGACTTAGGAGAAGCGTCATCGTCAGTTTTGGACCTCGACAGGCTGTCTCTGTCTTTTTCTTTGCATTTTTTATGTATTCCGGTAGTCGGATTGCTAACCAACAACATTTCTGGATAATTAAAGCGCGAGCCAAAATATTTAGAAGCAAAAATGTACCGACATTTAATAGTGCATTGATTAAATTTAGCACAAAACTGACAGCAAGGTACTTTGTGGTCAGGGCCTAGGCAAGGAATACAGTACAAATGAAAATCCTTATGAGGTATTTGCTTCCCACAAGTAATGCAATTATTAACTTTTACTGACATCGGTAAGGAGCAAGAAAAAGTTTCCCCAATGGGGTACTTAGCTTTTTAGTTGAAGACTTTGGTTCTGAAACTCGAAAACGAAAATTTCAGGAGTCGGCCGACTGGCACTTGCGAACTGCTTCTGCTTCGGGCACCGTGCAGCAAGAAAGACTGATGTAATGGCATCGGATGCATGTTTTATACCCCTGACGACCTGACGTCATGGAAGAAGGGACAGCAACCGACGCAGGACCCAAGACTTTGTTAATCAGGCTGACTGAGGGCAACGTGCCAGCAGATTACCCAAATGTAATGACTGCAACAGTGAAACATGAAGAACATCCCCTGCTTATCTAGTTATCTATACTATACTGTTACTTAGTTATTATACACACCACATAGCTTATAGGACTAAGGGTTGTCCAAAGGTACATCTAAGGGCAATGACATCAGCAGGGCTGCTAAAGTAGGGCACTAGGAAGTGTAGTGGTTGGGAATGGCCTAAAACTGTTTCACCTACAAAGAAACACACACACACACACACACACACACACACACACACACACACACACACACACACACACACACACACACACACACTTGCCGAAACTGAGAATAAAACCCCTGCCTATCTAGTTATTTTCACTATGCTGTTACATAGTTATTGCACATGCCATGAAGCCTAGAAGGCTGGGGCTGTGCAAAGGTACTTCTAAGGGGAATGATATCAGCAGGGCTGCTAAAGTATGACACTGGGAAGTGTAGTGGTTGGGAATGGCTTAAACCTGTTTCTCCTACAACAAACAATCACACTCACATTTGCCAGGACTGAGATTAGATCCCCTACATATCTAGTTATTTGTAGTATAGTGTTACGAAGTTATCGCATGTACTACAAAGCTTATAGGGCTGACAGGTGTCCAATAGTACGTCTAAGGTGAATGACATCAGCAGATCTTGTAAAGTAGGGCAATGGGAAGTGTACTGAGTGGAAATGGCTTCTTAATACTTAAACCTACACACAGACACACACACACACAAAAGCAGGTGATGTGATATTACAACCCCCACCTCAGTACTATTACACAATGGAGCCCACATTCATGCTGGCATGTGCAATTGGTTATGACTGCTATGCCACTGTCCACAGCAGGGCATCACTCTATGCCATTCAGGGTATCCCTGTATATGACTCACTCTCTGTGTGCCCCCTGTGTGTTTCTCTCTATCACTATCTGTCTCTCTCTTTCCCACATCTATGTGTGTGTATGCTTGACATATTGTTACATGTTGCCCATATATATGTATGTGCATTACATGCAACAGATGCAGATATATCACATATGGGCCACCTATAGCTAGCTGAGGGTAATCATGTCTGATGGGTGTGTGTAGGGACAGTTAAGGTGTATGTAGCTGTCAGTCTGCAGAGACATATATATTTACAATACAGTTATATAGTGGGTTCCAACATGGCCTGTGATTCTCTAAGTGTAGAAGCATGCCCTGTATGACCTTCTATAGTGAGAGTGGGACTCCATTCCAAAGACAGTTGTACTCTGGTCCTGGGTTTTGTGTGCTACAGCCATACCTCTCTAAAGTAAACAGGAATTTGCTAGAGGTACAGGGTTTGTTTTGACAGACATTTTCTGTCATATCTGAAGTCTGACACTGGAATGTATTGTGTCATTACCTAGTTACCGACATTCTCAGATCATAGTGCTTTACCAGAGGAATACAAGATGTATGAAGCACAGACCAATATTATGGGCCCAACTACAGACATTCTTGTCCAAAAAGGCCAGTTGAGAGGTGTGGCTACAGCTAGTTGACTGATGCAGCTGTGTAAACAGTCCAGCAACTTGGTGATATACTGACTGGGGATCTCCTGCTTGTGTGGTATTCTTACCTGAAAAGTTATATCCTGGTCTGGCCATACCTCTCAACGGTACAGTTTTTGGCAGATTGTCCATTTGTCTAGAAGTTTTGTTCAGTCTACATAAACTTGTGTTTGTATGGCAAGTTAGTTGCATATAATTGAAGACTGACATTACAAAATAATGACAGACATTAGTGTTTCAGACTTCATAACCTTCAGACATCTCTTGCTAATGCAAAATCCGTTACTCTACTAACTTTCTCAGTATGTAAGGGCAATATTTACAATGTGTGCCTATCATTGGGCCTTTGTCCCACTTTTATTTATGACCTTGTCCAGGTATCTTGCTGTCAGAGGTTGAGAGGTATGGGTGTGGGTACAGAGTGCATTCTACCATGCAGAAATGTCCATTACATGTGTAGTATATTCCACATAGCATTGTGACTTCCAGGTATGTCAGTGGCAGAGCAGTACAGAGTAATGTGGTGAACCACTGACAGACAGTTGTGTATAGGTCGATGAGTTGCTATGAGGTTAGTAGGGTATTGGCCCTGAAGCCCTTGTAACCCACGCAGTTGAGAGTGTAGCCCATATTAAGACATGTCAGCATACAGAGCCCTTGTCCAGCAGGGACACAGGTGGAATCACAGGACTGTAGTTTGTGTTTCCCATGCACTTATACAGGGGGCACATCACTAGAGGTATTGAGGCACTTGGCATGCTGTGGACAGGGAGTGTATTCCACTGATGGGGGAGTGTGTGGGACACGTATCTGTCACATCGACAAGCCATACTAATATCACAGCCCAGGTTGATGCTGCGCCTATAGGTTGATGGAGTGGGCCTTGACTTCCAGATGTGCAACAGCCCCATCAAGGCAGGGTCTGGATTGCTTTGTATGCCAGACAGGGATCACCTTAGCAGAGTCTGTATGGAATGAGGTAGAGGGACAGTGCTGTTAGCCTATCTGTGTAGGGAAGGTGTTTGGGGTAAGGCCTTAGTGTTTGCAAGACCCTGGTGTGTAGAGTCTACATGGTCTGTGGTGTGTAGGTTTGTGGAATTCTCATGAGCGTTTGCCTCTGAGGGGTCCTTTGTTTGGGTTTTGGTTTTGTTGCGGACCTCCACTGACATGGATGTGTGTTGTGTATTTGCAGGTGATGTTTACTGACTCCATACACTTTATGGCACCTACGTTACTGCACAATTTGTTCTGGTGTGCGCATTCTCCATTTGTCTGGCCAGTGGTTCTCCTTCCCCTTATGTGTGTCTCTCTGTCCTTCTGTAGTCCAGTCACAGGCTTTGGCCACAGTAGCTGGTATTGTGTATTTGTAATTCTGATGTGAGTGGGGTAAATGCCGTAACATCACATACACGGTTGTGGACTTCAGACCTCTGAGTGTACCTATTTAGCAGGTTATCCTTCATTGTACCACTACATTTGCTATGGTCCTTAGACGGTTTGTGTTGCTATATGTTATTATGAGGCTACATGTGGGCCTAACTGTCATACTGTCACTGACTGACATCTGGACAGGCCCATATATGACAGTCAGACAAAGGCCCACACAATGGGACAGGGTGTTAACTATGTCCTGCCAAACATAGACAGTTGGAAGACCGGTTTGGTAATTGCTTGCTTTGTCTTATGGGTATGACATCTGCTTCCCCACTGTCTGCCACTGGTGTTTTGACATGACCCTTTCTTGTTTTGCAAATAGTTGATATGCAAATGCAATGTTAGGACAAGCAGAACAGATATACAAGGCATACTTGTACTCCTTCTGTGACAACATTTGTCATTCCAGGGGTATGGCTGTTGGCCAGTGACATGTTGTCAGTGCTGACACAGAAAGGTGGCAGCCTTTTATATACTGGCAGTACACTGACCTTCAGGTACCTGCTGTCCTACTAGGCACCATACCTCTCAACTTCTTAGAGCCAGACATCTACACAAAGCCATAAGTAATTGGGAGACAAAGGCCTAACTATATGGACCATTTTTAAGTATTGGCCTTACAAACCGAGAAAGGTGATACAATAACAGGTTTTGCATTAGCATGCATTTTTCTATAGTGTATGAAATATGACACTGCAATCTGTCATTATTTTCTGACCTTAGACTTACATGATTTGCTAATGAATTGCCAGACAACCACTATATCATGATATACAGACCACAAATATGATGCAAACCTCTGGACATTCTGCCATAGATCTGTACAGCTGAGATGTATAGTAGGCACTGTGTAGGTTACTGCAAGCTGTACACTGTCCATATGTGTGGCCCCCTGTCCATGACCTGTCCAGCTTTCCTGCAGTAATGGATATTGACATCTGGACAGTGTGTACAACTCCTACCATAGGTGTAGCTGACATGCAGATCAGTTGGCACTGCAATTCTTGGAACATGGCCCTGTCAACCACAGTACTGTACCTAGGCCACTACAACACAACAGCCGGGAGTAAGTGCTGGCCACATCCTGACAGTATTAGCCACACATATACATAACTCATTGACCCCTGCGTATTGTGGACATGCAACAAGTTATCATGTTGATTGGGACAGCCTTGGCAATATGTGTTCTATTTTCCTACAAACATACATGTTACTGCATTTCTATGGGAATATGGGTGTGGGGGGCACATCTGTCTACTGTACACATCTGCACAGACCGTGCTGATATTTGCTTTACATTTTGTTTCCAATTATCATAGTATTGTGCTCTGTCTTGGAGAATAGAGGCATATCACTAAAGACCACAGGTCAGATTGTAAAGGCATAAATTTGAGTTTCAGACTTCTTACCCTTCAAAGCCTTACTGCAACTGCAGGACCTGCTGTAATATCACTGTGTAAGTCGGTAGGGGGTATTTCATCATTGTCCCCATTTGTGGGCCTTTGCCAGACATTTCTTTATGGTTTTCTATGGGTGACATGCTGGGTGAAGTTGAGGGGTGAGTATGGGACCCCCACATTGACATCCATGCATGTGACCTATGATCCCCCCAGTTACTTGCCCCCCCCCACATATATACAGTGGAATTTGTCACCTTGGGTACTACTGCATAGTGTGGGGAAGCCAGTATTGGGCAAACATTTCCTGGTGTCCCACACAGCTGTCAGTTGTTTGCTGCTATCCCAGTAGGCCACCCCATTCCCTTGCATGCATGCAGCAATACCATATATATGCTTCCAGAACATACTACTCCATTCATTTATTGTTAAGAAGATTGACTTACCTTGTGCCTGAGGCAGTTGTGGGGACGGTGCTTGAAGGCTGCCTATGTCAGATGCATGCAGTACACTGCCTATACATCCATTTTACTGTGTGTGCAAGTCACAGAGAGGTATCAGTCCCTGGGTACCTACAGTGTCAGTTTATGTGCTATGCACTGCATCTTTGCCAAGCCCAGGCCATACTGGGCACGCCTCCATCTGCCTACAGGAGCAGGCTCAGGGGGTTCCCCCTCCAAGTCCCTCTGTGCCTGTGGGGACCTTGACAATGGTGGGGTGCTGTGTGGCCCTTCTCTATGCTGTTCCTGACGCAGCTGTTTCCACAGGATCATATTGTGTAGCATGACACATATACTATGAGCATGTATGCACATGTGGCTGTACAGTACTGCAGGGCTCCACCAGATATGTCAAGGCAGCAGAACAGTGACTTAAGCATCCCAAACACATGCTCTATAATGATCCTGGTTTGTGCATGTGCCTCACTTTGAGGTTCTTGAGTTCATGTGTGTGCATTTCTGATCGGTGTCATCATCCACGGCTCAAGTGCATTGCCAGCTTCCCTCACTAGATGGCCATACGGGATATCCCCCCTGGCAAATCCCTGGTATGGCTGTGAGAAATGCCAGATGTGGGAGTCGTGATAGCTTCCAGGGCTGCCAGCACACACATTCATGATAATGCCCTGGGCATTGCATATGACCTGGCAGTTGATGGAGTGAAAGCCCTTGCAGTTTACGTAGACCCTACCCTGTTCACCGGGTGGTGCTTTGAAGTGGATGTGTGTGCAATCTATGGCACCCAGTACCTCTGGGTAGTCTGCTACACGGTGGAATAGGCGCATATTGCTGGTCCTTTCCTCAGGGGTGCTGGGGAAGTAAATGTGCTCATTGGCATGTGGTAGCATGGCATCCAGGAACTGGTGGAGTACCCTGGATGCAGATGCCTGCGAGACCCCCATGATGTCCCCAGCAGGTCTTTGGAAAGTCCATGTAGCTAGTATTCTTAAAGCTACACATACCTTGGTATCCACTAGGGTGGGCTCCCCTCTGTTGGCTCTGGATCTGAGGTAAGGCTGGCACAGCTCGATGAGTTGCTGAAGCATGTCTCTGTCCACCCTGTAGTACTCTAGTATCTCTAAATCATGTAGCCCCTGGTAGGTTACCCTGGGCCTGAACACTCTTCTCCTCCTCTTCAGTCTGGGCTGATTGTCAGCATTATCCACCTCACTGCCCTTAGCCTCTAGTACATACTGATGTATCAAAGTGACAGCAGCCCCTAACATTTTGTCAGTTAAAATTCCCCTGACTATGTACACCAGTAGTGCAGAGTTTGTGGGAAAAACCAGACTGAAAGGTGTTTGCATAGTTTATACTGTTGTGCTGCAGATGCTGCTTGTGTGATTGGGTGACTATGATACATTCCACCTGACAGCTATATTATTTGTACTTGAGTGCCTTTATTCTGCTATTTCCAGTTTTTTCCCCCATTTCCGCCCCTTCTAAGCCACACGGCACGTCGACCAAACCTGCTGCTCAAATGTAAACACTTCTGCTGGTTCCTGCTGGGTTCTATTTTTGTTTTGTTTTTTCCTGCTGGCTTCTATTTTTGTTTTTTTCTTGTTTCCCTTGTGTTTAAGCCCTGCGGAGTGCCGTGCAACCCCCTGCAGCTATAGTAAACAGTTTTGTGCAGAAAGGACCCTCCCAGGGACATGAACACGCTCAACATTTCACGAACGAGCTCAGACACACCCCCTTGTTTAGCTGTGCTTAGCTAGCGTAAACAGAAGCAGCGGAGCTCCAGTGTACTTACACCAAGCATGACACACCCCCTTTTCATGCCAGCTGCTTCTCTTGCTTACACTGCAGCATTATAGCTCCTACACAGTTAGGTGCAGGCAGACATTGTCTCCCATTTTGCTATTCAATAAATTTAGCTTATTTGCATACCCCACTGCCTTAGTCCCTTGTTACACCACTACACCAGAGCCTTTCTCCTTAGCAACCAGTGTTACCTATTATTGTTTTGGTTCTGCATGCTACCCACTATAAAGGCAAAATTCAGACTTCACTTAAAATTGTCTTTTCACATTTTTTTATTTTCTGCTTGATCTCGTTTGTGTGCCGTTGCACTACACTTAAAGGTCCAAAATTGGCCAAAAAAATTAAACTTTTATTTTTATAATTTTACAACTGTTTTCCATGCCAGTAGCCATATGTTTGGCCATTGGCATGTCTAATAGTCATAATGCATGCTTTACTTTGAGCTGTCATGACCCCGTTTTTATTTTTGCAGAAATGTACACGGTTAGTAACCAAATACATTTCTGCAACAGACGGTGCTCTGACACGGATGCCTGCCTGCTTACTGAATCACTAATCCACCTCATTTGCATGATTTTCATTAGCAAATGAGGAAATTAGCATTATTCAGTGGTGTCCATGTCAGAATATTGCTGGTGGACTCATGCACACCCCCAGCTTTGTTTACTGGATTGCTCTGCAGTCATACTCCATGCAGAAGCTGCTGCACTATTCTGACATGGTAAAATTCCTTTGTTGAATCCCGGGGTCATTGTCATACCACAGATTTTTTGGCTTAAGATACCAATCACACGTAATCCATTTACATAATTTTTGACTGTCAACTTGCCCAAATAAGGTTTTACATTTGCTAAGATGCTGTTTA
Organism: Protopterus annectens; assembly: GCF_019279795.1. Classification (NCBI taxonomy): domain Eukaryota; kingdom Metazoa; phylum Chordata; order Ceratodontiformes; family Protopteridae; genus Protopterus; species Protopterus annectens. The sequence continues at coordinate 974,777,669 of NC_056735.1, read as the reverse complement.
TACAAACTGTAGTCTGTCCAAAATTGACACATCAAGTGTAAAACTGTGTTTACTACCCTTTTTACTAGCCTATTTAATGACATCCATGCTGCATGTAAATACAGAAAAATCTCTTGCCAAAATCCACAAAAAAACAGTTGGCCGCGCTGCTTACTGTAGATTGCTGGAAAACTTCTGTAGTTACTTGAAAAGCTGGTGAAATGAAGCTGGCAGTTGCAGATTTGAAACCTGAGAATTCACCAACCTGGAGAATTTATGGCACTGCTTCCTTCCTGCACAGCAGTCTCATTCTGGATCCAAACATCTGGGGAACTGTACTGCTGCAAACTGAGGAAAATGAAGTGCTCCTATTTAGGACTTAATCAAATACATAAATGTTAGTGCGCTTTTACTGAAGTGACCCTATACAAGGCACCACTTTCCCTGTGTTCGAACACAGGCAAGGCTTGCCACTGAACAATTAAATGCAGATGTCTGTGCTGCTGCTGCTTGCTGGTGCCTTGCTGTAAATAAAGTCTGATTAATTCACTAAACTTTGCAGACTATTAACCATTTCAGCACTATATTATGCGCAGTACTAATAAAATAACTTGTCTATGCAACAGCTGACATGTACAATACTGTAGTTTACAGCTTTTAATGTCTCAGATTAAGCTTTTCAGACAGCATGGATGATGTTCTCCAGTATACAGATCTAACAAATAATCAAATCTAACACCATTCAGTTTTACTGTCCTTACATGCACTTTTTCTTATGCCATTCGGATCCTGTCCATGAAACAGTCTGTTGTTAATACCTTTGGAATTCCTCTGAAGTCATGCAGTCTGTTCTGTTGTTAAGCTTCTTTGTGTTCTATTTAAAGGTGAATAACTTTTAGGGAGTTGTTCATTTCTTGCACCTGGCTCTCAGGAATTAAGGAGTTATACTTATCAGCATTTCCTTGAAGTTGCACCAGACACAAAATGTTTTGTATAGCATACAGTTGGATGCCTTTGGATAAGAGCAGTTTAACCCTTCAATGTATATATGCTATCAAACAAGAATGTACATGTATTTAACTGATTATTTTTTCCTGCATATATTCTAGCAAACAGAACTGTGCATGCATCTAACTAGCAAACAGAGGTGTACATGCACTGTTGTATTGTACTGCATATATATTCTAATAAACAAAAATATGTATGCACTATTATAAGTGTCTAAATATATATCTAACAGCTTTATCTGATCCATGTGTTAATAATTACAAGGGGAAAAAATCTTTAGCATTTTAACAGATTTCAAAGCAGTAAAATGCTTAGCGGACACTGTCAGAAAGGCAGTGTAATGCAGTCCATTACTTTTACACTTACCTGTCATACCTCTCAACTGTCTAGATTTTTTCAGTATGTCCAGATTATTGCTTCATATTTTTGGTCTGGTCCTCATAAAAGCTGTGGTTTTCACACAAACCACTAAGGACTGCAGTCACTAAATAATGACATACATTTGAGTTTCATACTTTGTATTCTTCAGAAAATGGATGTGAACACACATTCTGTTTTTCTAGCAATTTTATAAGTTTTTAGAGAAATTTAGGGGTATGTTACCAGTACAGAAAGCAGGCAAAAAAAATATATTGTTCTGCCACTGTCATTTGCTGGTCCATACAGGCAGATTTTACTGTCTATCCTGAGACCTAACCCTAACAACCTAAGCAAGGGATGTCAAATTAAAGTTACGTACTCACCATAACTATGCATCTGTTTTGTCCATTTTCATTCTTCCTCACCATATGGATTCCAGATCCGACCTTGGATCCAACTCGGCCGCATTCCACAGACTTACGGAACCAACTCTCAAGCTCCTTCCTCTGCCCATAATGCCCCAGTCAGCCCACAACACCTCAGATCAAGTTTGCTGCCTTATAGATCCTAACACATAATGGGAGAAAGGAAGTAATAGTAAAGGTAGGGTTCAAACCTGGTACAATAAGTTTGAAAATGTCCATCAGATCACTCCAGGAGATGTCAAGAAGGGGGAAGGAGGGAGCGGAGTTGAGGAAGAATGAAAATGAACAACACAAATGCATTGTTATGGTAAATACATAACTTTAATATATGTTGTCCTTTTCATTCTTCCTCAACATATGGGACAGAGTCCTCAGCTACGTGAATCTTGGGTTGCCCTCATGGAAGGATATTCTGGAGTACTGCCGAACCAAAAGCAGCTATGTTTCTAGAAGTCAAGTCCAGCTTTTAATGAGCAATAAAGGTATGGGCATTAGACCAGGTAGCTGCTGTGCTAATATCACCAACAGAAGTTCTACACCAGAAGGGAGAAGAGGTGGCCATGGATCTAGCTGAATGAGCTTTAGCAGACTTTCATACAGAGAGACCTTGCTGGGAATGTACAAATGCAATTAATTATCTATTTGGCCAAGATAACTTTTGAAACTGGAGATCCCCGCCTGTTTGGTGAAAAGGAGGCAAACAACTGGTCTGTTTTCTTGAAATCGTTTGTCTTGTGTAAACAGAAACATAGTTGCCTATGTACCTTTAAAAGCCGTAGAATGTATGCCGCCTTACTTGAAAAGGACTGTTAATTGTTTGACTGATATTCAATTCAGAGACTATGTTTGGTGAAAATGATGGATTGGTTAGTAAAGTAACTATCTTTGTGAAAAACAATGTAAGGGGATTTGGATGATAGAGACTGGAGTTCAGAAATTCTTGCAGATGTAATAGCAACTAAAAAAGCTGTTTTCCAAGACAGAAATTTTAAATCAGTTTTTGCTAAATGTTTAAAGGGTCACTGAGTCAACCTCTGAAGTATTAATGTGAAATCCTAAGGTGATGACGGATCTTTCACTGGAGGTCTGAGTAAGAAGATGCCCTTTAGAAAAGCCTTGCACAACTTAGAAGAAGCCAAACAAGAAGCTTTGTCTCCTGAATGAAAATTTGATATGGCTGACAATTGTACTTTGTGCAAAAACTAGCACCTTTTTGAAAAAAAGAAGCTTAAAACTCCAGTACCAAAGAAATGGGGTCAGTAAAAGGGTCATTTTCATTTTTCAGGGCTGAAATTGAGAGTTTTTTATATTTACTCTTGTAAATCTTCCTAGCAGACAAAAGTATATCATGATTCAGGGAGGAAAGCCTGGACTGCCTAGCTATTAATGGAGCTGGAGAAACCATGCAGTTAGTTTGAGACCTGAAATATTGGGATGCTTCATACTTGAGGGATGCGAAAGATCTGGACTAAAGTCCAGTATCCAAAGAGGATGATGAAGATGAGACCAAAGGAAGGGGAACTACACCTGGAGATGCCAAAGGGAGCAAGGAGGATAACTAAGCTCTTCAACCCACTGGCTTTCAGTATGAATTTTGGAATGAGAGGTACCAGGGAATAGGCATAAAAGAGACTGGAGGGTAAATCTTGGATTAGAGCATCTGTCAGTGGCTCCCCCTTAGGGACAATCAGGACAAAATACCTGCTGCACTTGTTGTGTGGAGTTGCAAAAAGATTGCAGCAAGGTTGGCCCCAAAGTCAGAAAATCTTCTCCACCACTGACTGATTGAGAGACCACTCATGAGGCATCAGAATGGACCTGCTTAGTTTGTCCAAAAGTATATTATTTTCCCCCGGAATAAGCACTGCCACTGGAAAGTGGCTAGATGAGATTGCCCACTGTCACACTCTCATAACTTATTGACAAAGAGGATAAGATCAGGTTCCCCCTTGTTTGTTGATTTATCAGACTATGGAAATGTTGTCCGTTTGAATTGCAATAGTTCCTAGAGGGAGAACATACTGAAATGCCTGCAATGCTAATAGAACTGCTCTCATCTCCAAGAGTCTGATGTACAAACTGGTCTCTTGAGGGGACCATTTGCCTTGGACCATCCTTCCCAAGAAATAAACCCCCACCCCAGTTGGGAGGAGTTTGTGGTCACCGTGACTACTTCAGGGAGAAGGAACAAATGGTGACCTATGTAAATGTCATCTGACTGGATCCACCAATGAAGAGGTTTCTGCATATCTGAGTAAGTTTGACTGGGAAGGACAATGGATGTCATAGAATAGACACTGAGCAGCTAGAGTCCATTGTAGAACATGCATATAGTAATGTGCTAATGGAATTAAGACTACAGATGCTGCCATTGAACCTAGAGCCTGAAGGATAAATCTGGCTGGAGGAGCAGGGTGATCAAGAATTCGTTGAACCTGAAACTTGATTGTATTTAAACAACAAGAGAAGCAATCTGATTTATTTTGTTTAACTGTGCACCAATGAACTCCAGGCTCTGCACTGGTTGTAGTCTGGATTTGAAGATGTTCTCTATAATGCCTAGTGTTTGACAAAGTTGGAGCAAACAGTCCCTTGAGTGTTCTAGGAAATGCCTGGTTGGAGAGGTGAGGAGTCAACTGTCTACATATGGAAACATTCAGAATCTCTGCAGTCTCAGGTGAGCTACTGCCACTGCCATACACTTGGTAAACACCCTGAGGGCTGTGGTGAGTCCAAAGGGCAAGGCTCTGAACTGATAGTGACTGGCTCCCAACTGAAAGTAGAGGTAGCTTCAGGAGCATCTGTTCATTTTGATACGATGATATGCATATTGAAGATCGAGTCAGCACATCCAGTCTTCCTTGTGTAAAAATGGTAAAATAGACTGAACCGTGAACATTCAGAATGTTGATTTCCTCACAAATTGGTTCAGACTGCTTAGATCCAAAACTGGTCTCATGTTTCCTGTCCTTTTGGCACTAAAAAGAACCCTGAGTAAGTTCTGAATCCTCTTTGGTCTGGTGGGACCCCTGGATAATTATTATCCAGCAGCCTCTGAATTTCTTGAGTTGCAGCTTCTCTCTGACTGGGTGGGACATTGGGAAGCTTTCTTTCTTTGGTTGGGAGAATCTGGAAAAATGGTTTGAAATAACCTCTAGATATTATTTTTAGCACCCAAGAATTTTTTGTTATAGTAGGCCAGGAATATGGTGCGAGGAAATGAACCCCTTGACTGCCTCCAGAGGTAAGCAGTCAGGCAGCCTTTAAGAAGCTTTGAAAGGGTTTATCCAGAAAGGATTCTCAGAAACCCTGATTTTGCAGGCCTCCTCTCCACAAAAAGGGCATCTTCCATTTGAACTCCCCCTTCTGCTTCTGAAGGAGTTGTCTCTGCATGAATCCTGGAAAGATCCCTGAGCTTTACGGAACCACATTTTCTTGCCTCCTTTTTTTTTCTGGGAAAAGGATTGTTGAGGGATATAAAAGCAAACCTTTACTGTAGACAAGGTCTTTCCCTCCTGTTCACTGCAGGAAAAGCATTTCTTTCACAGAAGGGCCAAACAAAAACATTCCATCAAAAGGAGCATTGATGAAAGAAGACTTAAAATACTCCACAAAGTTACATGACTGCATCCAGCTATGTCTCCATATGGCAATTTCTGAACCAGCAGCCTGTGAAGTATCCTCTGCAACACGTGATATCAACCTCATGGATGCTCTGAAATAGATAATAGAGTGGCCAATTTCAAGGATGATCTTTTATTGTCCTCTACAGACATGGTCTCTGAGAGAGATTTCAAGGATGCCTTGGTCAAATCCCTCTGCAGCCTTATAAAAAAAGGTCGCTGAAGCAAATGTGCACTTTCAAAATCTGTCCAGCACCCTCACCTCTCTATTAGGGAGATGGTCAGAGGAGCTCTGCTCAGCTAGCTCCTTTTTTGTGACTGTTGCCACAACCACAGCATAAACAGGGACTCCTTTGCTCCAGTGAGGTCTGTCTTTTAGTGGTGCCAAAATCTTATTGGGATGATGTGGGATTGGTTCAACAGAATCCGGTTGCTTCCATGCCCAGCAAGAGACTAGGTCGATGAGCTCTTCAGCTGGGGAGTCACCCAAGACATAGATGGGCCAGCACCAAAAGCTTCCAGAAATACCGACTCCTCCGGGGAGGGATTATTTGAGAACCAACCACCTTCCTGTTTAAGGATCTACAAAATGTCTCCGAATGAGATGTCGTCAAGTAGAGATCTGGGGGACCCTTTTCCTTCATCGAATTCAATATCCTCTGTGAAAAATTCCAAAGGGGAATCTATGTGCCTCATTTTGCACAGTCTCTTATGGGGAACCTCCTCAGTGGGATACTCTGGGTAGGTGTCCGAAGAGAGGGGAAGTTCCTCTAAGGGAACCATCTGGACGCTAGTTGGCACTGGCTGTTGCAACAGAATAGGCTTGATGGGGTCAGAGCTTGGACCTGCTGGGGGAAAAGATGTAGGATACAAAGAAGAGACCAGGTCTCTTGTATAACAGAACACTCTCTCCAATATCTCAAAAGCAGATGGACTGGGAAAAGCTGCATTGGAGCCGAAACCTCCAAGACACACAAGCCTCGACTCTGTCCTGACCCATCTAGTGCTGAGGCTCCAAGGGGCAAGGATAGCTCTGACAACATTGGAGTAGATCCTGCCTCCCCACCCCCAGATCTGACCCCGATGCTTCTGCTCCAAGACTCATCCCAATCAAAGGGAACAGGAGCAGAACCAGTCAGGGAAACTGGCAGAGTCGAAGATGTAACTTTCTTCGGCTCTGACACTGATTCTCTTGGGACTCTTGGATCTGAGTGCTCCAAAGCTAAAGGACAGATTGGAGAAGGAGATATAACTACATGGGAAGTAGATCACATGAGTTTACTAGGCTATTGGCCCTGAGGCCCTTATAAGCCTAGCCAATAGTTTATCCCATGTTTAGACAAGTCAGCAACTGATGCCCCTGTCCAGCAGGGACACGGGTGGAATCCCAGGGGTATATTTTCTGTTTCCCATCCAGTTACCCAGGTGGCGCTTAAAAAGGGGTAAAGAGGTACTCTGCTTGATGTGCAGAGGGAGTCTATTCCATAGATGGGGGAGTCTCTGGGACACAAATATATCCCGCCAACAAGTCCTGTTGATGTCACAGACGAGATTGAGGCCATGCATGCAAGTTACTCGAGTGAAGCTTGACTTGCGGATATGCAGCAGTCCCATCAAGGTGGGGTCTGTGATCGCCTTTTATGCCAGACAGAGGTCAACTCTGAGGAGTCTGTATGAAACTGAGTAGAGGGATAGGGCTTTTAGCCTGGGATCGGGCTTTTAGCCAATCTGTGTACGGTAAATGTTTGAGGCCCTGGATTCTCCTGGTGAGTAACCTCTGTGGTCTCTCCAGCTGCTGCATGTGCTTTGCGACGTACATGCCGAAAGGGGCACTGTACTCAGTAATGGGCCTTATAAAGGAAGACTACATTGATGTTATGACCTCCTTGTCCCCGGAAAGTATATCCCAAATAACAGAGGCCTCAAGACTGAACCATAGGGTACGCCGCTTGTTACAAGTCTACTGCTTGAGGTGGCTTCCCCTATTTTGACTAGGTGGGTTCTATCAGTGAGCCATTTTTGCTACTCATCTGGTAATATATGGAGTGATGCTTAGCTGAGAGAATTTATTTATTATGCCCACGTGGGGAATCTTCCCCTTGTCTATGGTTTTGGTGACTGTCTCAAAGAAATCGACTAAATTTAGCAGACATGACCTCCCCTTGACAAAGACAAACTCTGTGGGATCACGTGTTTGGAGGTTGTCAATGTCCTTGTTAATGAGGTTCACGATAATCCGTTCCATGACCTTGCAGATCAGGCTAGTTAGGCTGATGGGTCTATAATTTCCTGGATTGGTGGACGCTCCACCTTTGTGTAAAGGTATGACAGTGGCTGCCCTCCACTGAGCCGGCACAAAACCAATACTCAGGCTTTGACTGAATAGGGAGCCTAATGGTGATGCAAGTTCCTGCCTGAGTTCATGTAGGATGCAGCGTGGGATGTTATCGGGTCCCATGAAGGCTGTATTTTTTGCCTTTGAGAGAGCAGTGATGACCTGTACCCTAGACATGAAGGGAACGGGGCAGGTACTGGGGATGTCCTGATTTACTGATTCGGGGGACAGAGGGGTGAAGTTTTCACTGAATTTGTCAGCCAGCAAGTTTTTGCTATATCTATGGCATTTGTATATGTGGTGTCCTTGACCACCAGTTCTGAACAGATCTGGGTGCTTCCTTTGAGGTTGCAGACATATGTGAAGAAGGCCTTATGATTTTCTTTAGTAGATGTGGCCAATTTGGACTTGAAGTTTGCTTTTGAGGATTTTGCTAGTGCTCTTATTTGTTTGTTTAGGCTAAGGAGACGTTGCTTCCAATTGGGCACCTGCTCCTTCTTGGTCTTGGACAGCAAATTTTTCGAGGAATCTCTGAGCATTTGTATTGTGGCACGAGTAGCTCTTCAAATCTATGTTTGGGAAGTTAAAGTCACCCAGGATCAGGGTAAAGGGTAGAATACTGATAGATTCAAACATGTGCAAATAGGCGGACTGGGCATCTTGAGTAAGATCTGGGGACTGGTAGCTAGCTATGATTTGAACAGGAGTCTTGTCAATGGTTAACTGCACCTGAAGTGTCTCCTGTGCGTAATACTGTTTGACCAGCATGGAGGTGTGTATGTCTTTAATGTATATTGAAACTCTACCTCCTTTGGCTTTACTGCCCACAGTTTGGGGTCTGAATGTATGATAGGATGAGTAACCAGGTAAGACTGGGGTGCTCTCCACAGTTTTGAACCAGGTTTCTGTGACTGCACAGATGTCAGTATTTTCCAGGGTTAAGAATGCTTGCAATGAGTGCAGTTTCATATTTAGACTCCTAGCATTTAGCAGCATGACCTTTAATTTGTGTTTTGTTGAAATTTTTATGTTGGTAGTTTTAACCTCATCACATTTCCTATAAAAGGCACTATGGGGGAAGCAAGAGCCTTTGCCAGAAGCCTGAAGCCCAGGTGAGACAGATGCAGGCCAACTCTGGCAAAGCATTGTAGTCTGTTGATCATATCTTCCCAAGCTGTCAGGTACTGGATCCCCCTGGAATGACTCCAGAAACTAAGTCAATTGTTAAAGTCAATAATTTTCTGTTTGCACTGAGGCATCATTTTGGGTGATAGCAGAATGCTGCTTAAGGCTAGGGACATACCTGCCTGGTTCACATAATCAGCATGCTCGATCATGTTTCTCTTCATATAGTCCAGAGAGGTATGTTTCAAGTCATTCATGCCAACGTGGACTATGACTGAGTTATAACAGTACCTGTTGTTAAGAGACATGAGTGCATGTGTGATATGGTGGCTTCTGGCAACTGACAGACAACTAACCGAGACTTTCTCCTTATCCAGCCTGGTGAGAGGAACATCTGTGTGTCTCACAATGGAGTCTCTTATGACTAATATTTTGGGTTTATGGTGAAGCCTTAGCGTCTGTGAGAGACAAGTGTGTGGACTATACATGGTATGTGGTGTGGAGGGCTGTGGAGATTGCATGTGTTTTTGCCTCGGAGGTCTCCTTTGTTTGGGTATGTTTATGTGGAGGACCTCTGCATATGTGGGTGTGTGTTGTGTAGGTGTGGGTTGTGTTTGAGGTGTAGTGATTGTGTTGACAACCTTTTTGGTGCCAGATATACTGGCTTGATGGGGAGACAGCATGGACTCTATCTTCCTAATGTAATTGCATCTCTCACAAATTGTGTTCCTAGGTGGTAGTAGTAGATGGTTGTCTGTGTACACTTTGGCAGTTGCTACACTGTCTCAAGATGCCCATATCAACCAGACTGGCAGGAAAAACTGTAGGAAATTGTCCATTCATATTTGCCAGAATCTGAGGGAGAAAGGCCAGGGAGAGCTAAGGGGTGGGCCTAAAGCCCAAGTGCTTAAACCAAAACTAAGAGCTTAGAATAACACTTAACAATTTAGACAGGTTATAAACAAGCAGTAATAAATGCAACAGAAAAGATGCAGTTGATAGACAACAAGCAGAAAGTAGCAGGAAAAAGCAAGATGAAGTAACAGAGTAGTAGGAAGAAACACAAATACAGAAAAATATAAGCAGCTGAATAAAGTGTCTTTTTGTTTTGCTTTTTATAAAGTGGAAAGGGAGGGAGCAGGAACAGAAAATGGGAGACTCATTGATCTGATGGAAGTCATGGATGGTGTAATCCATATGAACCTGAGCTCTGAAGAATTTCCTCATCATCATATACACTTCAGCCTCGGGCAGACTACTGGAGGACCTGACAGATGAGGTAGTGGACTGAGGCCTAGAGTGTTGCCTCGGAGTTGTTTTCAGAAGGGAGGAATGGAACTGGGGAGAAACTGGATCAATAATGAACTCGGGTGAGTGAGTTCTGGGGGTCTTAGGTATACCAGAAGTCAGAACCAATGACTGTATCAGAGATTTGCCTGAAATAATTACTGGATTTGAGGGCTTGGGTTCCAAAAATGTTCTCTTTGGATCCAAGGAAGCAGGACCCAAAGATCTTTGAATTTCTTCAGAAGGCTCCGAAGTCATAGAAATTGAACAATCTTTGGAGATCTAGGAGCGGACCTTTTTCTATGTACTGATGGAGCTTTGAAATGTTTTCTGGGGGTTTGCACCACGGATGATGGAAAAGAAGAAGGAAATAATCTCTCAAGGATTAACTTATTCTCCCTATCCGCTATAGCCCTTGAATTAAAAGCAGCACAAATGGCACAATTTGTATCAGGGCGTGATGCCCCTAAACAGTAAATGCTCTCCCTGTGGGCATCAGAATTCATGACTTTGTGCCCAGAGGATGTGCATTTCTTAAAAAACTGTTGGCTTCTCTGCAATAGTGATATAAAAAGAGTAATGAAATACTAAAAGAAAGATTTTTTTTTTTTAATCACCAGATAAAAAAAAACTGCCAACAATGGTAGAAGTAGATACTCTAAAAAGGATAAGAAAGGAAGAGGAATTAAAGAAGGAGATACCAACAATGGTATGCAACAAGTTTATCTCACAAAGGCAGAAAGGACAAGAAAGAACTAATAGTTAGAAACTTCTGAAAATCACAATAGATAAGAAGAGGGAGGATTTAGAAAGTTAAATATATAAGATTATTTTAACTGAAAAACCCACTTACAAATGTTTGAACAACTGAATAAAATGCTCCGAGAAAGGATCCACATCCATGTGAGATGGTGGCAAACGTGATCTGAGGCACTGTGCGCTGACTAATGCATTATGGATAGAGGGAGGAGCTCAAGAGTTGGGTTCCTAAGTCTGTGGAATGCTGCAGAATTAGATCCAAGGTGGGATCTGGAACCCATACGTTGTGGAAGAATGAAAAGGACAGCATCAGATCATTAAAGGTCAGGTCTCATGCCACTCTGGAGCTTAACTCTCCAACCAAGACTGAACTTGACAGTCAAGAGGAAAAGGTAAACACTTGCACCACACCACACTAATCACATAGCCCCACTAAACCTACACCACTAAAATCCACACATAGAAACACAAAAACATTCGCAGAGGCTCTCAATAATAATCTGCACAAGCAACAAAGACCTCCAAAACAGAAACGCAACTAACCTCCACCCCCCAACACAACCCAAATGACACATAGTCCACAGACTCAGTGTGCCAATAAACCACAGCCCATAAGGCAAACCAATGTATCCAAGACACTTTATAGTCAGGCACACTGATGTCCCACTCACCAGGCTAAACAAGGAGAAGGTTACTGTCAGCTGCCTGTCAGGTGCCAGGATCCGCCACATATTCCACACACTCAGGTCACTCCACAACAAGTACAAATATGACTCTGTCATTGTCCATGTTGGTGTGAACAACCTGAGATGTACCTCCCTGGACTACATGAAAATAGACATGGAAGAGCTCTCCGATCTTGTAGCCCAGGCAGGTATGACCCTAGCCCTGAGTAGCATCCTGCCATCGCTCAGAATGATACCGCAGTACACGGACAAAATTATTGACTTCAACAATTGGCTAAGCTTCTGGTGTCATTTTAAGGGGATCCAGTATCTGTCTGCCTGGGACGACATGGCCAGCAGACCATGATGCTTTGCCAGAGATGGCCTGCATCTGTCACCCCTAGGATTCCGGATACTGGCTAAGGCTTTTGCCGCCCCATGGTGCCTTTTTTAGGCAAGGTTCAAATGACAAATTTACCACCATAACAGGAACAGGCAAGCAAAAACTGAGGGTAATGCTACTCAATGCTAGAAGTCTAAATCTCAAAATGCACTCATCTGAGGCACTCCTTAAAATGGAGAACATCGATATCTGTGCAGTGACTGAGACCTGGTTCAAGGCCCTAGAGAGCACCCCTGCATTACCAGGCTATAACTCATACCACACTTTTTGGCCATCTAACCTGGACCAGAATATCAAAGGTGGAGGTGTGCCCATATTCATTAAGGATATCCACACCTGCAGGCTAGTTGTGCAGCATAATGCATCCAAGGTTATCCAAGTGCAACTAACTCTAGGCAAAACTGCAATCCAAATTGTAGCTTGCTACAGATCCCCCACCATGCCCCAGGATTCACACTCCTCTTTTCTTGATATACTGGAAAATATAAGGGTTCAACCAAACACCCTAATAATGGGCGATTTCAACTACCCCACCATTAACTGTGAAAACTACTCATGTACCAACTCCTTCACTCAACGCTTTCTGGAATTCATAAATTTCAATACCCTGGATCAACTTATCCACACCCCCTCCAGGGGCAACAATATCATAAACCTAGTTATTACCAACATGAGTGATCAGTGTTCCACACCTGAAATCAACTCCTCATTGGTCAGATCCAACCATAAGCTAATCACCCTAGATATCCATATCCCACCACCACCCACCATTAAGGAAACCATGGCAAAAGATTTCTCCAAAGCCAACTTCATGCTTCTTAAGACAGAAGTGGTGAACGTCATGACAACCATGCAGATGGACAATACAGTTATGACTGCTGAATCCTACACAAATGCACTCTATAAGCACTTACACGAGTGCATGGATCGTGCTATCCCAAACAGAACCAAGACTCTATCCTCCAAATAAAAGAAGCCAATCTGGTGGTCCCCTGCCATAAACAAACTCTACAACAGAAGGAACAAACTGTTGCAAAAGGGAGTAAAATCCCATGAGTGGAGGAGCTCCCTTGTCAGCCTCAGTAAGAAGCTGAGATCCCTTATAAGTTCCTTCAAAGCTAGCTACGAAATCAAACTTGCCACTGATTCTAAGAGCACCAAACAAGACGAAATGCTGCAAAAACCAAAAAGTCCACCAAGAACAGGCAGCTAACAGGCTTTGATTCTAAGAGCAATCACAAAGCATTCTATAGCTATGTCAAGAATCTCGATGGCAACACAAAGATAAGCTCTGAGTTACAGCACAACGGCACGAAAATTACAGAACCAACTCATATTGCCAACATCCTGGCAGACAGGTTCAGCGCTAACTTTACCCCCCTCTCACCCCCTAAAGGGCCCATATCTATACAGGAAGAATGCAGAGTCCCTGTAATCACATCTATGCAGGTAACAGCTGCACTCTCTAAAACCAAAAACACAGCATCCATGGGACCGGACAACATCCCAGGCTGTGTTTTACACTAACTTCAGAATGAACTGGCTCCCCACCTAAGCACCATGTTCAATCATAGTCTCACGTCAGGCTTTGGGCCCACTGAATGGCACACAGCAATAGTTATCCCACTCCACAAAGGGGGAGTCACCACTGATCCTGGGAACTGTCGCCCTATTAGCCTGACGAGCCAGGTCTGCAAGTCCATGGAATGTATCATCATGGAACTCATAAACAATGACATTGGTAACCTCCAAACTTGGACCCCACCCAGTTCGGATTTACCTTCTGAACCTGATCAACTTCTTTGAGGCAGTCACCAAAGCCGTAGACGAGGGTAAGGTGGTTCACACAGCCTATCTTGACCTCGCCAAGGCTTTCGACACTATCCCCAATTCTGGAATTTTGGCTAAACTCACTAAACTAGGTATAAATCCCTACGTCACAAGATGGGTTGCCAAGTGGCTCACTGACAGAACCCGCACTGTAAAAGTTGCAGACTCCAAATCTGACTTTAAACCAGTGACAAGTAGAGTACCACAGGGTTCAGTCCTGGGACCTCTCCTGTTTGGTATCTACTTCTCTGAAGTACAGGCTAACACAGAAGGCCTCTGGCTAATGAAGTTCACAGATGACTGCAAACTAGGAGCCATAGTCGAGTCCCCAAATGATGTGGACATCCTACACAAGGGCCTCACTGGGACAGATGCCTGGTGTCAGAGGCATGGCCTCAGGCCTCAATGCCAAAAAGTGCATTGTCATCCCCTTTGGTAAAAACTCTGTACCCATGAACTACCACATAAACAGCAGTCTACTTAATGCCGAACGTGTGATAAGAGACCTTGGGACCCAGGTGGACAGTAGTCTCTCCTTTGATAATCACATCGCCACAGTAGTCAGGAAACCCTTCTATGTAGCAAATCTCATCACAAAATGGTTCTCATCCAGGAAAAAAGAGGTCATTGTTCCCCTCTACTCAGCACTCATTAGACCCATTGTACAATGCCCCTTTTGGAATGTACCTCACAAGACATTTGCAGCAGCTGGAAAGGCCACATAAGTACCTCACAAAGAGGATTACTGGCCTCAAACAGATGCCCTACACTGACCATCTCAAAAAACTCCAGCTTTACTCTGTAGCATATTGCCTACTCTGAGGAGATCTCTGCCTAACATATAAAGCTATGTTAAACCCAGAGCTGTTGGACATGCTACACCTTAAGAAATCCCAATCCCTTCAAGATACACGCTCTAGGGACCTAAACCTTGTCACCACAATAAACAGGACATACTGGAGGGATAGATTCCTGTCCCACAGACCTCCTATACTGTGGAACAAGCTACCCATCTATGTCAAGCAAAGTTCCTCATTAGCACTCTTCAAGAAAAATCTTGATGAGTGGATGGGAAATAGGAAATACACCCTGGGGATCACTTCTGTAGCTCTGCTCGACAGGGGCACAGGAAATTAACTTTCTTGGGTGGCATAAGCCAGGGAACCTTGCTGGCTAGGCTTACTTAGGTCCTTGGGCCGATAGCCTAGTACCTACCTATGAACTGGTTTGTCTTCTTCTGAATATCGGTGCATAATCACCACACTCCATGCATTACAAGAGATTTATGTCTAATCACGAAAAGGCAGACTTTGCACTAGTGCCAATAAACAGCAGCTTTCAACTCATGTATTTACTTATTTATTGACATTTGATTACCGGGAAAGTCTGATTGGGTAGATAACCATTTTCAGAGGAGGCCTGGAGAGAAAAGCTTGAAAGTATTACAAAAACATTTTAAGTACAATAATTTTACGGCCTCTAAAAATAATGCAAAAAAATATAGTTTAAGTCTTTCGGCTTTTCCCTGTTAGGGGTAGCCACAGTGGCACTCCGGTCCGCTAATGATTGGCAGTGGATTTTTATGGTGCCGAGGTGCCAGTCTGATGCCCAACCTTCAAAGAAGGCACACCCATTCACGCACGCACCTACCTGCATGTCTTTAAACGTCACTCGACCATGGGGAGGACATGCAGACTCCGCACAGAAGGCGCTCCAACCAAGAATCAAACCGGAGAACCTCTTGCTGTGAGGTGACAACGCTAACCTCTGCGTTACACCAAATTAGACATAACATGAAAACATTGGTTAAGAACAGATATAAGTTATATGACAATGAGTTAATATGTAGATTAATTTTAGCCAGTTTATAGAGAAATTAAAGTAAGTTAGTATGATGATCTGAGGAAGGGCATGATTGCCTGAAAGCGCTTATTGTACACTTTTATTTAATTTAAATAAACATTTTTACATTTTTTACTCACCTTGGTGTCTCCTACTACTGTTTTTAGGAAATGTCTGTTATAGTAAAACCATTTATATCCTGACAGAACTGGTTTCCAGTCATTGTTCTTTAACCATGTTTCAAAAACAACATCAATCTTCTGGGAACGTAGCAAATTTTCCAATAAAAAAAAAACAAAACTTATTACTACAGGTTCACAGGTAGGTTCATAGGTAGGTTCTAGGCTATCGGCCCTGGGACCTATATAAGCCTAGCCAAAAAGGTTCCCTGGTTTTCACCACCCAAGAAAATTATTTTCCAGTGCCCCTGTCAAGCAGTGCTGCAGAAGTGATCCCCGGGGTGAATTTTCTATTTCCCATCCAGTCGTCAAGATTTTTTTTAAAGAGGGCCAATGAGGAGCTTTGCTTGACATGAATGGGTAGTTTGTTCCAGAGTATGGGAAGTCCATGGGACAATAATCTATCCCTCCAGAATGTTCTGTTTATTGTGGTGACAAGGTTTAGGTCACTGGAGCGTGTAGTTCGGAGAGATTGGGATTTCTTTAAGTGTAGCATGTCCAACAGCTCTGGGTTTGACATAGGTTTGTATGTTAGGCAGAAATCACCTCTGAGTAGGTGATATGTGACGGAGTAGAGCTGGAGTTTTCTGAGACGGTCTGCGTATGGCATCTGTTTGAGGCCTGTAATCCTCTTAGTGAGGTATTTCTGTGGCCTTTCCAATTGTTCTAGGTGTCTTGTGAGATATATGCCAAATTGTACTCTATAATCGGTCTGATGAGGGATGAGTAGAGAGGAACAATGACCTTCTTTTTTCTAGAGGATAACCCTTTTGGGATGAGGTGTGCCATGTAGAAGGATTTCCTGACTACTGTGGAGATGTGGTTATCAAAGGAGAGATTACTGTCCAGCTGTGTCCCAAGGTCTCTTATCACACTTTCAGTGTTTAGTGAGCTACCGCCTATGTGGTAGTTCATGGGTACCGAGTATTTCCAAAAGGGGATGACAATGCACTTGTCGGCATTGAGCTTGAGACCATGATTTTGACACCAAGCATCTGCCTCTGTGAGGCCCTTTTGTAGAATGACTACATCATTAGGTGATTCTATTATGGCTCCCAGTTTGCAGTCATCTGTGAACTTTGTTAGTGAAAGACCTTTTGTGCTGGCCTGCACTTCAGAGAAGTAGTTGCTGAACAGGAGAGGACCCAGGACCGAACCCTGTGGTACTCCACTCATCACTGGTCTGAAGTCGGACTTGGAGTCGACTACTTTTACTGTGTGGGTTCTGTCAGTGAGCTGGTTGGCCACCCATCTTGTGACATAGGGAGTTATGCCCAGTTTAGTGAGTTTATCTATAATTCCAGAGTGGGGGATGGTATCGAAAGCCTTGGCGAGGTCAAGATAGGCTGTGTGCACTACCTTGCCCTCATCTACGGCTCTAGTGACTGGTTCAAAGAAGTCAATCAGGTTTAGAAGACATGCTCTACCTTTTACAAACCCAAACTGAGTGGGGCCCAGGGTTTGGAGGTTTCCTATGTCTTTGTTTATAAGCTCCAAGATGATACATTCCATGGCCTTGCAGACCAGGCTTGTCAGGCTAATGGGGTGGTAGTTTCTCGGGTCTGTTTTGGCACTCCCTTTGTGGAGTGGGATAACTGTCACTATGCACCATTCAGAAGGCACATAGCCTGAGGTGAGGCTGTGATTGAACATGGTACTTAGGTGGGGTGCCAATTCGTTCTGCAGTTCGTGAAGTATGCAGCCTGGGATGTTGTCTGGTTCCATGGATGCTGTGTTCTTGGCTTTGGAGAGTGCGGTCTTTACTTGTTCAACAGTGATTACAGGGGCCTTGCATTATTCCAGTATTAAGATGGGCCCTTTGGAGAGTGGGGGGGGGGGTAAAGTTAGCACTGAACCTACTTGCCAGGATGTTGGCAATATCGGTTGGTTCTGTATACTTAGTGCCATTGTACTGTAGCTCAGAGCAGATCTGAGTGTTGCCATTGAGATTCTTGACATAGCTGTAGAATGCTTTGTGGTTGTCTTTGGAATCAGTGGTGATTTTATTTTCATAACTGGCTTTGGAGGATTTTATGAGGGATCTCTGCTTCTTGCTGAGGCTGACCAGGGAGTTCCTCCAATATTGGGATTTTACACTTTTTTGCAACAGTTTCTTTCTTTTGTTGTAGAGTTTGTTTATGGCAGGGGACCACCAGATTGGCTTCCTTTTTTTGGAGGATAGCATGAGGGATGGCACGATCCATGCACTCGTGTATGTGCTTATACAGTGCATTTGTGTAAGATTCAGCAGTTGTACCTCTATTTTCCATCTACATGGGTGTCGTGAAGTTTGACACTTCTGTCTTAAGAAGCATGAAGTTGGCTTTGGAGTAATTTTTGACAGTAGTTTCTTTAATGGGGGGTGGGAGTGGGATATGGATGTCTAGGCTGATTAGTTTGTGGTCGGATCTGACCAGCAAAGAGTTGACCTCTGGCTTGGAACACCGGTTACCTACATTGGTAATGACCAGGTCCAGGATATTGCTGCCCCTGGTGGGAGCATGGACAAGATGATCCAAGGCATTGGAATTGATGAATTCCAGAAAACGTTGAGACAATGAGGTGGTACATGAGTTGGTACATAATGCTCCTAGTGTCCATCAGAGATGCATCAAATGTTGTTATCTGTGAAATGTTAAATTTTCGACCTGGCAAAAATCATGTCTTGTGTTTGTCAAATATTGCAAAATATGTGCTGCAAAAAATTATCTTCCCTGATCTAGGCAAATGCACACCATCCTGTATAAACATGTGTGCCCAAAACTAAACACGGATGCTCTACACATTTCTATTTTTTAAAATGGGACATTTACTTCAAGTAGGTATTTATCCAAAGAATCTTTTCATTCATGGTGAGCTGACTCTCCTTTTTGTATGTGATTTGTGAAAAATATGTCCTAATACTAGCTAAGAGGGCTGTAAGTTCCCTACTAACAGTCAGAGAGTCCTTGCAAATGAGATAATTTGCACCGACATGAATAAAAACAGATACATGCTTCCTTATATTAAGGCATTCCAAGGCTTATCTCACATCTCTTATTTTTGCTCATGGCAAACATAACACTATTCAATGTTCATTATCTTCTCTGCATATATAAGTATCAGTTCCTCTAATAACTGAATCTACAATTAGAAGAATATATTTTCTGACCAGATCTGAAGAATATTCATCTTCTAATTTAGTAATATCTGTTCCATCAATTGTTATAAAGGAATAATCTTCATCACCCTTAGTCTTATTAATCCAACTGTTTTCACTGTGTATTAAATTTGCAAGCCTACAGTTCTCATCTGTCTGGCTTTGTACATTTACAGCTTGAGCCATGTTGTCAACTTCAGTCTTTATATTTTTTTCCTTAACAGTAATGTTCTTCAAGCCTTCCATGTTTAATTTTGATTTCTTACTTTTCACTGGCTCTTTGCCTCTTTTTTTTTCTACCTTCTCTTTTGGAAAAATGATGCCTTTTTTCTGCAGGCTGAAGGTTTTCTGATATGAAAATGTTATCATTCCCTGTGATCTGTGTGCTACGTAACAAAACAGTGTAATTTTTACTATGTATTCTCTTTATTTTATCTGGAGCGTTTCTCCCCGGGCCTCCGCTGAAAACAGGCTCTGTGGAACCTAGTCGGACATTCCCGGTCAACAAATGTTAAATAAATAAAAATAAAATAAAAATAAAATTTTACAGACAATTAGTTTCTTTTTCTTCCTTGTTTGTTGTGAACTTCTTCCTTTCTTTCTTTTTCTATTTCCTTCTAAACACTGAAATCTTCAGATTACTGAATACTAGCATCCAGAATTCCAATGGGCGTGCCTTCTTTGAAGGTTGGGCGTCGAGCTGGAACCTCGGCACCCGTAAAAAATCTACTGCCAATCATGAGCGGACCGGAGTTCTGCTGTGGCAACCCCTAACCGGGAAAAGCCGAAAGAAGAACAAACAAGTATCCAGAATTCCAAAGTTGTCAGGGGAATCATCTTGTTTCATAGGTGTTGAATGATCTTTACAGACAATAGACACATCCTTTCCTAAATGTATTCTATTTGCTCTTTGCCTAACATCTTTTATCTCAGCAGTCTAGTCATTAAAATATGTAACAACAGTTCTCCAAGCCATGCCACTTGCACAAGTGCAATCATCATCAGTAAGTCTAGATTTGCTACTAATAATGGTAAGCAAATCATCCTACTTTTGACATGAGGAACACAGGTCACCAGTGTTATCAGGTGTTACCTTTAAGTATGCATAGCACTTATTACACTGTACAAGATATTTGTGTTTTAGCAAATCATTAATGGCATAATCATTTAAGAAACCCATCTTCACCTTGAAAGGAATAAAACAATTATAAAAGAAAAGACTAATCAAAATCAGTTACCACAGAATTTAAAGAGAACGTAAATATTCTGTGAGAAAAAAAATACACAAACAGTATACAACCAAATATTAAAGTAAGTACAGTAAAGTTGTTGCTCTGACCATACAAGTTCTGAAAGTCAGACAAAAACTATAATTCCTTTACCTCATTATCACTCGCAGTCGCACTTCTTTTTAACAGTAAAGATCAATAAATCACAAACCAAGACACCTTCATCTGCTTTTTAGTGGTAGGTGTAGGACAAGCCTAAACAGCTTTATCCTTGGCAGGCTCTGGCATCATCTTCACTTTTCACTCTACAACACAGACAAGATACCTCTTACATTCAACAGTCAGTCCTGTCCTCTGTGGCCTGCCCAATACCATCTTGACATATTGAACATGTTTGGGCCATGACCAGCTGTAGATAGCAATCTCATTGAGATACACATGGGCACTCCTGCTAGAATGCAACCTACCAGCACCTGGAAAGTTGCTGGGACAATCACGATCACAAACAGCATTTTAGTAAACTCATATAACCCAAATGGGGGACATAAATGCTGATTTCTCTCTAGCTCCATGTGTCAGGGGTACCTTCTAATAACCATTTGTAAAGCCAATAATTACTTAGCCCCACAAACTGCTCTAAGACTTCATCTGTGCTAAGCATGGAGTAAAACATATCAGCCTGTGTTACTGTTCAGTTGTCTGTAGTCCACACAGAGTCTGCTGCTGCCATATTTCTTTTGCTCTTGCAACAATGGTAAGGCTCAAGCATTGCTGGACTCCTGGACTGTTCTTAGCTCAGCGGTGTCCAGCAGTTCATCTTCAGGGTTTACCTATCTCTTCACTCTGTAAATGTCTTTTTTGATAGGTTTCTGGGGGTCCTGAAGACACACTATGCTCTGTCAGGAGGGTACACCCTGGCTTACCAGTAAACATAGCCATAGTTTCTGTAATACTGCTCAAATTTCAGGAATGAGTAGGAGACAGCTACTGGGAGAGGGTTATTTCATCCACTGAAGTGTCAGACTGAGCCTCTAAGGAGATCTAACCACCTCTATGTTTCTCCTGCAATGTCCTGCAGATACTAAGCACCAAGGCCTCTCTGGCATAATATGTTTTTTTTCATGTTAACATGGCAGAGTTTGTGTGTCTGTCTGAAAACTCTACCATGCAGATAACATCACACATCTTTTTGTAAAGAACTCTCCTTAGCTGCCTACAGTCGACTGCATCTAAGAGAAATAAGCACCATCACTTGCTGCCGAAAAAATACTCTCTGGTTATCCAGTAATACCAGCCTGCATGCTGGTGTTGTGCTTGTGCCAGGAAGTCTCCACAAACTCCCTAAACCTAATCCTGAGGTTTAAGACATATGTGACAACAGACATCATACCCTCAACTGTCTAGATTTTCACAGTATGTCCAAATTTTTGGCTCTTATTTTTGGTTTAGTCCTCATAAAATTTGTGGTTTTCTGGCAAATCACTGGGAAGATCTGAGGATTGAAGTCACTAAATAATGGCATACATTTGAGTTTCCTACCTCAAATCCTTCAGAAAACATGTTAAACCCTGTTACTCTAGCAACTTTTTAAGTATGTAAGAGAAATATTTAAAATATGTCCCTATTTTTGGTCCTTTGCCCCCCCCCCCCCCATTTTGTTGGGCTTTGTCCGGATTTCTTGCACTGTTTGAGAGGTATGAACAGACTCCTTGTGGGAATCACACTAATCATCCTTCTCATCTCAAATTAAATCCAAAGATCCCCTTCACTCTGTGACCATACAGTAGCTCAAAGGGTAAAAAACCTGTGACATCCTAGTTTATATCCCTGTATGTAAAGAGGACATAGGATAAGTATTTGTCCCACTCTCTACTGAGCTGGTCTGTAAATGATCTCAACATGGTCTTAAGTGTGGAGTTAAACCACTCAACCAGACCACTTGTTGGTACAGAGTTGTGGATAACCTTTAAGTACTTAATCCACAAGGCGTCAATAAACATGACAGAAGGTTTGACCTAAAGTTGGCACCTCTGTCAATATTTGTCTAGAAAATGTACTATGCTGAAAATATCAGTAAGGGTATCTGTTACCTTCTCTGCTTTAACAGAAGACACATCCACTATCTCTGGGAATCTAGAAGCACAATCACCACCATGGTACATGTCTTGACTGTGGAGCACAGGGTATTAAGAGATATATAGTTACCCTCTGAAATGGCTCCTTAGTAACCAGTCAAGGTTTCAAAGCAGCTTTGTCTTTGTCTCCTGCTTTGCTAATCCTTTGTCACTGCTCAAAAGTCCTACAGTACCCTATGACATTCTCTACAATACCTTGCCAGCAGAAATTATACACAAGTCATTTTTTCTATGGGTTGTAGCCATATGGTCTACAAATATAACATTTGGGGCTATGACCAGAAGTACCTCTCAGCAGGTTCTAGGCACTACCAACTGCTGCACTCCCCTCCCTACCCCTCCCTCACCCATCCATTCTAAGTACAATAACTTTTTGTCACATTACATGGATTCACCCTGCCCACGAATATAACAAACCTTGTTAGCTACCACTTCCTTCAACTCCTGTAAAATTATGTCTTAAGAGCTAAGCTTGCCTCAACTCTTTACAGTTGGTCCTTCCCTGTTTCCTTTCCAAATGTAGTCTGATACCCTCGGGATGCCATGATTCAAATTCTGACTAACTACTATTACCTTTCTGAAGTAATCCCACCCAGTGGAAGACCAGTACCTCTCAACTATTGTGGCTTAGCTCCTAGTTCATTGCTCCTGACCAGCTCCCCCTCTGAAGTGGTCATATCAACAGCTCCACTGTCTGGCTGCATTTAACTGCATGCACACAAGGCACTACATTTTCAAGGATATTACATTTTAGGACACTAAAGGTCCAAATGAAAAAGGACAATATGACCAAATGTATCTGTAACAAATACAACAATGTGAAAAACAACAGGAAGCATGCAACCACTTGAGTGCTTGGATATTTCTAACATTTTGTTTGGTTGTATGCTTTCTGGTGCTTTTCACATATTTTAGGACATCAGTCTGGATATTTTTAAAGACAGCTACTTGCTTACTCCCTTGCCCCTTCCCATTCCAGGTGAACTCTGGCCATAGGTACCTGAAAGAGTGTCTCTTCTAAGGCACTACTGGATTGCACTACCCAGGCAAGTACTGCTCCCTTCTGAACACTGCAGGCTTAAAACAGTTATGTCTATGACTATGCCCATCTATGCAACAGTATTTTTCCCCGTCACCAAGACAAGATGCAAATTATTGTGGTAATCTGGCACAGTAGCTGTGTCCAGACAACCCAC
Organism: Protopterus annectens; assembly: GCF_019279795.1. Lineage (NCBI taxonomy): Eukaryota > Metazoa > Chordata > Ceratodontiformes > Protopteridae > Protopterus > Protopterus annectens. Next base: position 974,754,150 of record NC_056735.1, on the reverse strand, counting down.
AACTGATATAGTGCTCACTTTATTGCTGCTTCCTGAGACCTTTGTTCCCTAACCACTTCTGTGGACAGTGAGACCACATATCCCAATTATAGTAACATTTATAACATTTAACCCCAAAAGCTGTACATGAAGTAAAACCCATGGCTTCCCCCTTTACCTGTGAAATCTGTTGTGGTGAGAGGTTACTTCCAAGGTTTCCTTTATACTTATAGATAGTGGTGGGTAAACCCTTGTTATGCAGTTGAAACCTTCCCCCTAAACACAAGTCCTGTGTCCTCCTGATCTCCTCAGCAGTGTTACATGGCTGGTCTGCTTACCAAAACTGCACTTCCTTTGTCAGAGTAGTAACAACCTGTCCCCTTATCAAAAGATCTTTAAGCATTTCAGATGGGGTAACCTTATATTCACTCACCCTTCAATGAAAGTAACTGCTGATTTCTGCAATATATTCTCTCATACTGTCATCTGCTTTCTTCTATGCTATCTGAACTTTTTTCCCTATAAGCTTCAAAAGCAGATTTAAAACATGTAAGTAAATATTATTTAATTTTAGTATAACTTAACCAATCAGTATCTCTAAGTTTAGAAAATGCATGCATTGCTCTATCCATGAGAAAAAAGTTAAAGCCACACCCATTGCCCTTTGTCAACTTGAGGTTGATTATACACCTTTATAAATGCACCCGTAAAATAATCAAAACCATCCTTTCTTTACATTATTGCAAGGTCTTGTTATGACATGGACATCTAAGGTTTGGCTTTTCTCCTTCCCATGACTCATGTTCTCAGGAAAGGCCAGCACTCCCTCTCATGCTGGAACTGGTTTTCTTTTTCTTCTACTTCCAGCTGCTACATTCTCTCAGCTACTTCAAGTTCCATATGTTTTACTTCCACTCCCAGCCTGATATCCACCTGGAGAGGGGACCTTGGATACCTAAGGCCTTTTCTCTGTGATGTGAAAGAGACAAAGCATAGGTGTGCCCATCCGTTTTGTGTTCTGCTGATAAAAAAATGATGCTGATATCCATACAGCGAAGGAAAAATTCTCCCTTATTTTGGTACTTTCAAAGGAGAACCAGCCACCTGATTAATTGAGTCATGGTGGTTTTCATCGCTACTTTGGACATGGACAAGGTGTTCCTCCAAAGGACAAATCTGTCCTTATAAAGTATGGGCATTTTACCAACAGGACTTACAGTTCTAAAACCCTTCTGACAGATGTTATTGTCAAAAAAATATATATACCATGAAAACTACTTGAAGTCTGGCCTGGTGGCTGACTGGCCTAACTGAGAGAGAGGTTTTGTCTGCATGCCCAGAATGAAGTAATGAAGTACAGGTACTTCTTAAGAATGCCTTCTGACCACAGTTGCAGCTAAGAAAGATAATTGATGACTGTGATGGAAGTCTGAGATGGCAGCCAGCAGTATCTTAATAGAGGGGTAACTGAGGTCCTGTTCAAAGAGTTCTGCAAATGTTTCAAAATTTGCTATATGGGCACTGTTTCTGCTTTCATGCCCCTTTTTTGCTGACCAGTGGAGACATCTCTTCAACTTTTATCAGCACATTTTTAGAGTAGAGGGTTTCGGCGAGGAGGTCAAAATCTCCCTGATGTCAAGTGTGAATTTAGGGGTTTTCACATTCAAAATAGGAGCAACCATAATAACAGTTTTGAAAGCAATCTGTGTTAAATTTTCCCAAGGAGTAAGACATCAAAACCTAGAAAAGAATGAGTCTGATGGGTCCTTCCAGATTGCAGTTTATCATTAGTGGGAATCACACCTGTCTGGGCCAATAGCTGGCAATTAGCATCTGTTGGGATTTCAGCTTTTGAGTTTTTTTGGATCATTCTGAATATGAGCAGGAATGGGGACTAGACATTCAAAAAACCTTGGGGTCACTCATCCACCACTACATCTCTCACCTTGATGTTGCTCACTGAAACGACAGAATAGAAATTCTTGGTCTTTGTGTTTGATGGCAATGCAGAAAAATCCATCACTGGTTTTTCACATCATCTGACTATCTTGTCTGCTCGTCTCTGATCCAGCAACCACTGTTGAAGCAGAAGAGTGTTTCTGTTCAGCCTATCTGGTGGCATATTCAATTCCCTGGAATGTGGACTGCTACTAGAAACAAGTTGTGTGCTCTACCTCCCTCTACAGCTACACTGTCTGTGTCCCCTATAAAAGGGAAATGACTGGGTGCCTCCTTGTTAGCTGATATACCAAAATGCCTACATGCTGTCTCTGTGAACTGGTAAGAGTCAGTTGGAAAAGGCATTATGGCAGAATACCAAAACCAGAAGTACTACACACAGCTCCATTATGTTGACTTAAGAGATGACACTTGTGATTGGACCAGGAATCCCAGGCAATTTGGCCCTTGAAATGCTTTCCCTAACCTAGGGCAGATGCATCCATGATGAACTAGGCAGTGGATAGGGGAGTTTGAAAAGGTATGACTGCTGAAAGAGTGGGGTGTACAGTCATCACGGTAACCATTTCATGTACTAGTCTGCACTGATGATTCTCTGTGACATTGGTTACTTGTGTTGCTTCCATGGCAAATGGAAGTCCCATTATAATAGCCTTGTATGTTGGTGTGTATAAGGCACAATGCAGACGATTGTTGTCATACATCCAAATTTCAAAACATGCTCTCTTGGCCTTCCTGGGGCTGAAGTAAGTGCTGTAAGGAAGGTTGGATGGTCTTGACTTTCTCGAACCATGAACATCTTGCAGACCTTAGTATTAAAGGTACACCCCAGAAAGTAATTCTCTAGGTGATAACAAGCTTAGACATGGTGATTGTAACTATGATGCCATGAGACTGAGTAAGAGTCAGATTACGGTCAAATGGGGTCCTAGGCAGGGTAATGGATCAGGCCCCCACAGTCATTCCAGTGTCCCATTACTTAAACAATAAGTGAGAAGGTCACTGAAAAGCCATCAGTAAAAACAAAATGAAAACTCCAGCAAAGCTAGAACTTCCACTAAATGACCTCCCAAACCTCTTGCATCAGAGGCACATGGGATATATGCAAATGATCCCATTTCAGAACATTTCAACCATTAAAGGCCACTCAAACTTCTGTCATTACAATCCACCAATTTCAGTCAATAAGTACAATCTCTGCAGAAGTAAAGGTCATCTGAGTAATTCCACATTAAAGAGATCTGTAATGAAAAGTTTGCTTCTTGCAAACAACTTCATATTTCAGTATTTCATCTACAAATTCAGTTCCTGCTGCCCTTGAAGAATAACTTGCTTATGTTACATTAAAAAAACTGGTAACATTGCAATACGGAATGGATGGCAAATCAAGAACAGGTTTGTTGTTATAAGGCATATCCAGAAGAGGACACATTCAGGCCTGCAGCCCCTTGAAGTATAACACAGTATCAGCAATCCATCTACCTGGTGTGTGCGTAGAACCCACAGTCTTCTGCATCAAAAGCACATATGCTAACTGCTGTGCTACTAACACTGCTTTCAAATTCTCTACCACAAATAGTGATGACCATTTGCTAAACAGAACAGTTGCACATTGAAAACAGACTTAGCTTGAGCAGCAGTAAACTCCTCTTCCCCTGAAGCTCAGAATTCCTTGAAAATGTACTGAAGCTCACAGTTCCTCGAAAATACTCTGAAGCAGTTCACAATTCCTTGAAAATTTACTGAAACTCGCAATTCCTTGAAAATGCACTGAAGCTCACAATTCCTTGAAAATGCACTAAAACTCATAGTCTGGTAGTTGGTGTAGAGGATTCAGGCTCTTGTCTCCTATAACCAAGGTACAGGGTTTGAGCCAGGTTAAATTAACTAACCTGCCATTCCTAACTAGGGCACTACACCCACACCATTCCAGAAGCAAAGCACCTTACCTTACTGATTGTGCTTCCGATAGCATTCTATGGAAGCAGCAGGAATGGTTGTGTGTTTAAACTCAGTGTGTGGACATGGAATCGAATAAGCAAGCAACAGCAGGTGTGTGTGGATGCATGACAAGCTATAAACGTTGGGTGTTCTTAAAAATGAACACACTTAATGAAGACATGTAAGTAAATTTAAATTAAAAAGTAAACACTGTAGCTGTACCCGTGACCAACAGGGGCACCTCCCAGCCACCAGGGCCCTAGGCAACTACCTAGGTCGCCTAGTGCTGGATCCAGCTCTGGACTGAGCAGCCTAATTAGATACTGTAAAATATAATTCAGTAGTTCTATGGAAGCAGCAGCAAGGAACCTGTCATCATTGTTTGGGAATACCTTGGTCTGTGACAAACGCTGGTAGGTAGTTATGACTGCCATGTACTTGGTAAACACTCTTGGGGTTGTGGTAAGATGAAAGGGAAGGCATCTGAACAGACAATTAACTGTTCCTACTCAGAATAATAGATACCTCCTGGCCTGCTTGATGAAATTTATATGGAGGTACGCATCCTGGAAGTCCAAACAGCACATCCAGTCTCTTCTTGATTAGCATGGAAGGACTGTCTGCATCTAGACTATTCAGAAATTTGCTTTGACCACATACTTGTTTAAGTTGCTAAGATCCATAATGGGCCTGAGGTTTTTGGCATAAAAAAGAAAACTGAGTAGTATCCTTGACTTCTCTGGTATGGTGAGACATCTTGGATGGCTTTTTCTTTAGAACGTTGCCCGCCTTTTGCTGGTGTGTTTCATGAAATGAGGTGGAAATGGATGGGCATGATCACAGGTCTATGGGGAGTTGTTAAATGGGATCATGTGACCCCCCCCCCCACATAGTACATCCCTGACCCACCTGTCCTGAGTGACTTTCAATCACACTTTGTAGAAGAGGGTAAATGATCTTCAGCTGCCTTTACAGGGGAGAAGTTAATGAATCATTCAGAGTCTTAAGGTGTTTGCCAACCTTATTGCCAAAAAGCACAGATCGTGCAGACAGGGAGTCAGAGTGCTGCCTCAATGTCCGCTGCAAGGTCTTTGAGCCAGAGATGATGGCACATGGCATTGTCCACTGCCAGGGTACTGGCTGACCCCCCCCCCCCCCGCAGCCATGTTACAAATAACAAGAACCATATGCATTATTAAGCATCAGGAGCTGTCCACGTGATGCAGAAGTCTATTTGCTGCTGCACATCTGATAAATCCTCTACCACATGAAGTATTCCATCAGTGACCTTCCTTTGGAAATACATCATATGGGTCAGTTAGCGCAGCATCAGCAGTGATTAGGTACTGGACAAGAGAACTGTCTTTTTTAACCTGTCCATGCTACTGAACTTCTATGTTGTGAGAACGATACAACTATCCTTTGAGGGATGTCTGTGGCATAATTTTCCTTACATTTGCATGGCAATTAGGTAACAGCATAATGTCAGATCTGCCATGGTCATCTTCTGTTATAGACTGCCTATGTTTGTTAGGAAACAGAAAAACATCAAAACTCTTAGCCTAACTCACCAGCATCTTGTTAATGGTTCAAAAAAATTGGATAAGTAGTTTGAAACATTTATGACCAACAAGTTTTAACTGAACACACATTTGTTACTAGTTTTTAGATGGCACAGACATTAGAACTGATTTGCACACAGCATCTCAAACTTATGAATGTGTGAATTGTAAACAGGACTGTTAATGTTTCCTAAGTAACAAAAAAACTTAGACGTCAGCTAGACATCACTCTTTCATAAAAGTTTCACCACTGATTATAGCTGGATGTTAAACTGTAACACAAAAAAATGCTTTATGACATGATTTAAATTACTTTGAGACATTTTGAATATGTGTATTCCTATGCTTGTAATTTATATTATTTTCATACTCATGTTTACAATAACTGTCAGTGTCATATTGTATATTTCTACTGTAGCTTATGACCCAGGTAATAGCTGAAAAAGTCAATGAACCAGCCTACCCACCTGTTTAACAAATAAATCAAGTAAAACAAATGGATGGCATCTGTAATGTAGAAAGAGAGAAAGAAAGGGGCACAGAGAGACAGATTGAGAGAAACAGATAACAATATAGAATTCTAGGGTAGCATGTAAGATCATAAAACCATGGTAATTTACCAGAGTACAGTTGTGTACACTTACCATAAATGTAGATGTTTGAGTGTATTCACTGTTGCAGTCATCACATTTGGGTTATCTGCTTGCAGTAGCCCTCATTTGGCCTGATTAATAAAGTCTTGGGTCCTGCATCGATTGATGTCTCTTCTTCCGCGACGTCAGGTCGTTAGGGGTATAAAACATGCAGCCGACGCCATTACATCAGTTTGTCTTGCCCCAGATGTCTGGTGCCCCCCTAATGGGAAGCAATTAAATATATAAATATACAAGGTTATACCTCCAACAAAAAAGCATATACACTAAAAAGCTTTTAAGCATAGTAAAGGAGAGTAGAGGTATAGCCAAAAGAAGTCAGGGGGCTGGAGGGAGAGTAACCAGGACTGCAACAGTGAATACACTCGAACATCTACATTTATGGTAAGTGTACACAACTGTACTATGTTCTTTGTGTTTCACTGTTGCAGTCATCACATTTGGGTAATTCCCAAAGCTAAGGATGGGAGAAGGAATTTAGATAGCATTAGGACCAGCTATAAGGCCCTGCAAGACTGCAGTGGCAAAGCCAGCTCTGGATTTAGAGAAAATTGGCAAATGGTAATGCTTGGTGAAAGCATGTACAGAAGTCCAGGTAGCAGCTTTTAGGATGTCTCTGGTAGGGACGCCTCTGAGAAAGGCTGTAGAGGTAGATGCAGCCCTGGTTGAGTGGGGTCTGATCCCCTGTGGGGTAGGTTTTCCATGGTGCTTATAGCAGAAATGAATGCAATGGCCTATCCATTTAGAAATGGTTTGCTTTGAAATAGCCTTCCCCTCTATCCCTGCAGCAAATGCCACCAGCAGCTCTTCAGATTTCCTTTGAGGTTTAGTCCTGTCCAAGTAGAATCTAAGTTGTCTGTGCACATCTAAGGAGTGCAGTATCCGTTCCCCTTTGTTCTGTGGATTAGGAAAGAAGGTTGGCAAATGAATGGACTGATTAAGAGCCACACTGGATACCACCTTGGGCATGAAGGAGAGATTGGTTCTGAGGGACACCCTGTCTGCATGAAAGATGATGAAAGGCTCCACTGCCATAAGGGCCTCTAATTCAGATACCCTTCTTGCTGAAGTGATTGCTAAAAGGAAAGCTGTTTTCCAAGAAAGGAATTTTAAATCTGCGGTAGCAGCTGGCTTGAAAGGAGGAAGAGTGAGTTTCTCCAATACAAAGTTAAGGTCCCAGGCTGGAGTTGGAGCTCTCCTGGGTGGTCTTAAATTTTTGGCCCCTCTGAGGAACTGCTTCAGCAGTGGATGAGGAAAGAGGGGAGGTTCTGTGTTATAATGAGCTGAAATGGCTGAGGTGTGAATTTTGATGGAGGAAAAAGACAGGCCCTTGTGAAGCATCTCAGTTAAATATTGTAAAATCTGAGGTAAATTGGGCGCCGCTGTGCTCATCCCTTGAGATTGGTTCCAGGCACAGAATCTTTTCCATTTTTCAGCATAAGATTTTCTAGTACTAGGCCTCCTTGCCTCTAAAATGATATCCATTACTGGTTTAATGAGGGATGGTAAAGGAGAGATTAGGTAAGTAGCCAGGCTGCTAGGTTCAGTGTTTGAAGCTGAAGGTGCAGAATCTGGTTCTCCTGCTGAGACAACAGGGTAGGAGTCTGAGGCAAGTGCCATGGGGCCAACAGTGACACACTGCACCAGAGGGGGTACCAGTGTTGGCGTGGCCAGTCTGGTGCAATCAAGATCATCCTTGGTTTGTCCTGTTTGATCTTTAGTAGTACTTTGGAGAGCAGAGGCAGAGGAGGGAAGGCATAAACCAATGTGTTTTTCCAGCTGAGGGACACAGCATCCACTTTCCAAGCTTGTTTGTGGGGAGTCCTTGTGCAAAATATGTCCAATTGATAGTTCCGGGGGGAGGCAAACAGGTCTATATCTGGGCTCCCCCATTTGCTTGTCAACATGTTGAAAATCCTTGGTTCCAGTTTCCACTCGTGTGGGTCCATGAGGTTTCTGCTTAGTCCATCTACCAGTGCATTTAGTTTTCCTGGCAGGAATTGAGCTTGTAGATGTACTTGGCAGCTCAAGGCTGTGTTCCACAATGCCATGGCTAGTCTGCAGAGGGGGTAAGAATGTGTACCCCCCCTGCTTGTTTACGTACCACATAACAGTGGTGTTGTCCGTCTTTACCATTAATTGTCCTGGAAGAATGTGGTCCTTGAAGGCTGTCAGAGCATTCTGTACAGCTAACCGTTCTTTTTGATTGATATGCAGGTGCATTTGACTTGGGTTCCATTTACCCTGAATGCACTTCCCTGCCAGGTGAGCTCCCCATGCATAGTCTGATGTGTCTGTTGTTAGGGTTTAGGCGGCAGGGGGTAGTGTGAATGGTAGTCCCTTGTTTTGGTGACAGGCCTCTGCCCACCAAAGGAACTCTAGGCGTAGGCAAGGTATGATAGGAATCAATGCTTCTAGATCCTGAGAATGTTGACATCATAGGCTTTTTAGATACCACTGTAGTTTCCTCATATGCAGTCTTGCATATGGAATTAGAAGAATGCAGAAGGCCATGAACCCCAAGGCTTGCAGTATTTGCCTTGCAGATAGCAGGGTTTTTGTGGCCACTTGTTGAAGTAGGTTATCAAATGAATTTGTTTCTCTGGCGTGAGGAAAGCCATCTGGGAAGTTGTATTCAAGCCTGCTCCCAGGAATATAATTTGTTTACAGGGTATCAGGTGTGATTTTTTTTTCATTTATGGTGTACCCCAGATAAGTTAGCACCCTTTATAGAAAAAACAGATGATTCAAAAGTATGTCCTAGCTTTCTGCCTGAATTAGACAATCGTCCAGGTATGGGTATATTTGAATATTCCTTTGCCTGCAAAATGCAATGACTGGAGCTAGGCACTTTGTGAATACCCTGGGTGCAGTAGATAAGCCAAAGGGCAGTGCAGAGAACTGATAGTGCATGTAGCCTGCTTTGAAGCGTAGTTATCTTCTGCAAGATTCCCTGACTGGGATGTGCAGGTATGCTTCCTTTAAATCTAGTGTTGCCAACCAGGCAACTTTGCCTAGCATATGAAGCAAATGGTGAAGAGTCAGCATCTTGAATTTTGGAATCATCAAAAAGGTGTTTAGAGAAGAGGTCCAGGACAGGACACCATGAACTGTCTTTTCTGGGTACCAGGAAAAGTCTCGAGTAGAAACTTTGTCCTTTTTCCTCTTCTGGTACCAACTGAATAGCCCCTATGCTTAAGAGAGAGAGTACTTGCTTTTGGGCCTCTGCCCACTGATTTGGGGGTAGATCTGGCTAACCGCTTTGGGTTGGTAACGTGTGGAAGTGAAATCTGTATCCTTGGGACACTATATTTAAAACCCATCTGTCCTGGGTAATGAGTTCCCAGTTCTTTGCATACAGAGCAATCTTTCCCCCCAAAGGGGCAGTCAGTTGAAAAGTGCTTGGAAGTTTTAAAAAAAAGTCATTTAGACAGTTTACCATAGGGGGGAGTTTTATTACTCCTAAATTTGGAAGTGGAGGCCCCCCACTGCTTAGTTCTGTGCATACCCTGGGACTGAAGCCTGGGCACTCTGCTGGATCTGGATTTGGACTGAGAAGGTCTGGAAGAGGCAGGAAAGGACCATTTCATAGAAGGCCAATTCCTACTAAATCTTGGAGATTGTATTTGTAAAAAATATTTAAAAGTTTGCATAGATTTAGCTTTTTCCTCCATCTTTTTTAAGAACTTCTTCTGCCTTGTTGCCAAACAGGCGGTCCTGATTTAAGGGAGCATCCAATAATTTAGCTTTAACATGATCTGGCAAGAATTGCTCCTTAAGCCAAGCATGCCTTGTATGTACAGACCCAGTTACAGCAGCCCTGCAAGATGCCTCTAGTGAATCAAAACCACATTGCAAAGTATATTTTCCAACTTGTTCAGCAGAATGCATCAAATCCTGTAAATCATTATTTTCAGCACAATCAGGAATCAACATCATTTTCTGTTTAAGCAATCCAATAATATGCTGCTGATACTTTAACATTAGAAACTGGCAGTTTAAGGCTCTAATGGCCAAAGTTGCGGAAGTGCATACCTTCTTACCCCATCTATCCAGCACCCTGGAGTCTCTATCAGAGGGGGTAGGATATTTGGCAGTAGTAGCTTTAAAGCCCTTGGGTCCCTGTGAAATGGTCTCAGGATCCGCAGTAGGATTTTTGAAAAGGAACTTGTGAGAGTCAAGAACCCTGTAATATCTATCAGGTTTTCTGGGAGCAAGAGGTAAAGAGTCAGGGGCCAAGCTAGATTCTGAAAAAGCATCATCAGCAATATCTAGTACAGGAGGTATGGCTAAAGGCCTGTGCTGGGGCAGAAGTAAGAAATCCATAAGCCTCTTTTTAGAATCAGAGAAATCCTGACTTTCCCAACGAAAATGCTCCCTGAGAGTATGCATGGTTTCACCAAAAGAGAAATCCTCTGGGGGAAGCAGAGGGAATAGAGTCCTCAGCATCAGAATCCTCATAGGTAGATAAGGGAAAATCCTGGTCATCAGAGGAAACAGAAATTTTAGAAACCTGGTCAGAAATATCATAAGCAAACTCAGTCCTAGGTCTCTTAGAGGGGGAAGGTTGGCTTCCCCAGATTAAAGTAATAAGGTCTTCAGTCATTCTTATCATTTGTTTTTTAGGCATAGAGGCCTGACCATGCAGTCCAGGCATCTGTTTTCTAGCCATGGCTCGAGTTTTAGGCCTTGAAGAAGAAGATGGCATTGGTTTAATATGCAAGTCAGTAGGCCTGAACACAAAACCGGTGCCTGCACAGCGGCTCTGGACCCATCCAAGGTAGAGACATCTGCAGGTTCCACAGCTGAAGCATCTCGCGGCATACCGGACTCCAAATGGGTCTCAGCAGAGGCCTGCGAATCTGAAGTAGCAGGTATCAGGGGTTGCAAAAATCGCCTCACTGAGTACCGGCGAACTGGCGACTGGCTTAGGAGAAGCGTCGTCGGCAACTTTGAACCTAGGCGGCCTGTTTCTGTCTTTATCTTTGCATTTTTTCAGAATGTCGGTAGTCAGATGGCTTACCGAAGACATATCAGGATAATTGAACCGAGCACCAAAACATTTAGAAGTGAAAATATACCAACGACGGATAGTTCGAGGTTTAAATAAGGCACAAAACCAACAGCAAGGTACGTCGTGGTCAGGGCCTAGGCAAGGAATACAGTACAAATGAAAATCTTTATGAGGTATTTGCTTTCCACAAGAAATGCAATTATTTACTTTTACTGACATCAGTTTAGAGCAAGAAAAAATTTCCACAACGGGGTACTTAGCTTTTAGTTGAAGACTTCGGTTCTGAAACTTGAAAACAAAAATTCAGGAGTCGGCCGACCTGCACTTGCGAACTGCTTCTGCTTTGGGCACCGCACGGCAAGAAAGACTGATGTAATGGTGTCGGCTGCATGTTTTATACCCCTGACGACCTGAAATCATGGAAGAAGAGACAGCAACCGATGCAGGACCCAAGACTTTGTTAATCAGGCTGACTGAGGGCTACTGCAAGCAGATAACCCAAATGTGATGACTGCAACAGTGAAACACAAAGAACATCATGATAATGGTACAGGAGAAAACTCTCTTTGAGAGGATATTAGGATTAGTGACATTATAGAGTAGCAAAATATGAAAATATTATAATATGAATGGTGTAATGAAGTGTCTTATTACTAAATACTTGATATATTTCATGAAAAGTCCTACTATCATAAGTTTCAGAGATATTAAATGTTCAGCCTGTTTTAAAAAGTACAGAAAAAGTTAAAGGATAAACTTTATGCCAGAAAAAAAAGAAAGGTCTGAACAGCAATAGATGTGATTTCTGTATCTCTCCTAGCATATATTTGGGTTCAGGCACCTAGGCGGTGCGACAACCCACTGTGAGACAACTGGATGTGGACAGATGGCAGTATGGAAGTTTAGCTGCAGTGACAAATGCCTGCAGACAATTCCCTGTGAAAATAAAGGAACCCCCTGCACCCTAACCACAGGTGTGAGACAAAAACCCCGTATGTGATCTACACACTACACCCCCTAGAAAACACCGTGTGCAACTAACACTGTAACATGTGCCTAGAATAGGATGCCAAGTGGGCATCAAAGTGGTACACTGAAACCAGTGTGCTGTGGGCAAAGCCTTTATTAATGCAAAATGTAAAGTGATGTGGGAAGTGCTTGGTGCAAACTAAACCATGATATAATCATAACTTGTAGAAATGTGCCACAGCACGGAGAAAATCCTGCGCATCACTATAGTCACACTTATGTTGCAAGATGTGTTTTAGACGACGCTCCCTTACAACAATTGCCTTCCTACGTGGTGTTACAGGCATCCCCCGCAACAGAGATTCTCGACGGGTATCTGTTAAGTTCTGTTCCTGTTGGAGGACGGTCAAAAGATCCGATAGCTGCACAGTAGGTCGTCCCAGTAATACTTTCAGCCGACGATGCCATGCCTCTACCTGGTTATTAGTACGTGGGAAGTCCATGCCGGTCACATCACTAACATTCCAGAACCGTAAAGGATAGGATGATGGTAGTCATTGCTGTGAGGAGCAGCGGGATGCATACTTGCGTGGTCGGCCTCGCACATAATGATGATCCAGGAATACGCCAACAGGCCGTGCACATTCAGGTAACGTAGCCACAATGTCCACGAATGCAGGGACAACATCCTCAACCGGTAGAAATGCCAACGCAATCAGCTTGCGTATGGCAATGGAAAATGCAGTGTCCGTACCATACAGGGCTACAAGGTGGTTATGCTGGATCTGGCGCCAAATGATCTGTGCAAAGTGGAAAAGGCACCCTTTCAGAATACCCTTTGGAAATGCCTTACGGCTGGCACGGATCGCTGCCTTCTCAGAATCAGTCATTATATACTGTGGAGCCAGGGTACAGTCCTGTTCTGTGGTCATACTCTTCAGTATCTCCCACATACTGTAGTATGCGGACTCTGACTTCCTTGTCATGAGACAGTACACCAGGGGGACAATCCTTGTTGAGGTGTGAGTCCCAATACAGCCATGTAATGTATATAGCAGACGACATATATTGGCTCTCGTAGGGAAGGTGCCATCAGCAAGAATGATGTCAGCTCTACACAGATCAATTAGGTTCTGTGCTGTTGTAAGTAGAACCAAGGAATCCGTCCCATCCATATCAGATCTTCTACGGAGGATAAAGTTGCCACTACGGAGTGGATAGTGGCCGACATCAATATCTGCGAGTGTTACCGGAGGTGTGCTCATTGCTGCACGTGCCCTCTGACGTACCCTGGTTATGCTACGACGCAATGTGGCACGGCAAGGCATCTCCTGAAGTACATTCTCATCTGCTGTGCCTAGGACACTCTGCATCACCAAACTTGGCAACTCACTGCCAGTTACCGCCCTCTGCCGCAGTTCTGCTCGCAGTGTAGCAACTTGGGCTATTGTTGCATCTGGCCCATGCTAGTGGGGCAGTGATTTCAGCAGTTCCTCACCTTCTTCCTGCCGTACAGTGATGGCACGACCCCTACAGGCCTGTAGTCTCCACTCAATACATGCCCAGTACCGTTTAGGTGGCAGTTCACGCTCCAAATGGTAGAGGTATCCCTCCACTACCAACATTGGTTTGCCCCGTTGGCTGGGCACTGTGCTATACTTGTTGCCAAGCTGACCAGGGCTATACCGGTACATAGCTTCCATCATGGTAACAGCACTTGTAGATGGCCTCTCAGTATCCATCACAGCAGGTATAGTTGGGAACTGGATGTACAGATGCCACTGCTACAGATCACTATCAGTTGTACCAATATTCACACTGCCCTGTGTTGGACCCTGTGTTGTCATACCACCTGGAACAGCTCACTGTGCAAATGTCAACAGTACAGGTTCGTCTATCTGCTTGTCATGCTATAGAGTGACTATATGCAGTTTAGACAGCCATGGGGCTAACAAATGCATATACTGTGGTAAGCATCCACCTGTCCTGATACAAACACAGTTTCTACATGTAGTGTACATGTCCCTTTTAACTCCCAGGTGTACCTGCTAGCCAATCAGGGTGTGGGGCCCTATCTCAGTTTCAGTAACAGAGGTTATTTATGGAAGTTGCTCAGTGTTGCACGCTTCTCTGCCTGAATGGGCCTACATACCTGTGTACACCAGCCCCAGGAGACACTGGATGGGTGTTCCAGAACTTACCAAACACACATGCAGCTGTTGACTAGGTGTGGGGGCTGACACTCCTGTCTGGCATTGTTCCCTGCTTCACAGTTCCCACCTGCCAGTTTACTAGGGGGGGCCATACCTGCACTGATGCTGTGTGTTGCACTTCTGGCTGTACAGCAATTTGTCTATGACTTGGAATGGACCTATTCCACATACTGTTAACCAGTGGCACAGTCTGTGTAAAGTGCTGTGCATAGTTTGTTAGGTTTGGCTATACACGACCCTGCAGTAGCATGTGCTTTCTGGGGTCTGAAGTCTGAAACTCCTCCTAGTGTTGAACTCCAGTCACTATCTGTGCTGTTCCAGTTGCAGTTCAACCCTTACTATCACTGATCTGTGAACGTGCTATATCTACACAGGGACTTACTGGATGTGAATGCGCACAGACAATGCTGCAGCTGCTGCTACTGTGGCTTATATCTCCGGTCTACTGTGACTGTTTACAGTTCGGGATTGCCTGGACCTCAGCTGATCTACTGGTAAGTTGTTTGAACTGTATTTGTGTACTGTGTATGCGTGGGGTATCTGTGCCTGTGTTTACTTATGTATTGTGTATGCGTGGGGTATTTGTGCTTGTGTTTACTTGAGTGATGTTTATGTGTGGAGTATTTGTGCTTGTGTTAACTTGAGTGATGTGTATGGGTGGGGTATTTGTGTTTGTATGCTATGTTTATTATGTAGTTGCCGTGTGTGTTTATATTACACGCTTCTTACTGTTTAGGTTTTGCAGCGTAGCCGCTTTAGGGGATATCGCTATGTGTCTGTTTTTCTTCCGACGTGGGTTCCGACGGCGGGTATGTCTTTCGGCCGCACCGCTCTACGATCTAGCGGTGCCGCGGCCTTCTTGTTTCGGCGATGTAGCTCGCGGGCAGTCGTCTCGCGATCTACACGCCGGAACCCCATATATTTATATATATATATATATATAGATATATATATATATATATATATATATATAGATATATATGTATATATATATATATATATATATATATATATATATATAGTCTAGGACACATGCTCTACTAGCATATGTCCGAATCACAAAACATTGAACACACATACATGAACGTAAAGTAAAAGTGTAAATGTCTAATACCAAAAAGCCAGAAAACGGGTCCTCTGCTCGAACAAGGAAAAAAAGTTGCAAAACCACCAGTACTCCACGTACACCCACTTCAGCTTGAAGAAACAAACTCCGTTGACGTACAACACAGGTTTATTTGTTTTTAAACCACAAAACACTCCATTCAGGTAGATGGTTTAGCGCTTTCATCTGATCTCTCAGATTTCTTCAGAACCACCATTGCCAGTTAACACACCCCTTTTATACTCTATTTGGCGCCAAAAATTATTCAAAGTTTTAAAAAACATTAAAAACTTTTCAAAATATAAATTTCAATATTTAAAAACTGTTTCATTCACTACTAACAAACCTCACATTTATGTTGTATACCTTGAATTACAATACAAGACAATTTTATTATTATATTTTACTTGTTATGTAGGCATATAAACATTTCATGTTTGTATTTATATAGTCTCCCTTCTTTGATTAAAAATATATATGCTAATAATTTTTATATAACACTTAAAAAATGTATATATATGTATTCCTTTGGACATAAAAAATACTCCAAGGGTATAGATAACCACAAGAAGATCAAGCCCGATCCAACATTAAAAAAGGTTTAATGCTGATGTAGTCATTTAGGCCAGGGGGGGTTGTGGCATCACAAATAATTTGCCACTCACTCTCTTTGTAAGATAGAAAAGTTTTCCAATTACCCCCAAATACTATCATTTCCACCTGGTCTATTATAAAAAATTTAAATGTATGTTCTGGTCCTTTATCTAATACATGCCTGCTAAGTGCATTCTTTGTATCCTTTTTTCTAATTTTATATAGATGTTCATATATCCTTGCCCTGAGTTTCCTTTCCGTCTTGCCTACATAATAGGCTGAACAGATGGTACACAGGGCGAGGTACACCACCCTTTGACTGTTACAATTACCCCTGAGACCCTTCACTCTAGTTTTTGAAAAATTATCCAATATTATGGTCTTATCCTCATTGATGTATTTACAATAATTGCAACTACCACAACTTTTTGTCCCACTCCAAATTTTCTTATTGTTTTTGTTGTTATCACTTGATTGTACCTCCAATAGTTTTTTCAAATTAGGTGCTGTTTTGAATACACATGTCAAATTAGTCCCTATGTATGTTTTGATATTGTCAATACAAGTTAACAATTCCCAATTATCTTTTAAGGATGTCTATCACAATATTTGAGTAAGGGTTAAATCTAATTACACACACGGTTTTATTGACTCCTGAACATGTCTTCTTGTTCTTTGATTCAAGATGAGCACCTAGTAGGGACATATATTTAATGTTCCAATTCTTTTTGACCCAGAGCGTTACTTCTTCCACCATCCCTCTCGGATATTTTCTCTCTAAAAACATCTTTGCAATACCTTCAATTTCTTTTTCCATGATGTCTTTAGTAGAGGACATCCTTGCTGCCCTTATGCACTGTCCTTTCAAGATGTTCTTAAAAATATGTTTGGGATGACAACTGCCAAATTCAATGTAGTCGTTGGAAAACGTAGTTTTTCTATGTATCTTTGAGCTGAATCCATGTGAAGTTGTACTAATGAATGTGTCTAAATAAGCTATCCCACAAACTTCTTTTTTATATGTAAATCTCAGGAAGTCAGTGCTAGAATTAATAAAGTCAATAAATCTTGGAATGTCTTCTTTTTGGCCCTTCCATATGATAAAAATGTCGTCCAAAAATCTTGAATACAATGAGATGCTCTTGAAAAATTCACTTTGAAAGAGAAATTGGTTTTCCCATTCTAGCATGACTAGGTTAGCGAATATGGGGGCACAAGATGCCCCCATAGCCACTCCCCTAGTCTGCCTGAAATATTCACCTTCAAATTCGATGTAGTTGTGGTCCAAAATTAACCCCATCATATCCAAAATTAGGGATACTTTGTCCCAACTCAATCCTGAATACCTTTTCAAGCTATTCTCAAAATATTCCAATCCTGTTGTGTATGGGATGCAAGAAAATAATTCTTGAACATCTATTGTTAAGAAAGTTATTTCTTCTGACCATACATCAACTGTTAACCTACTCAGAAATTCCCAGGAATCTTTTATGAGATGCGGCACTGAGTCATAAATATGTTTTGTCCACTGGTCAATCGCCACACCCAAGTTGTAGGTTTTGGAGTTAGAACCTGCAATGATCGGCCTAAATGGTGGTGACTCTACTGATTTGTGAATCTTCGGAATGCCGAAGATATGGGCCAATCTTGGGTGTTCAGTTCTCAAAAAGTTGTAGGTTTCGTTTGTTATACGATTGTCCAGTAAGAATTCTTCAATCACCAGATCTATCCTGTGATGACCTATATTTATTTGATTCAATGAAACTTCTTCATAGTTGTTTGACAAGAAAAGGATGTCCTGTATAGCTCTGGTGTAGTTAATAGTGTCAAAAATAATGATGCCCCCACCTTTGTCAGGCTTCATGAGTCTAATATTTTTGTTGTTCACAATTTGTTGTAGACAATCCCTCTCTCCTTTAGTTAGGTTATCATTAAACATGAAAGTCAGTGAATTGGTCTTATAAATATCCCTATTAAGTTTATAAATGTCTTTGATTACCATCTTTTCAAAGTTAACAACTTGTGGATGGGGAGTTGGTATGTATGCACTTCTCTTGCTAAGTCGAGTGATGTAGTTTCCCCTACCTGAAGGAACATCTTCCCTATCTTGGAATTGTAGGGCCAAGTTAAGTCTTCTACAGAATAATTTGATTTCCTTCACCGTATCAACTAGATTAAATTTTACAGTGGGAATGTATTTCATTCCCTTACTGAAAAGATTATAAAAATCTTGAGACACAAAAAATTCAGTGTAGTTGTAAACTTTGAAACCCGCTAGGGTTGAAATCAAAGGGCCCTTCCTATTACTTGTAGGGGAACCGGATTCAAGAGGTGCCTCCTCTAAATTAACTGGGTTTCCATCAACTTTAATTAAAGTGTTGTTACCTTCCTTTGGTGTAGCATGACCTAAATAATTATTAATATTATCCTTAGTAGTAACTTTGGGGCTCTTTAGACAGTCATTTCCTATAAAACGTATCACTTTAGCATCATACTTATTAGATTTCAATACTTCCTTTGATATTGCTTTGGTGGTGGGTGATATCTCCCTCCTCGAAAATTTGAGTGTTCACTACTCTTCTCATTTCTTTTTATAAAAATTCTATCCCCTTCTTCTCTATCTATGTTAGGTCGTGGCCAAACATATACTTTGTGTTCCTTATATAATTCAGTGTCCCTCTCCAGTTTCTTAACCTTCCTGTTGTAAACATTTTTAACCTTATTCTCTGCATAAACAAATTGCTTGTGATAGAGGTCCTGCCATTCATCAAAATTCACACTTTGCACAATTTCATCATTCAAGACCTCAATTTCATTCATTAAGGCAGAAATTTTTCCATCATTAAATTTCATCACTTTTTTCATAAAATTAAATCCGAAACTGTCAAACAACTCATTGAATTCTGATATACTTTCCTCCGTATATTTTATACCCAGCGGTAGCTTAAAAAATCTAATGCCCTTAGGCACAATACCTATTTGCAAACATTTGTCCAGGTATGCATTATCTATTTTCACACTTTTCATCAAGCTTAATTTTTTACCCATTGTGTTTATTTTTTCTCTAATGGGTTCAGAGTTCCCCACAGTAAAATCTCTAGCAAATTCAACATTGTTATTATTGTTAAAATAATCCACTTTTTCAGTAAAAAAGTTATTTAAACAATCTCTAACACCATAAGTCTTGATATCTTTTTTATTGTTACTTACATCGTACTGACCAGTTTTATTGTTAGTCCTGTCAGCAAAACATGGGAGTGTAAAGTTCTCTCTAGTGTCAGTACCTTTTTTCCGCTGTGGTCTCGAAGCAAGAGAGGCAGAATACGACCTGGGTAAAGCCTTGTTCTTTGGCTTAGTCCCCACTCTTGCCGCCTCTTCCTGTTGTAAGAGGCTTAAATCAAATGTAAAATCCCCATGAGAAGTTAGGTTAATGTCCGTTTCCCCTATATCCAAATCCAAGTCCGTGGTTACGGTTTTTGGAGTTCCCGTTGGTTTAAGAAAACCTTGTCCATTCGGGATGTCATCTTCATTCTCAAAATCATCCACATTGGAATGACTTCTAGGTGAAATGTCTCTTAGACCATTACGCGTTTGAGAGCCGATTGCTCTCCCTTGCTGCACGCTCTCCGAGAGCTTCCCCACTAACTCCAGCAATCTGCTTACGTCGCACTGTAGTGACGTGACATCCGCCCGTAGTTGCACATACTCTTCCCTGCCCAATGAAGCCGATGGAGACCCGGTTTCAGCCATCCCAAAAGCGACAACGTAAAGTAAAAGTGTAAATGTCTAATACCAAAAAGCCAGAAAACGGGTCCTCTGCTCGAACAAGGAAAAAAGTTGCAAAACCACCAGTACTCCACGTACACCCACTTCAGCTTGAAGAAACAAACTCCGTTGACGTACAACACAGGTTTATTTGTTTTTAAACCACAAAACACTCCATTCAGGTAGATGGTTTAGCGCTTTCATCTGATCTCTCAGATTTCTTCAGAACCACCATTGCCAGTTAACACACCCCTTTTATACTCTATTTGGCGCCAAAAATTATTCAAAGTTTTAAAAAACATTAAAAACTTTTCAAAATATAAATTTCAATATTTAAAAACTGTTTCATTCACTACTAACAAACCTCACATTTATGTTGTATACCTTGAATTACAATACAAGACAATTTTATTATTATATTTTACTTGTTATGTAGGCATATAAACATTTCATGTTTGTATTTATATAGTCTCCCTTCTTTGATTAAAAATATATATGCTAATAATTTTTATATAACACTTAAAAAATGTATATATATGTATTGCTTTGGACATAAAAAATACTCCAAGGGTATAGATAACCACAAGAAGATCAAGCCCGATCCAACATTAAAAAAGGTTTAATGCTGATGTAGTCATTTAGGCCAGGGGGGGTTGTGGCATCACAAATAATTTGCCACTCACTCTCTTTGTAAGATAGAAAAGTTTTCCAATTACCCCCAAATACTATCATTTCCACCTGGTCTATTATAAAAAATTTAAATGTATGTTCTGGTCCTTTATCTAATACATGCCTGCTAAGTGCATTCTTTGTATCCTTTTTTCTAATTTTAATTTATATCTAACATCTAATTTATATAGATGTTCATATATCCTTGCCCTGAGTTTCCTCTGACTTTCCTTTGACATACATGAACGTGCTTAACATCGATAAGCGCTTCCGTGTATGTGTAGTTCAAAAAAAAATCTACATTTCTGCAGGGGTGCTTTGCACCCCCCCCACACTCCCGCTACTTTATTATTCTCACTCTGAGATCACACTACAGTGGAGAAAAGGGAATTTTGCCTTACCCGCACTGTAGTCCGATCTACAAAACAGGCACACATACACAGAAGCGCTTGTCGATGTTAAGCGCTTTCGTGTATGTGTGTTCGATGTTTTCTGATTCGGACATATGCTAGTCGAACATTTGTCAGGATCCCATATATATATATATATATATATATATATACATATATATATATATATATATATATATATATATATATATATATATATATATATATATATATACATATATATATATATATATATATATATATATATACACATATATATATATATATACACACACACTCAATCTTGGGATTTAAATGTCATTTCAGTAAAGTCTTATTATAAAACAAATCAGTGGTAGGCTATATGGATTAATGACATAGTTATCAACCATTTTTGACAGATTCATATAACCTGAACATTACAACTATCCTGTTTTTAATTGCAACTAAGAGTTTGGTCCAAATCACCAGAAGACTGTTGTGCTGAAGGATAACACACAGACATGAAAAGTAATTATTCTGATGGTTCAGAAATGTCATAAACATTTATGCTTTTCAATATGTGTTTAGTTTTTACCATACTACACAATGATACAGCAAAATTACTGCAGTTTTGTTATATGACTTTTCCACTACTGTTTTTCTGCTGATTTGCTGTAAACAAAGTATATGTACAAAGGTTATAATCATATAGTCGTGGGAGGATTGGCACCGCTAGTGGAAAATTTCTCCTAAGAGAGAAGAGGGAGGACCAAACACTGAATTAGTAAATGAAAATCCAGATTAACATTTAGCTGGCATGAGCCTGTATTTAATTGTCTGTACTGATGGTGCCACATCTGTGTAATTACAAACTGTTGACCATTAGTCTGACCAGTCAATCTCCTATATGAAATCATGGACAGAGAGTCATAACAAAGCTTATAGAAATGCTACAGTCCTGCTTTTGTTAGATATGGAAGAGTGTGGGTTTGTAAGAAGGGGATATTGCCTTTGGGAACTTGTGGCAATCCTTGAAAAAACAAACAATAAAAATGTTAACCACACCACATCATGATCAAAATGCTTGTTTATTATATTAGTAGTTGATCTCTTTAATTTCCTTAATTCAAAATGTCATTGGAACTAAAACACTTATTGATACACGTTCATTTAAAACTTTCAGGAGTGACATGTCAAATAAAATGCAGTTGTATAAGTAAACTTACCATAACAGTAGATGTTCTAATGATCACTGCTGCAGTAACCTTACCTGTACTGGTTATATCCTACATACGATATAATGGCTAGCCAGCTTCCAAAGCTTCAGGGCAATTTCTACACACCCAAATCATCAGTCATCTCAAGCTTAGCTAAACAAAAAATCATGTTTGGGTGCCAAGTTCTTCAGAGCTTTCATGCCAACAGACACTGGGATGCTCAGCCCTGAAATGACACTGCTATGAATAACAAAAAAAAAAAAAAAAAAAAAATGTCCACACCCTGGTACAAACAAAACACCAAAAAATAAGGGGATTGGAATGGATGAAGTGGCCGGTGACTGCAGCAATGATCATTTGAATATCTTCTGTAATGGTTAGTTTACTTAAAGTGCACTGTCTTCATCATAAGGATCATTGCTACAGTAGCCTTGGCTATATGTGTAGATTACCCCTACTTTAATAAATTTGGGAGGTGGAAGGAGAAGAGTCCAGGAAGCCCTGGAGAATGGTCCTAGCAAAGCCTGATCTAGATCTAGAGAAGGAATCAAGCTCACAGTGCTTTGTAAAAGTATGTAGAGAGGACCAAGCTGCAGCTCTAGAATACTTCTAGAATCCAACCCTTAAAAAAAGCCATAGATGCAACCAAAGCTCTGGAAGAGTGGGCTTTGACCCTGCCTGAAATAGTTTTGTTGCGATTATAACAAGTAATAGCTTTAGATAACTAACTGGAAATAGTCTGTTTCAACAAAGGTTGTCCCTTCTTACCTTCACAAGAAATGAACAATTGATATGAAGATCTAAAAGATTTACTTCTGTCTAGATAGTACGTGAGTTGTCTATGGACATCCAAGGTACTGAGTATTCTTTCTCCCTCATTTTTAGGTTCAGGAAAGAAAATGGGCAGATGGATAGTTTATCTTAAAGTAAACTCAGAAACTACTTTAGGCATAAAAGAATGATTAGTTCTCAAAGAAATCCTGTCTTTATAGAAAATGAGACTGGGTTGACTCACCATAAGAGCATGCAAATCAGAAATCCTTCTTGCAGAGGTCAGAGCAACCCATAAAACTGTTTTCCATGCAAAGAAACTCAAGCCCGCTAGGTTAATTGCTTCAAATGGAGTGTTAGCTTCTCTAACTCAAAATTAAGATCCCCAAGGGGAGGCCTCTTACTGAAAGCCATTTTCAAAAACATTTTGAAATGAGAATGCATTGAAATAGGAGGATCTAAGGGCAGGTATGCTGAAATGGCTGAGGAATGAATCACACCAATATTGCAAAATCAGAGAAAAATTACCTAGTTATGTTGCTGATCCCAAGTAGAAAACCTTTTCCATTTCCTAATATATGATTTTCTAATAACAGACTTTTTTGGTTCCATTAGTACTTGTTGCAATCCTCAGTAAACAGGTTCCTAAAGGGAATTAACACCCTACTATCCAGGTAGTCAATTGAAGCTGATTGAGGTTGGGATATATCAAACACCCCCGTTTTTTGCACGAGTAGATCCAGTTTAGGAGGAAACTCGTGATAATTGCCCCTGAACATTTCCAAAGTAAGACAGAATCACAGCTGCCTGGGCCAGAAGGGAGTCATTCTTGGGGATTCCTTCTGAATCTTCAGAAGTATTCTAAATAGTGGAAAGGGTAGAAAAGTATACAGAAACAATCCTGTCCGAGGAAAAGAAAAGCAAACAAAACAAAAAGTATCTGTCTTCCAGGCCTGCATGCATGGACTCCTGGAGCAGATTTTTGACACCTGATTGTTCAGAGAGGAGGCAAACAGGTCTACTTGAGGAACTTCTCTCAAATGGATCAAATTCTGGAAGACTCCATAATCTGGTTTCCATTCTTGTGGGTCTGCCCTTGTCCTATTCAGCTTGTCTGCCACAAAGATTTGCTCTGATGGAATGTAAGATACCTGTAGTGTGAGATTATGTTGTGAACCTATATCCCAAGCTACCACGGCTAGTCTGCAAAGGGGAGTATGACATGGTTCCCCCTTCCTTGATGATATACCCATGACAATGGTCTTGTCTGTAACAACTTGAAGAGGTCCCTGAGACCAAAGATTATTCAAAGAGTTGAGTGCCTTGAACAAGGCAAGCATCCCTTTTATGTTCTTGCATCTGTCCTTGGTGTCCAGACCCCTTGCACTTTTATCCCTCCTGAAACTGCTCCCCAAACAAATTCCAAGATATCTGTAGTGACTGACTGCTTTGGAACAGGTTAGGAGAAGGGGAGACCTGGATTTATGGATATTTGCTGTCTCCACCAACTAATTTCTCTTCTGAATTACCCCAGCACTGAGATTTGAAAAGACAAGGGATGTTGGTGCTGTGATCAAAGACACTTCAGATACCAGTGCATCTTCCTCATATGTAATCCTGTCAGAGGTATCATGGGAATAACAGACACCATGGAAGAGCTATGGTGGTGGTGATGCAATGCAGCAGCAGCTGCTGCTGCTGTGGTGGCAGGGCAATGCATAGTACACCGCCAATGCATGCTTTCCCAGATGCATCTACAAAAGCTGCAGTGGGAGAAGGGAATACCAGGGTAGGCCAAAAGGTAAACCGCCCAGGCAGATGGTAGTGGCCAATACCTACAGAGTAGGTCCAAAAGGTAAACCTACTGGGCTGATGGTGGTGGCCAGGACCTGCAGGATACCCTTAGGTTCTGTGACTGACCCCAACTAAAAATTGGAGTTAGCTCAAAGAGTACAGAGAAGCTAGCAGACCTGGAACAAGAACAGACATGAGGCGCTGGGTAAAAAGGCCATAGGATGATGCATGGGTGTGAAAAATGCCCCCCCCCCCCCAAAAAAAAAAGAAACAGATTTATAGTTGTACAGTATGTAATGCTTATGACAATAATAATTCAGGAGAAGCAATGGCTCCTTGTTCAATTCTAGGAAGACCATGTAATGTGGGAATAGATTTGTTTCATTTTTGAAATATTGTGTACTTATGTGGGGATAGTGAATCATGAAGTACAATGGATTAGCAAGGAGGAAGTAAGGATAGCTATGAAGAGGATGAAGAATGGAAAGGGTGTTGGTCCAGATGACATACTTGTGGAAGCATGGATGTGTTTAGGTGAAATGGCAGTAGAGTTTTTAACCAGATTGTTTAATGAAATCTTGGAAAGTGAGAGGATGCCTGAGGAATGGAAAAAAAAGTGTTTTGGTGCAGATTTTTAAGAATAAGGGTGATGTGCAGAGCTGTAGTAACTACAGAGGGATTAAATTGATCAGTCACAGCATGAAGTTATGGGAAAGAGTAGTGGAAGCTAGGTTAAGAAGGGACTTGATGATTAGTGATCAGCAGTATGGTTTCATGCCGGAAAAGAGCACTACAGATGCGATGTTTGCTCTGAGAGTGTTGATGGAGAAGTACAGAGAAGGTCAGAAGGGGTTGCATTGTGTTTTTGCAGACTTAGAGAAAGCATATGACAGGGTGCCTAGAGAGGAGTTGTGGTATTGTATGAAGAAGTTGGGAGTGTCAGAGAAGTTTGTAAGAGTGGTACAGGATATGTACGAGGGTAGTGTGACAGCAGTGAGGTCTGCGGTGGGAGTGATGGATGCGTTTAAGGTGGAGGTGGGGTTACATCAAGGATCAGCTCTGAGCTCTTTCTTATTTGCAATGGTGATGGACAGGTTGACAGACGAGATCAGACAGGAGTCCCCGTGGACTATGATGTTTGCAGATGACATTGTGATTTGTAGTGAGAGTAGGGAACAGGTGGAGGAGACCCTGGAGAGATGGAGATATGCTCTAGAGAGAAGACGAATGAAGGTCAGAAGGACTAAGACAGAATATATGGGTGTGAATGAGAGGGAGGCTAGAGGAATGGTGAGGATGCAAGGAGTAGAGGTGGTGAAGGTGGATGAGTTTAAATACTTGGGATCAATAGTTCAGAGTAACGGTGAGTGTGGAAGAGAGGTGAAGAAGAGAGTACAGGCAGGATGGAGTGGGTGGAGAAGAGTGCCAGGAGTGATTTGTGACAGACGAGTACCAGTAAGAGTGAAAGGGAAGGTCTACAAGAGGGTAGTGAGACCAGCTATGTTATATGGGTTGGAGACAGTGGCATTGACAAAAAGGCAGGAGTTTGAGCTTGATGTGGCAGAGTTAAAGATGCTAAGATTTGCACTGGGTGTGACGAGGGTGGACAGCCCAGGTTGGAAGGTTTGGAGACAAAGCTAGAGAGGCAAGATTACATTGGTTTGGACATGTGCTGATGAGGGATGCTGAGTATATTGGGGAAAAGATGCTAAGGATGAAGCTACCATGTAACGGGAAAAGAGGAAGGCCTAAGATATAGTTTATGGATGTGGTGAGAGAGGACATGCAGGTGGTTGGTGTGACAGAGCGAGATGCAGAGGATAGGAAGAAATGGATGATCTGCTGTGGCGACCCCTAATGGGAACAACCGAAAGAAGATTATGATGATGTGTACTTAATTTGTGTTACTACTGTTCAAAGATTATTGAGGTCAAAAAATTATTAGGTACTACAATCAGAGGTATGATTAATGCCCTGAGAATTATGCCTGGCATTCAGAAACAATTAGTGCACTGTGTAATGTGAAACAGTGCAGGGTGAGGTGATGTGCACGGTGGAGTAGATTCAGAGACACTGACAGCATGGTGACACAAACTGGAAAAAATTCTGTGACCAGCATCATATGCAAACAACTGTACAATGATTTTGAAATTAGTGGCATTATGTTAATGAGATTATATATGAATGCAAATGAGGTTAAAAATATGGCAGAGTGATTCAGAAATGTATAAAAATTGCACAATGTGAGGCTTCAGGCAGCAGATTTGTATACTACTGCTTCTCAGTGAACACAGTGAGAAACTGTGTTAAGTGCCAACAGTAGTACTTGCATTAGATGGACAGCATTTGTTAGGACAATGCTTGCTGCCAGTCTCCATGGTGATACAAGTTATCCTCTACAGCATCGCAGTTGGATATGAACACACCTAACATACCATCACTTCTAAGACAGAAAAATAGTATAGACTACTCTCTTATGAGTAATGATACCATATGAAGCTGAAAGACATTTGCCATCTTCAAATGGAAGCCCATGAGATACATGGAATACTAATCCCTGTGGACACTAATGAAGGCTCTCAATAGAAATCTACCCAAACAGCAGAGACCTCCAAGGCAGAAGCGCACTTGACCACCACAACACAGCACAAACCACAAGACACATAGCTCACCTACACAGTGAGCCCTTCAACCTAAGCCCCTAAGGCAAAACATCTTGCCCAATACAATAATCATAGGTGACTCAAAAGTGAGGCACACTGATGTCCCACTCACTAGGTTCAAAAAGGAGAAGGTGCCAGAATCTGACACATAACACACACTCAGGTCACTCCAAAACAATTACAAGTATGACTCTGTCATTGTCCATGTACGTGTGAATGACCTGAGATGCACTTCCCTGGACTACATGAAAAGAGACATGGTGAAGCTCTCAGATTATGTGGCCCAGGCAGGTATGACCCTAACCCTAAGCAGCATAGGTTCATAGGTAGATACTAGGCTATCTGCCTGAGGGCATTTATAAACCTAACCAGAGTGTGTCAGCTTTCGCCGTCCAATCACCCAGAATGATACCACAGTACAAACAGAAAATTATTGACTTTAACAATTTTCTAAGTTTCTGGTGTCATTCTAAGGGGATCCAGTATCTGCCTGCTTGGGATGCATGATTGACAGACCTCGGTGCTTTGCCAGAGATGGTCTGCATCTGTCACCCCTGAGTTTTTGGGTACTGGCTAAAGCTCTTGCCACCCCTATAGTGCCTTTTTTAGGTGGTGGTCCAAAAGCCAAATTACCATCGTAACAGTTATAAATAAATGCAATCTGAGGGTCATGCTGCTCAATGCTAGAAGTCTAAATCTCAAGATGCACTCACTCGAAGCACTCCTCAAAATGAAGAACATCGACATTTGTGCTGTAACGGAGACCTGGTTTAAAGCAGCAGAAAGCACCCCTGCACTACCAGGCTATAACTCATTCCACACCTTTTGGCCCCAGAATATGGACCAAAGCTCCAAAGGTGGTGGTGTCTCCATATTCGTAAAGGATATGCACACCTCCAGACTAGTAGCCCAGCATAATATATATGAGATACTCCAGGTACAACTAACATTGGGTAAGACGGTGATTTAGGTCGTAGCCTGCTATAGGTCCGCAACCATGTTCCAAGACTCTCACTCCACATTCCTAAGCACCCTGGAAACTATTAAGATCCAACACAACACTCTCCTACTAGATGACTACAACTACCCCTCCATAAGCTGGGAAAACTTGTCATGCATCAATGCACTAGCCCAATGCTTCCTGGAATTCATCAATTCTAATACGCTGGACCAGCTCATTCTTAACCCCACCAGAGGAAGCAACATACTTAACCTGGTTATTACTAACATGGGCAACTGTTGCTCTACACTAGTAGTCAATTCCTACCTGGTTAGATCTGACCACAAACTGGTCACCATGGAAATCCACATCTCACCCACACCCCCCGCAAAGGTATCCACCATGTAAAACTTCTCCAAAGCCCACTTTGGGCTCCTAAAAACAGAAGTGGCTAACTTCACGGCACCCATGTCAATGGAAAATAGATGCATGACTGCCGAATCATACACCAATGCACTGTACGAATACGTACATAAATGCATG
The DNA here is from genome assembly GCF_019279795.1 of Protopterus annectens. Taxonomy (NCBI): domain Eukaryota; kingdom Metazoa; phylum Chordata; order Ceratodontiformes; family Protopteridae; genus Protopterus; species Protopterus annectens. The sequence continues at coordinate 974,725,428 of NC_056735.1, read as the reverse complement.
GAACTAGCCATACCCAACAGAACCAAGACGCCCTCCTCCAAAAAAAGGAAGCCAGTCTGGTGGTCCTCTGCCATTAATAAACTCTAAAACATCAGGAAGAAACTGTTTTAGAAAAAGGTGAAGACCCAAGACTGGAAAAATTCCCTTATTAGCCTCAACAAAAGGTTAAGATCCCTCATCAAAACCTCCAAAGTCAGTTATGAAGGCAGAATTGTGGCAGACACTAAAAACAACCACAAAGCCTTCTATAGTTATATCAAGAATCTCCATGGCAATACCCAGATTTGCTCTGAGTGACTGCACAATGGTAACTCCTATACTGAGCCAACAGATATTGCCAGCATATTGGCTGACAGATTCAGTGCCAACTTTACCCCTTCTCCCCCTCTAAAGGACCAATCTCAATACTGGAAGAATGCCAGGCACCCAATATTACTGCAGCACAGGTTAAAGCTGCATTGTCTAAGGCCAAGAATACAGCTTCCATGGGACCCGACAATATCCCTGGCTGTGTTCTACATGAATTACAAAGTGAACTGGCACCACATTTGTGTGCTCTGTTCACTTACAGCCTCACCTCAGGCTTTGTCCCTACCAAATGGTGCACTGCTACAGTCATCCCTCACCATAAAGGAGAAGCGACTACAGACCCTGGAATTATAGCCCCATTAGCCTGACAAGTCTGATATGTAAGGCTATGGAGAGCATTATGATGGACCTAATTAACAAGGATATAGGGAATCTCCAAACTCTAGATCCCATGCAATTTGATTTTGTGAAAGGTAGACCATGCATTCTCAAGTTGGTTGACTTCTTTGAGTCAGTCACCACAGCGGTGGATGAAGGAAAGGCAGTTCATACCCCCTACCTTGATCTGGCCAAGGCCTTTGATACCATTCCTCACTCAGGAATTATTAATAAACTAAGCAAACTAGGCATCAACCCCTATATTGTTAGGTGGTTTGCAAAATGGCTCACAGATAGAACCCACAATGTGAAAGTAGCAGACTCCAAGTCAGACTGCCGACCAGTCACGAGTGGAGTCCCACAGGGATCGGTCCTGAGTCCTCTCCTGTTTGGCATCGACTTCTCAGAAGTCCAGGCCAACACGCAGGGACTCTGGATGACCAAATTTGCAGATGACTGCAAGCTGGGCACCATTATTAACTCCCCAAGTGATGCAGACATCCTACAGAAAGGTCTCATTGAGACCAATGACCGCTGTTGAAACCATGGCCTTAAGCTTAATGCCAAAAATGCGTTGTCATCCCCTTTGGGAAAAACTCAGTTCCCACTAAATACCACATTGATGGGTGTCCATTGAACACTTATGGCGTTATAAGTGAGCTGGGGACACAGGTTGACAGCAGCCTCTCCTTCGAATACCACATTGCCACTGTGGTCAGAAAGTCCATCTATGTGATACATCTCATTATCAAGGGTATTGCATCCAGGAAGAAAGTGGTCAACATTTCTCTCTACTCTTCCCTCATTAGACCAATCATAGAGTATAATGCCCCATTTGGCATGTACCTCAGTAGACACCTGCAACAGCTGGAGAGGCCACAAAAGTACCTCACGAAGAGGATCCTAGGCCTTAAACACATGTCCTACATGGGCAGTCTCAAAAAACTCCAGCTATTCTCTGTCTCATGTCATCTACTAAGAGGCGATCTCTGCTTGACTTACAAAGCCATGTTTGACCCAGTTCTGTTAGAAATGCTACATCTAAAGAAATCCCAATCTCTCCACACCACATGCTCCGGAGACTTCAACCTCATTACCACAATCAACAGAACATGCTGGAGGGACAGGTTCATAACCCAGATACTACCCATGGTCTGGAATAGACTTCCTAAACATGTCAAGCACAGTACCTCACTAGCCCTCTTCAAGCGAAATCTCGATGAGTGGATGGGAAAAAGTAAATTCACCTTGGGGATCACTCCAGTGTCTCTACTTGATAGAGGCACTGGGAACTAATGACGGGTGGCACAATGCCAGGGCACTTCTATGGGCTAGGCTTGTAAAGGCCCCAGGGCCATTAGCCTAGTACACATCTATGAAACTATGTATGATATTGACCATCCTTGCAATGGGGAATGCTCAGCGGTCAGCACATAACATGAATGGCATGTCAAAGGCATCTGCTTCATGAATACTACATCAGTATCTTGATGTGATGCTGCAACTTGTGGAGGACCACATGTGCTTCCCGTTGACTGAAGGACAGAAGCACTATTACACAGGCTTTTTGTGAAATATCTCATTTCCTTGAGGTTCTAGGGTTCATTGACAGCACCCACATCAGTATCAAGTCTCCGTTTGGTCTACCCAGGGTACATAAATTTCAAATGGAAGAGTATACCCTCCATCAACTGCCAGGTGGTGTACAATGTGCAGAATATTATCAGGGTTTTATTTACAATGTATCTTTGTACCACTCAGACAGTTCCAATGACTATCATAACTTGCAAATGTCCAACCTACAGTAGTGAAATCCAACTGGAACAGAATGACTAAATACCCAATAAAAGGTGGACTGTAATGTGAAAAAATGCAATAGTTTAATACCCAAATAAAATGTTGAGCACACCAAATCCTTATTACAAATTTTGACTGCATCAGAACAATTAAAACAACCAATTAAACTTTATATATATATGTTTTCTAACTCATCACATGGTATATAGTAACCAACCACAAAACCTACACAATATTTAAATATACAAGTAGCTATGTTAATCAAAAGGAAGTAAAACAGATTGCCAGATTAAATAAGGTTTGAATAAACTTTCTTAAAACTTTTATAGGTTCTTATAAGTAAAATAAAATATTAAAAGCACTAAACTAATAGCTCTTAAAACCTATAACAAATATATGCCTGAGAAACATGAAAGTATGTACTGCAACTGCAAATGTTTAAAAATGTAATACATATTATTCCTATTACTAAAAAAATACTAATCTATAGGGTACAAAATTACAACCATCCTGTTGTTAGGAATATATATATATATATATATATATATATATATATATATATATATATATATATATATATAGTGCTATATGTTTCCTTAACAAAAGGATGGTTGCCGCTTTTGCAATCTACTCAGTAGCCTATAGGATATGATGGTACTAAAGTTCTGTGATTTGCAGTATGCAAGCATGCTAGTATATAATCAATATGTTGGCAGAGGAAAGTACAGTTGTGTACACTTACCATAAATGTAGATGTGCGAGTGTATTCACTGTTGCAGTCATCACATTTGGGGTTATCTGCTGCAGGTAGCCCTCAGCCGGCCTGAATACAAGAGTCTTCGGATTTCTCCATCGGATGCTGTCACTTCTTCCATGACGTCAGGTCGTCAGGGGTATAAAACATGCAGCTGATGCCATTACATTAGTTTTTCTTGCCCCAGATGTCAGGTGCCCCCACAATAGGAAGCAATTATATGTTATGGTACACCTCCAGCAAAAAGCAAATACACATGATATCATATATGCCAAACAAGAAGAAAAGTTAGAGCCAAGAGAAATCAGGGGGCTGGAGGGAGGGTAACCAGGACTGCAACAGTGAAAACACTCAAACATCTACATTTATGGTAAGTGTACACAACTGTACTATGTTCTTCGTGTTTCACTGTTGCAGTCATCACATTTGGGTTGATTCCCAAAGCTAAGGAAGGGTGGAGGTAGTTAAAGAGCATTAGGGCCAGCGATTAGGCCCTATAAGACTGCTGTGGCAAATCCAGCTCTAGATTTAGAAAAGATAGGTGGGTGGTAATGCTTGGTGAAGGTGTGTAAATAGCTCCAGGTTGCAGCTTCCAGGATGTCCCTGGTAGGGACTCCTCTGAGAAATGCCGTAGAGGTAGATGCAGCCCTGGTGGAATGTGATCTTATCCCCTGTGGGGTAGGTTTTCCATGGTGCTTGTAGCAGAAATGAATGGAATAAGCTATCCATTTGGAAATGGTTTGCTTTGAAATGGCCTTCCCCTCTGCCGCTGCAGCAAAGCTAACTAGCAGCTGGTCAGATTTTCTGAGAGGCTTAGTCCTGTCCAAATAGAATTTAAGTTGTCTGTGCACATCCAGAGAATGCAGTATCCTTTCCCCTTTATTTTGAGGATTAGGGAAAAAAGTAGGCAAATTAATGTACTGGTTTAGGGCCACGCTAGACACCACCTTGGGCATAAAGGATGGATTAGTCCTGAGGGAAACCCTGTCTGCATGGAAGATAATGAAGGGTTCCACTGCCATGAGGGCCTGTAATTCAGACATCCTTCTTGCTGAAGTGATGGCTAGAAGTAAGGCTGTTTTCCTAGAAAGGAATTTCAACTCTGCTGTAGCAGCTGGTTCAAAGGGGGAAATGTGAGCTTTTACAATACAAAGTTAAGGTCCCAGGCTGGAGTGGGAGCTCTCCTGCGGGGTCTTAAATTCTTGGCCCCTCTAAGGAATTGTTTTAGCAAGGGTTGAAGAAGAGGGTTGGCTCAGTATTATAATGTGCAGAAATGGCAGAGGCATGATTCTTAATCGACGAGAAAGATTGGCCCTTGTGGAGCATTTCTGTTAAATAATCTAGAATATGAGGTAAGCTGGGCACCGTTGTGCCCATCCCCTGAGCCTGGCTCCAGGAACAGTATATTTTCCACTTTTCGGAATAGGATTTTCTAGTACTAGGCCTCCTTGCCTCAAGAATGACATCCAGCACCTGCTTACTGAGAGCTGCTAGAGGAGAGCTCAAGGAATTAGCCAGGCTGCAAGGTTCAGGGTTTGAAGCTGAGGGTGCAGAATCTGACCCACCTGCTGGGACAGCAGGGAAGGGGTCTGAGGCAGGTGCCATGGTTGTAGCACTGTCAGACTGTGCAAAAGAGGGTACCAGTGCTGGCATGGCCAGTCTGGTGCGATCAGTATTGTTCTTGGCTTGTCCTGTTTGATCTTTAGTAGAACCTTCAAGAGGAGAGGCAGAGGGGGAAAGGCATAAACCGAGAGGCTTTCCCATGTAAAGGACAGGGCATCCACTTTCCAAGCTTGACTGTGGGGACTTCTGGTGCAGAATTTGTTCAATTGGTAGTTGTGAGGGGAGGCAAACAGGTCTACCTCTGGAGTCTCCCATGTGTTCCTCAAGAGCTTGAATATTTTGGGTTCTAGTTTCCATTCGTGTGGGTCCATGAGATTTCTGCTTAAGTCGTCTGCCAGTGAATTTAGTTTGCCTGGCGGGAATTGAGCTTGTAGGTGCACTTGGTAGCTCAAGGCTGTGTTCCACAGAGCCATGGCTAGTCTGCAGAGAGGGTAGGAGTGGGTTCCCCCCCTGCTTGTTTATGTACCACATAACTGTGGTGCTGTCTGTCTTTACCAATAGTTGTCCTGAAAGAATAAGGTCTTTGAAAGCTGTCAGAGCATTCTGTACAGCTAACATTTCTTTTTGATTGATATGCAGGTGCATCTGTTTCGGGTTCCATTTGCCCTGAAAGCACTGCCCTGCCATGTGAGCCCCCCATGCATAGTCTGATGCGTCTGTTGTTAGGGTTTTGGCGGCAGGGGGTAGAGTGAAAGGGAATCACTTGTTGTGGTAGCAGGCCTCTGCCCACCAAAGGAACTATGTCCTTAGACAAGGAATGATAGGAATCATTGTTTCCAGGTCCTGAGAATGTTGACACCATAGACTTTTTAGATACCACTGGAGTTTCCTCATATGCAGTCTTGCATATGGAATTAGCAGAATGCAAGGGGCCATGAACCCTAGGGCTTGCAGTATTTTTCTTGCAGACAGCTGGGTTTTTGTGGCCAGTGGTGTGAAGTAGGTTGTCAAATAAACTTGTTTCTCCGGAGTGAGGAATGCCATCTGGGAAGTTGTGTCCAAGCTTGCTCCCAGGAATACAATCTGTTGGCAGGGTACTAGGTGTGATTTCTTTTCGTTGATGGTGTACCCCAGTGAGGTTAAAAGTTTCTTTACAAATGCCAGGTGTTGTAATACCAAGTCCTGGCTTTCTGCCTGAATCAGACAATCATCCAAGTATGGGTAAATCTGAATATTTCTCTGCCTGCAAAATGCAATGACTTTAGCTAGACACTTTGTGAACACCCTGGGTGCAATAGATAAGCCAAAAGGGAAGTGCACAGAACTGAAAGTACATGGTGCCCACCCTGAAACGTAGGTATTGTCTGCAGGATTCCCTTATTGGGATGTGTAGGTAAGCTTCTTTTAAATCTAGGGTTGCCAGACAGGCATCCTTGGCTAGCATAGGAAGAAGCCGCTGAAGAATTAGCATTTTGAATTTTGAAACCACCAGAAAGGTGTTGAGAATAGACAGGTCCAGGATAGGATGCCAGGAGTTTTCTTTTCTGGGTACCAGAAAAAGTGTTGAATAAAAACCTTGTCCCCTTTGTTCTGCTGGGACAGGTTGAATAGCCCTGATACTGAGGAGAGAAAAAACCTGTTTTTAGGCCTCCACCCACTGATTTGGGGGGGGGGGGTCTGGGCAACCACTTGGGGTTGGTAGTGTGTAGAAGTGGAATCTGTATCCTAGGGAAACTATGTTCAAAACCCATTGGTACTGGGTAATGAGTTCCCAGTTTTTTGCATGCAGGGCGAGCTTTCCTCCTAAGGGAGCAAGTAGTATAGCAGGGCTTGGGAGGGTTAAAGATAAGTCATTGTGCCATTTTTCCATAGGGGTTGGCTTACTACTCCCTGCTTTGGAAATGAGAGCCCCCCACTGTTTAGATCTGTGCGTAGCCTAAGACTGAAGTCTTGGTGGTCTGCTGTTCCTGGGTTTGGACTGAGAAGGCCTGGAAGGGACTGGAAAGGACCAGTTCTTTGAAGGCCAATGCCTACTGAATCTGGGAGGTTGTACTTGTACAAAACCTTTAACAGTCTGCATAGATTTAGCTTTTTCCTCCATCCTTTTGAGGGCTTCTTCTGCTTTATTGCCAAAAGGCGGTCTTGGTTTAAGGGTGCATCCAATAATTTAGCCTTAACATGATCTGGCAAGTTTTGTTCCTTAAGCCAAGCATGCCTTCTAAGTACAGACCCAGTGACAGCAGCCCTGCAAGATGCTTCTAAAGCATCAAAACCACATTGCAAAGTATGTTTACCAACTTGTTTAGCAGAATGCATTAAATCTTGAAACTCTTTGTGTTCAGCACAGTCAGGAATCAACATAATTTTCTGTTTAAGTAGTCCCATAATATGCTGCTGATACTTTAACATATGAAACTGGCAATTTAAAGCCCTAATGGTCAAAGTAGCAGTAGTGTACACCTTCTCACCCCATCTGTCTGAGGCTCTACAGTCCCTATCAGAAGGGGTAGGATTTTTGGCAGTAGAAGCCTTAATGCCTTTTGGTCCTTGGAAAATGATCTCTGGATCCGCAGTAGGATTCTTGAAGAGGAACTTGTGAGAGTCAGGTACTCTGTAGTACCTGTCAGGTTTCCTAGGAGCTGGAGGCAAAGTGTCTGGGGTAAGGCTAGATTCCAAGAAAACATCATCTACAATAGCCAGAACAGGAGGGAGGCCTGTGTTGAGGCAGGAGTAAAAATTCCCTAAGTCTCTTTTTGGACTCAGAATAGTCCTGGATTTCCAGCGGAAATGCTCCCTAAGGGTAAGCAAGGTTTCACCAAAAGAAAAATCTTCTGGAGGAGAAGCAGTGGGAATGGAATCCTCTGCATCAGAATCCTCATAAGTAGATAAGGGCAAATCCTGGTAGTCAGAAGGCACAGAGATATCAGATTCCTGATCAGAAGAATCAGAAAGAAAATCAGTTCTAGGTCTCTTAGAGGGGGAAGGCTGGCTTCCCCTAATTAAGGTAATAAGGTCTTCAGCCATTCTAAGCATTTGTTTTTGAGGCATATGGGCCTGAGTATGCGGTTTGGTCGTCTGTTTTCTAGGTGTAGTGCGAGTTTTAGGCCTGAGGAATTTGGTACTTCTAGCTGGAAACGAAGCCATCAGTTTAATATGAAAGTCTGTAGGCCTGAATACACCCTCAGAAGCCGGTGCCTGCACAGCGGCTCCAGACCCATCCAAGGTAGAGACATCTGCAGGTTCCATAGTCGAAGAAGCATCTCGCGGCATACTGGGTCTCAGTAGGGGCCTGCGAATCTGTCGTAGCGGGTATCAGGGGCTGTGAAAGTACCTCACTGAGTACTGGCGGACTGGCGACTAGCTTAATGGAAGTGTCGTCAGCAGTTTTGGACCTATGTGGTCTGTCTCTGTCTTATCCTTACGTTTTTTCAGAAGATCGGTAGTTGGATGGCTTAACAAAGCCATTTCGGAGTATGGAGGTCGAGAACGAAAGTATTTAGCTACAAAAATAGCCCGACGACGAATAGTTCAGGCGTTGAACAAGGCACAAAATCAACAGCGAGGGACGTCATGGTCTGGGCCTAAACAGGTAATGCAATAAGAATGAAAATCTATGAGGTATTTGCTTTCCACAGGCAAGACAATTGTTAATTTTTTTCTGACATTGGTTAGAGTAAGAAAAAAGGATCCCCAGTGGGGTACTTATCTTTTATGAAGACTTTGGGTCTGAAACTCGAAAACGAAAATTTCAGGAGTCGGCCGACCGGCACTTGTGAACTGCTTCTGCTTCGGGCACTGCACGGCAAGAAAGACTGGGGTAATGGCGTCGGCTGCATGTTTTATACCCCTGATGACCTGACGTCCTGGAAGAAGCGACAGCATCCGACGCAGAAATCCAAAGACTCTGGTATTCAGGCTGGCTGAGGGTTACCTGCGGGCAGACATCCCCAAATGTGATGACTGCAACAGTGAAACACGAAGAACATCAGAACCATGTGCCAAGCAAACCTCCTCCACCTCTGTGCCTGTCCACTATCAGCAAGCAACTCTGTCATTATACCATGTTACATCTCACTGCAATACTACCCTTCAATGCACATCATGTGATTTTCACAACATGCATTGATACAAGTTTGCTATCATTTCCCTCTTGGTATCAACCTAGCAAGTGGTTATGGTTTGTGGAAGGGCTGACATTTCGTAGAGCTAACAAGTGCTGCAGGAGGGAGACAAAACAAAATTCCATACCTTCTGCATCACGAGGTAGCATCTGCTGGGGAACTCTTGTGATAACCCCCATTACAAAGTGGATACTTGGCACTGTCTTGCCAGGGTGGTGAGTGATGCTATGAGCCATCACCTCCTCTGGTCTGTGAGACAGGTATTAGTACAGTGACTTGAAGAAGCACTGTCTTGACCATCTCTGCCAATCTGCAGATTGAACACAAATGCAATGGAGATTACAAATAAGCACAATAACAGCAAGACATAGTATACAGCTGCTGCTGTACAAAGGGAACATATATGGGATTGCTGTCACACCTGTATATCACTGACTCACTTACCTAGCTGTCCTTGTTTGCACAGATGCTAATTTATTTCATCACTGTTCATTGCTTTGGTCTGCTTTCTGTATCCAATCAGTTGTAAATGCCAAGTGTATCAGTGCTACTGTTATTTCTACAGTCAGGTATTCTCAACAGTGACTAAATTTTGCAGAATGGGATAACCATGGGTGTGACACTCCATTAAGGGATGAAGGTCTCCACTTTGGTACATGGGCAGATAGCATAGCTCAGTGCCATGTACCTATCTGCTCACCATGCGAGTAATACACATTGCCTGGGTCAGCATGAAATGGCATACTGTTTGACTGCTCATTACACCACCCGTGACTGTGCCAGTTACATCTGGTAAATTCCAGGCACATGAATGTATTGACTCATATGGATTGGCACACATCACAGTGCATTACTACCACACGGTTTATGTGGTCTATATCATAACAGCGAACGCTAAAAATAGCAAATGCTGTTATGTTGAACTCAAATGTCCAAAAGCTGAAAACAGCAAAGGAACGGATCAGTGAATTTTTTCCCAGGAAAAAAAATTCACTGATCCAAAAAAAAAAAAAAAGAAAGAATGAAAGAAAGAAAAAAAAGAGTATACAGTCAAAATTAAGTGGGGGGCTTTGCCCCCTACACCTCCCCCATGTGATGTGATATAGACCCGGTTTACGTATCCCATGTGTATTCCTGTTGGTATTCAGAAGTGGGTTTATAAGTATTCGATTGCCAACTAGTTAGTGCCAGACATCCCAACCTTAGACAGCATCTGCTCATGACTTCCCGAAGGCTGTGCATTTCATTTATACAGGGAAGTTATTTCTACCTAGCTTTAATGAATGCTGGACTCACACTGGATGGCATTCGTTTACTGTGCCACTGTTCTACACATCAGTAACAATGTACCTCCCATCATACCCCATCCTACAGTGCACACAGTAATGCACTAGACCTGTCTCAGGCCTGTACATTACTTTTGGTCTGCCACTGTTTACCTAATTGCATTTTATACCTTCCAGAGCCTGTATTGCAAACCACTGTAGCACAATTTAGTGATCATTACTTTTGTTTTTTTATTTTTATTGTTATTGTCTTACATTTTATTATTTCTCTTTTGTTATTTTGCTTCACTCCACTTATGTTCATATTTTATGTATTATCAGCCACATAGCTGGATGTGGTGTAGTAGTGACCACTGGGCTGTGCATTCAGCTTGGCATCACCTGCCGGATCCCCAGTGATCTCAAGCTCTGCCTCACTAAAGGGTGATCAAGGTCATCCTGTGCAAGGTGACCTGAAAGGTTGGCTGGTGCCCACTGCTGTTGCTGTCTCTCCAGTAAGGAAATTGGCTCCTCATCCTTGGGAGGTCTCCCTGGGTCACTCAATGGAAGGTGAAAGAAATGGTGACAGCTTTGTACTCCAGTGGCTGGATATCTGGTATAGTACCCTGGAGTGCATCCCTGTGCAACTTTTAGAGCCACACAGCATCAAGGCTCCAACCACCAGGCTGCCAATGACTAAGCCTGGTTATGAGGGCAGTCACAAAGGTGAATGACTTCTGGCTGGATGAACCACTGTGCTCCTTGTCATAGAAGGGTAGGTGGTCAGGGCAACTGTACAAGGGGTCTTGCATGATCCTACTTCGTGACACTTGTGGGATTTATGAATCAGAATGTGTTTGATGCACTCACCTATGATGAACAAAGCTTTGTGCAGTAGCATGTACGCTTTATGAATTTATGATTATAAGCTTTAACATCTATAAAGAAGAGGTTTTGAAAAATGACATCTGTGATGTCAGCTATATGGTCATTTAGTCATCTTCACTGATTGTTGTGTATGATACACACAGTCAGAAGCATAGCTAACTCAACTAGTGCCCTATGTAGTTATCACTGCATTGAAGGGTAAAAAAAAGGCCATGCCTTCTACTGGCACACCTGCCACCCCCACCCCCTTTCCCCTGACTGTCCTCCTGCATTTTTAATTAAAAAAAATGATTTTTTTCTTTTATACTGCAGCAAACAGCTGCTACAGTTTATACTGTGCCTGCACAGAGTACTAGAGTGCTTAGAGATTTTCTTTTTTCTTTTACTTTTATGCTTGCGGTAATGGCTACAGTTTAGACCACATACGGAGTACTACAGCACTCCGGTTTTGACTGCAAATGCAATACTAGCTTTTAAAAAATGGTATTGCATTAAACAGAGATCCAGATCAGGTGATCACCCCCCAAAACTTTGTGCTTGGGGCAGTTGCCCCTCTCACCCTACCCCAGCTATGCTACTGCCCGTGTCATTCAAAAAATTATACACACTAAATCCTTCTGTCGCATTATTGAGTCATAATTTTTTATACATTTGCTTTAAACTATGTTTCTTTAAATGAGGATGTACAACTAGTGTTAATTAACTGTAAAGTGTATTTAAAGAATTGTTGGTATGTAGTCTGTCATCTAATGAAGTCCTGTGTATAGGCACAGAAATGCAGTGAGTCAGTTAATGCATTTAAAGTGTTATTTAAATAAAACAGCATATTTCCATTTTTAAACCTTCTGGGTGTTCTCTGGAATTCTTACAGTGCTTGCTGTAGTTTTCTGCAGTTTAAAAATGGACAGTTTAGACACACACACACACACACACACACACACACACACACACACACACACACACACACACACACATAAAACAAGTAAACAGTACAAACTACCGAAGATGTTTTAGTAACAAAGTCCCATCGTTAATCAGTTATTTTGAAAGTCCACCTGACCATGACATTTATATTGTTACAGACTCAAAACACTGCATAGAATTCTAGCATAATAAAAATGTTCTTGCTGTTTTCTATAGAGTGCATCGTTAAAAAAATGGTTTGTTTTTAACAAAAAAAAGTTCAAGTACAAGTTTTGTGATGTTATAGAAAGTACAGTTGTGTAAAATCTTACCATAATGGTAGCTGTCCTTCTCTTCACTGTTGCGGTATTCTTTACAATAGGGACACTAGCTAATTCTTTGACCAACCAAGAGATACGCAAAAACACCACTACAGCTACAATCAGCCTGACATCTGGCCAGTATACCAAAGCCTTTAGGTTGTAGTGGGTATGTCATACACCACAGGTATGCTCCCCGCATATGGTGTAGGGCATAAATGTGACGTACAGACATACCATCTTCAGAACTGAAAAGCCCCAGCAGGAGTGACAGTCTAAAGATACAAACAGGTAACAACTACATCCAGAAGGAGAAAAGGAAAAGGGGCGAGGAGGTAGGGAGCAAATACTGCAACAGTGATGAGAAGGACATACACCAGTATGGTAAGATTTTACTTAGCTCTACTGTGTCCTTCCATATCACTGCTGCAGTACTATTTATAATAGGGAGAGTACAAAAGCTCAGGAAGAAAGTTGGGAGGGGGAAGGACCAGAAGAACCCTCCAGGAAACCATGAAGGATAGCCCTGGCAAAACCAGCTCTAGCCCTTGAAACCACATCCAATATACAGAGCTTCATAAAAGTACACACAGAAGTCCAGGTTGTTGCCTCAATAATATGAGTATCGAAGCCCCTGAAAAAATCACCAGAAGAAGCTTCTACTCTGGTAGAATGAGCTATTACAGAATAAGGAAGGATTTTCCCATGAAAGCAATAACAAAAAGCAATGGCCTTAGTTATCCAGGAAGAAATAGTTTGCTTAGAAATAGCCAAACCTAAAGACCTAGGATGAAAAGAAACAAACTGCTGCGCAGATTGACAAAAATCTTTAGTTTTATCCAAATAATATCTGAATTGTCTATGCAAATCCAAGGTGTGAAGAACCTTTTCACTAGCAGATTGTGGAGAAGGGAAAAAAGTAGGCAAATGAATAGACTGATTAAGGGACAACTCATTAACCACATTGGACATAAAAGGATTAGTATAAAGAGACCCCTGTCCTTATGAAAAAACAAAAAAGGAGGAACGGCCATAAGGGTTTGCAGTTCAGACACCCACCTGGCAGAGGTAAAAGTCAAAAGAACAGCCTTCCAAGAACAATGCTGTAAGGATGTTGAAACAGCATGCTCAAAAGGAGCCTGAGTCAATTTTTCAAAAACAAAATTAAGGTCATAAGAAGGAGGAATAGGCTTCCTGGGAGGCCTAATGTGAAGAAAGCCTTTAAGAAACTGGCCTCAAATCTAGAGGCCAAAGGGGGACTCCAAGGCAGACAAGCAGAAACAGCTGACAGCTGGGCTTTGACAGAAGAAAGCACGGTTGTGTAAAATCTTACCATAACAGTAGATGTCCTTCTCCTCACTATTGGCAGTATTTGTAATAGAAGGGATGTCCTGCCCAGGGGAGCCCGACACTTGGCCAGTATAAAAAAGCCTAAAAAAAAAGATTGTGTATGCACTGTACATCACATTCATGCTTCACACACAGCACATAGGGTATAAAAGGGACATACATTCGCAACTACCTACAACTGAATTGCTGAATTGTCCCAGGAGAGAACAACTGTCATAGGACAAAGGAATGCATGAAGAAGAAGGAAAAAATGCAGAACAAACAATAGGGGGTTGGAGGGAGTGAATACTGCAACAGGGAAGAGAAGGGTATCCACTGTTATGGTAAGATTTGACACAACTGTACTATGTCCTTCTATATCACTGTTGCAGTACCTGTAATAGAAGGGAGAGTAAAAAAGCTCAAAAACCAAAATGAGAGGTGGAAAGCTGAGAAGAGCCCTCAACAAACCCATATAAAATAGTTTCAGTAAAACTTGCTGTGGTCCTAGAAACCATATACAACTTATAACGCTTAGTGATGGCATGCACTGAAGACCAAGTAGCAGCTTCAAGGATGGAATTGGTGTCCAACCCCATGATGAAGGCACCAGAAGATGCAACAGCCCTACTGAAATGAGCTCTAACTGAAGTAGAGAGAGATTTGCCATGAAAGGATTAACAAAAGGAAACAGCCTTAGATATCTAGAAGGAGACAGTTTGTTTAGAAACAACCAAACCCAAAGACCTGGGATGAATGGAAACAAAAAAGGTGATCAAACTTACAAATAGTCGTAGTTTTACCCAACTAATACCTGAGTTGTCTGTGCAAATCAAAGGTATGCAGGACACTCTCTCTGAGGAGAAGGGAAAAAGGAAGGGAGTTATACCAACTGACTCAAGGACAACTCACTGACTACCTTGGGCATAAAAGAAGAATTAGTGTGAAGGGACACCCTGTCCTTGTGAAAAACAAAAGCAGGAATGGCCATAAGGGCCTGGGGCTCAGAAACCCTCTGAGCAGAAGTAAGAGCCAGCAACAAAACAGTCTTCCAGGTACAATGTTACAAAGAAGCAGAATATGCAGGCTCAAATGGAGCCTGAGTCATTTTTTTCAAAACAAAATTTAGGTCCCAATAGGTTTTCTTGCAGGCCTAATATTCAGGACACCTTTAAGAAAGTTTGACCTCAAAAAGAGAAGTCAAAGGAGGATTTGTGGACAGACAAGGAGAAATGGCTGGTAAATGGGCCTTTGCAGAAGAAAAGTTAAAAAAAAAACCTCCAAAGGGGCACTTATCTGGTGCTGTTAAATATTCAGTACAGCAATAAGGCATTCAGACCAACTGGCAGAAATGACGTTTGAACTGGCAGCAAAAGTAGTTTTATGTAGTTGTGTCTGTACATCCCTTTTATGCCCTTCTGTGCTGGGAGCATATATGTGACTTATGGTGCATACAAGAACTTCGTTTTAGGCTTTTTTAATACTGGCCAAGCATCAGGCTGCCCTCGGCAGGATATCCCTTCTATTATGAATACTGAAACAGTGATACAGAAGGACATTATACCAACCCAGCATTGAGCAATTCACACAGATAAAATAGAATCAAAGGAACATCCATAGTAAGAGGATTCAGGTTACAAGAAAGATACCAGATAGAAAATCTCTTCCATTTGGACAAAAAAGATTTTCTAGTGGTGGATTTCCTGGCCTCTTGCAGTACCCGAAGCACATCCTTAGAAAAAGGTGGCAGAAGGGAATCAAAACCCTATAACCCACAATGTCAGTTGAAGAGTGGACAGGTGGGGATGTATGAAAGATCCCTTGTCCTTTGAGAGTAGGTCCACCCTGTGAGGTAACTTGCGATAACTGCTCTTATCTATGCGCAGATGAAGAGGGACCCAGTACTGTCTGGGCCAAAAGGGAATCACCAGCATGATTTTGGGAGCTTCCTGTTCTATCTTGAACCAGACCTTTGGAATAAGAAGGAGAGGAAAGGCATAAAGAAACATCCCCTTCCAAGAAAACATAGGGTGTCCGCCTTACAGGTCAAAGGACATGGGACACTGGTGCAAAAGAGAAGTCTGTTCAGAGGGAAGGCAAATAGATCTATTTGAGGAGCACCTCACTGCTGGGATTGTGTTATGGACCTGCTCACAGAATCTGCCACAGTATTTTGATTTGAGGAACTACAAACTGCCTGAAGGGTCACCTGATACTGGATAGGTAGATCTCAGAACTGAAGAGCCAGTCTGCGCAGAAGACAAGACCTTGTTCCCCCTTGCTTGTTGATATAGCACATCACTGTGGTATGGTCCATGAGAATTTTGAGAGGCCCTGGAAGGAAAAAAGAATGAAAAGCCTGAAGAGACAGAAAAAGGGCTCTTATCTGTTTGACAGTGATGTGGTCTTTCTATTGTCAAAGTGACCAAAGGCTCTGAATTTTCATTGGACTGAAGGATGCCACCATCCCACATCTAAGGCATCCGTGAAGAGTTCCTTTGAGGGGGTTGAAGGTTGAAAAGGGAGGCCTGGGTTGATGGACAACTGATGAATCCACCACTGAAATTACAGTTTGAGACATGGAAGAAGAGGAGCTAGAAAACCTAAAGAAGGAGAATGCTGAAACCAGACTGAATTTAGAAACCACTGGAGCTTTATCATATGAAGCTTGGCAAGAGGAAGCAAAGGAATGGTAGAAGCCATGTATCCCAGAACCCTGAGAAACCCCCTGGCTGTAATGGAAGCCAGAGGAAGAAGAAACTGAAAAAAAGCAATCAGAGTTATGCCAGCATTGGAACAGTCTGGGGCAGGAGCCTGCACTCTTGGAAAACATTATTCTGAGAAGAAGTCAGGAAGGATTTCTGGAAATTTACATTAGACCCCATGCTTTGCAGAGATAAATAGCAAAGTGTAGATGCTGAAGTAACATGTCTGGAAAAGAGGCCTGAAATAGCAGATTGTCCAGAATCCTCAATCTTCTTGAGATGACTCCTGTTCCCTAGGTCTCTTAAGAGGGGTAGAAGACCATGGAGAACAGGAACAGAAATTCCTTGAGGATGCTTCAAAGCCATGAGGGCATTAAATAGGCATTGAGTGAAGTTTTGCCATTCACTCTGCAGATCTTTAGGAGCAGGAGAAATATGTTTGTTTTTTGCTTCTTTTTTAAAGGAACGTCAGCCTTAAAAATCTTAGGAGGTTCTGACCCCTGACAACATTCAATTATTGTGGTTGGAATCTCTTCCCTTAACAAAATCTGAGGAATATTTCTAGGGCCTTCGGTAATAATCAACCTTGGTTCACCATGAATAGCCGGCTCGGAAACCAGCAGATGAACGGGCATTCAGACTCACATTCGAAGATGGAGTTCAGACTGGCGGCAAAGAAATTCTAAGGATGTTAAGTCCATATTTCACATTTATGTCCTTCACCGTGCGCTGGGAGCATATGTGTAATGTATGGCATACCCACTACAACCTAAATGCTTTGATATACTGGCCGGACATCAGGCTGCCAAATGCAGGGGATCCCTACTGTAAAGAATACTGGAACAGTGATATGGCAAGACTTCTAGTGATATTAGACTTATACGGCTGAAAAAAATCCTTTGTAAAAAAATCACAACTGCTTCAGTATGTATTTCCTTTTATTACGATATACCATTTTAAGCTTTAAACTGTTAAAGCAACCTGGACAATGCAAATACTGCATCAATTCAGTTTTCAATGCTAGAAAATAAAGTTACAGCACACAGTACCATCCTACATTTGAATATACATCCATACCACAAGCAATCGCTGACAAACTTAAATAAGTACAAAAAAAACTATACTCCTCCATGCTTTTTGGGGGGGAGGGGTGGAGTTGGAGATTTATTTTAGTGAATGAACAAGAAATTCTATAATTTGGCTAAAAAAGCAAAAGAAAATCTCATTTGCAAAACCAAAACTATACTATGGTGACTTTGGTTCTCCTTCTTCACAAACCGTATTTTCATCACATTGTTTACTATCTGTTTGAATTTACCAACTTGGCATCTGTTCCCACCACTCTCATTACATGCACTTATTTAGTCTTCACTACTGATTTTAGTGGGTGTTACTTATTCCCTGGAGTAACCTCTTTCTGCCACATTTTTAGTGGTTTTCTAAGGTTCTTTAACACTGCCTGATATTAGGTATCCCTACAGCATTACTTTGTGTGAGTTTTATCTAACAAATTTCAAGTATTAAACTTTTTTGCAATGCTTGCTTAGTGCAAAACCTATGGCGCACGTTGCATCTGTAATGGGTTACAGAAGTCTTCATATTTTCTAAACTGTATTGTCATGCATGTATGATGCTGGAGATGCAACAATGTCACCAAATGTGACATGGGAATGGCACCACTACCCATAACTGGAACAGCACAAATGCACCACTGCAACCGATGCCATATCCAGATGGCAGGATGCCACCCACTGATAAGAAGTCTGGGATCGAAGGGATATGAATCACTGCCAGGGAAAGGTGAAGTAATAGGAAAATGTATGCAAGTGTGTTTCATTTTCTAGTTTACAGCTCATAATGGTGATATGCACTGCTATCCTGGGTATGAGCATCCAACATCCACACCACCCAAAGTGGACTACACTCAGGCCATTTACAGAGCTGAGTCTTTCTCTACTTCCTCTGGGAACCAATGCCTCTTTATGCACAGTAAATGTCTTAAACATAAAGTATTATTTTCACACACACACACAAACAAACACACACACACACACACACACACACACACACACACACACACACACACACACACACACACACACACACACACACACACACAAAGTTCCAGTGAAGACTGGTATACAGCAGATTTAGAAGAATGGATTTGCTTTGCCTTTAAGCCATAATGGAGAGGTTATGTTAGTGACTGCAAATGCTAACTTTATTACTTGGGAAAGTCAGTTCATATAAGAAGTGGCAGCTTCTATTAACAGGCAGGAGAAATCTCAGAATCAAAGGCAACGGGTTTGGACTCTTAAGAAGTCAGTGGAGGCCCGAGAGCAACGGCTGCTGACAGACTTTTTTTCCGGCTTTGGGTTCTCTGAGTTTTGGCTTTCAAAACAGTATCTTCACAGACTATACTTCATCCAGAGGCTATGAACTGATGCTTATGACTGTAATTTACCTCCTCAAATGGTGTGCAGAGTGTCTGGTGAGGACGAGACAGTATATAAGGAAGAAAGCTGTCATTGTGTGAGACAGCGTGACTGGTGTCGGTTAATCGGCATCTGACCACTCCGGCTGGTGACTTCTGTTCGTGAAGCAAGGTTGTGCAGGTAAACATTTAGTAATTTCTCACTACGGCCAGCAGTTTCATTTTTGCTGAGTGAGACTTGGGGGCTGTTGTGCATCCTTTTGTATAGCCTGCAAGGTCCGACTGGGCAGAGCGCATGTTCTGTGGAGGCCCAAGAGCAACGGCTGCTGACAGACTTTTTTCCAGCTTTGGGTTCACTGAGTTTTGGCTTTCAAAACAGTATCTTCACAGAGTATACTTCATCCAGAGTTTCCTTAGTAACAAGAAGGCGGCACTGGTAGCAGATAAAGAACCAGCCCATATAATAGTAGTTATAGAGCAGGCACTACTGAGTCTCAAACTTTTGAAGGGTATCCTTTTTCTGAATACTGCCTTCATTGGTGGCGCATTCTTCACTGCTGTAGGAATACCAACAGACTTCCCGAAGTTGGAACTTTAATTATATGAGGTGGACTTTATCATTACAGTTTTTGTAGCAATATTACACTGCTTAGACTCTGCTTTGCATTGGACCAACTATTTTTTGTGGCAGTTTGGCTGTTTAAACTGTCCTTTGCATACTGGTGGCAGCCATACTGGAAGGTTTTTCCTCTACAAGTGGAACTTTTGTTATTATAAAGACGTTAGGAGGAGAAGTAAATGTCAAGCATTGATGTACACGAGGAAGGTTCTACCATTTCGTAGCAACTGTGAGCGGTTTAGACCTTTATTCCTTTTGGAATAATTAGTTGTGTATACTACTCTAAATTTTTGGAGTGGTTTATGCAAGTGAACATCAACAATTTCAGCAATTTTTGTATGAATGATATATACTTATACACAATATTGGCTTCATATAACCAATTTCATTTGTGGGCCTATGAATGTATATCAACACCCAGTTTGCCAGCAGCTATTTTGGTGTCATGTATGGAGTGATAATCAGGCTTTAGATGATTGCCGGCATAAGGAGATATACGGAGGTGACTCTATCATCATTTCGTGAATGCCTGCACATTGCCATTTTTTGTCGTTTTTGTAAACGGGGACTAACGCTGTTTTTTTAACAAACTGTTGGACTTGGTGTTACTCAGGCTACAAAGCGACCTTACTAACTGGGACTTTATTTACCAACATTTCGAACCAAGAAATGTGATATTAGCAGCATGTGATATTCAGTTGAGCCCCTTATTATTTTTTTGAGTAGGGAATCTCAATTTGGATTTAACAACCACTACCTCAAAACTTATACCTATACACTCCTCCCACTAACCCAAAAACTAATCACAAAACAACCTAAAAACACCATCTACCAATCCTCATTTATTACACACACCTCCCACTAATTAACACACTCCTCCCACTAATTCCTGCACACATACCATTACAGCCACTCAACATGTGTGCAATCAACACCATCACCCTTGCACTACTAGCTTTAACTTATCACCTCACCTCCTATCACTTCACTCTTCCTACCACCATTACCATCCCATCAAAACATACATCCAGCTACACCACCCACACCAAACACTATAGCCTACACATACCCTCAAGTAATTACCATCACAGCACAGTCCCTCTAGCACCCACAACACTGATCAAAACAACCACAAAATCACTTTTCACACATAAGTACATACTCACTCTTGTCAAGCTATCAAAACTCCTTCACCATATCAGTCACCAACTAAGATTAGCAGGTGACATACACCCTAATCCAGGCCCAAACCCTGACATACACTCCCCCTCCTCCCCACCCCCATCTAATAACTCAACCTTACTCTCCAGACCAAAGAATAGCCTACTTTTCCTGAACTTAAACATACGTAGCATTAATAATAAATAAAGTACATCTACTACATACTCTAATAGACACCTATTCCCCAAATCTACTATCCCTAACTGAAACTTGGTTAAAACCTACTACTCCCGATAGCGAATTCCTTCCCCCAGGCTATAATGTAATAGGTAATGATAGACTTTTCAGAAAAGAGGGTGATGTAGCATTACTTTATAAAAACAACTTAAAGGTTACCATTATTGATCCTCCTATACTCCCCCTAATGTCCTCAGAACTACTACTAGCCAAACTTGAACTTAACAACAAAATGTCTACGAATAGTATAACAGGGTACATACCACCAGGCAATAACATCCCCACCCTAGAAACCCTTCTACATTGGACCAATCAAAACCTACCCCAAGAAACAATCATTCTAGGTGACTTTAACATAGACTGGCATACATGCTCCAGTTCCAACCCCTCCAACTTTATAAATCTGTATAATTTCTCCCAAATCATTAACTCTAGTACAAGGCTAGGTAATAATAAAAGCAAAGAAAGCCTCCTAGATGGGACCCTAATAAACAATTCCAATACATTCTATCAAGCAGGTGTCCTACCAGACAACCTCAGTGACCACCAGCCCACCTTTCTACTAAAATTCAAATCCCACACCAACTCCGAACCACCAATTTGAACCACTAGAAACAAAAGAAACTTTGACATAACAAAATTCAAACTTGAATTACAATACCAAAATTGGAATCTTCTAAAGACACTCCTACTAGACGAAGCAGTTGAGCTATTTAACATTAACTTCCTAAACATCTTAAACACCCATGCCCCTCCTCGCACATGCAAACAAAAAACTAAAATAGCCCCCTGGATCACAAGTACTACTAGAACCATGATAGCCCAAAGAAATGGTGCCTGGCATCAGTGGAGAGCCAATAAAATCATAGCAACCAAACAAGAATTCCAAAAACTCAGGAACGAAGCAAAAAAACAAATTCTACTAGACAAAAGGAACTATTTTTTCAATTTGCAAAATAGACACGAAAACAACCCCCAAAAACTCTGGGCAGCACTAAATACATTACTCCACCCCGGCAGACCAAATACCCCAACACCAGCCACTGTAAATGATAGCACTGACATTCCAGAAACCTTTAACAGATTTTTCATAGAAACCATTTCAAAATTAGCTCATCAACAACCCACAACAACATCTACTACTAGCAACCCAAGCCTGCTACCAATATCGATACCACCTTCCAATTCAAACCTATTCCCACAAATTATAACCAACTAGCTTAGCTGCCGACAACATTCCAGCCAAATACCTTCAAATAGCTGCTAATGAGATAGCATATCCAATATCAATTCTCCTGAACAGATCAATAACAGAAATCAAAATTCCAGCAATTTGGAAAATAGCATATGTCACCCCACTACACAAAGGTGGGACCTGTACAGACCTTACCAACTATCACCCTACTGCCATATTATCTGCACTTGCCAAAATATTAGAAAAATGTATTTACCAGCAACTTATGCAATACCTACTGAAAAAAACAACTTCTCACTCCTACCCAACATGGGTTTAGATCTGCCCATAGTACAACTGCCATCCTCTCCTTCGCCAACTTAATCAACCAGAAATGGAATCTAGGCAAACTAACATCAGCCATATTTTAGACCTATCAAAAGCTTTTGACATGGTCAGCCATCCCAAACTTCTTGACTCCCTCACTGATCTTGGACTAGCCACTGACTCACTAGCCTGGTTTCAAAATTACCTAATAGGTAGACAGCAAGCAGTTAGGTGGGATAACAAACTATCCACACTGCTTCCTATTACAAGTGGAGTCCCACAAGGATCAATGTTAGGCCCTCTATTATTTTCCATATTCATTAATGATCTCAACAAGATCACCCAAGATGCAACTGCCACACAATATGCTGACGACTCAAGACTAGTCTGCTCAGCCACCAACCCCCACACACTCCTTTCCACTACCCAACAAGTCTTCAAAACCACTGAAGCTTGGTATCTCAGTAAAAACCTGTTACTGAACCCCAAAAAGACCAAATTACTAATTTTCAAACCAAATAAATCCAACTTAGACACTGATTCTTTCAGTATTTTGTCTAATGATGGTACTATTATCTCTTCAGACTCCCACACAAAATTACTGGGTGTTGGTTGCACATAAATCATATCATCAAAAACATACACAGAAAACTAGGCAATCTGTACAAAAATAAAACGTACCTAAACCAACAGACTAAAATTACTATGGCTCAAACTCTGCTACTATCCACACTTCTATATGCTGCCCCCATCTTCACCAACCTATCCAAAACAGAAATTACAAAACTAGACACGTTACAATCAAATTGCCAGATTTGCCACAAATGCTCCCTACCGTTCACATCACTGCCACTCACTGTACCAACTAAAGTGGCTTGAACATCAAAATCTCATTACCTTCCACCAACTAGTTTTCGCAAAAAAAAATCCTACGATATCCAGACAAAATACCAGCACTATCTAATTTTCTTAAAATATACAAAAACCCAAAACAATTACGTTCTAGTGACAGGACCTTAATCAAGATCACCAGAACCAACAACTCAGCAGGAGACTCCATCTTTCCTAACTACATAGGCAAAATCTGGAACTCACTGCCCCCTGATATTACCTCAGCAAATTATGTCATTAAGTTTAAACAACTACTAAAGGAACACCTGTTTATCAATAGACAATGCCCATGCCTTCCCCCAGGTTGACCTTCTACACCTGCTTTTCCCTCAGGACTTTCTCTATCAACCTCCACATATTAATTTACTGTATTTACTAGTTTTCTTAATACGCAAACCTCATCTACTAGTAGTTCTACTTCACTCCTGAAAGCTCTCTGCTACTCACTGTACCCCCCAACTCTTTCATACACCATCATATTCAAACACAATATTGTAAATTTATACATATCTATGGGTGAATTATATATACTCTCATTAATTCAAGTAGAAATTACTGGACATACAACTAATGTGTCCTGCTACTACAATTTGCAGCTAAAATATATATATATTTTCTCTATATACACTTCTAATATGTTATGTTTTTGTACCTGGGCTCTGTATTTGTTAAATGACCCTGTATGTGTTTGCTTGCCTTTGTATATTTACAAACTCTGGATCTTTTCCTGCACCTCAGCTGAAAATGGATATTTGTCCAGTCGGATTCTCCTGGTCAACAAATGTAAAAAATAAATAAATAATCTTCAATTCCCAGCAGCCTTCTTCCTGGTATGGCAATACTGCTACTTCTCTAAAAAGCCAGAAATGTCCAGATACCTGCTGTTCTTAAATAAAACCAAATTTGAAACATACCAATTAATATTTCTTTCTCTGATAGTAAGCTGTGTGTCATACAGCAAGTGTAAATAATGATTACCCTTGTAGTGAAAATGTGTTTTCAAATCCCATCATTACTTAAAAAAGTAATTTTATAATAAATTCAAAGAGTCAGAATTGCATGTCCTGTGACACAGAATACGTTGGTACAGCTAGTTTATCAAAAATTGTATTGTGTGCTCATTACTGCATACAGCTTTGGACCCTCAAACTGAATTCTTTATGACAACTGCAATCATTTCACCGTTTGTCTGTCTCTGCTTCAGATAGTAGAAAGGCTAGAAAGCCTCTTCTTGTGACAGTATAAATTCCAAGACCAAGTACCATTAGATTTAGAGAACATAATGCACAGTGACACCTGATGATTTAATACAGCTATTCTAGTATCACTGAATGCATGTTTTATATGACTATTTGTTTAAGATCAACTATATGCACTGTTTGTTTGTGATGTGTACAGTAGAGCTGAAATGTGAGTTTTCTGACTTCTTTAATAACTGTACATGCTTACATATGTACTCTGTAACTTGTCTTAAATGCATATTCAGTACTTCAGCAAGACAATGTGTCATCATATTTGTTTTACTAAACATGCAGTTCATCACACATTTGTTACTTTAGATAAAGTTCATCTAAGACATACATTAAGAACATCTGATGCAAAAATAAAATAATTTCTTAGAAAACATTATAAATATCCAATTAAAATTAAGTAAAAAGTGACATATCTGTGATAATAAAGCTTAAGATAACATAAGCCCAACCTGTTACAATCGGACATGAAAGGTCAAAGCATCATTTCAGAACTGCCATCTGCTAGTTAAGTGTTCTTTCAAACAGTTCTGAAATAATGCTTCTCTATTTGCAAATAGGAAAAAAAATAAAACTGTTGTTGGTCATTAGAGAAATAAAATGTCATCTACTTTTCTTACAATGTCAGACTGCTATTTCTTAATATTAGCATTTCCACAACAGTGGCCTGTACGGGGGACTCAGACACACCTGCACACACATGGACCCTCCAATAAGGTAAAAAGCCAATTGTATTTAAAAGTTTTTTAAGATTTACATTTTATTTAAAAGTATGGGAGATGCTTTTGGTGGCATTGGTACAGTGTAATTGCTCTTCCTGAGTAAACATCAGGTTTTGCTCTGACTGACAGAAATATAGATGAGAAAAAATAGAAAAAAAAAAAGAAAATGAAGAAAAAAATCAGATGATATTACATATGCAAAGTAAGCCAGGTTAAGGCTAGATTAAGGGTACCAAATATATGGCTACTAGATGATAGCTAGCAGATTTGGTAAGCCAGTGTTCAAATGAATGTTTAAATTTGTATTTATAAATCCTGTGACACTACAGGTAGCAGTGTGGATGTACTCATTGCGCTGAGGTCAGGCGGGGTTGGTGTAAACATTTTGGGGGCCCCCAGCAAATGTCAAGTTGGGGACCCCTTAGGCACTTCCAGTCTAAGTATCACCCTGTCACTGCCACCCCTTCAAAGTAACCTTTTAGTTCATGCTGCAAACTATTAGGAGTAGAACACATAGACTGACCTGTAGCTACAATGTTCTTACATTACAACAGGCCTGTATACCATACTATGTTGGCCCATCTCACAGAGGGACATTCACAGTTACTGGCATTTAGTTTGTATGTTTGTTTATTTATTTATTTGACATTTCTTTACTGGAAAAGTCTGACTGGGCTCCTAGGATCCCATTTTCAGCAGAGGCCTGGGGAGAAAAGCTCCAAGGTACATGATAATTAATAATACCTTACAACAAAATTCTTATACAATTAAAAAATACATTGTTAAAAAACTGTACTGGAAGAGACATGCCAGACATTCACAAAGGCAAAGAATAGGAAAAAGGGAAGACAGATAGCCCAAGGGGAAGCACAGGAGCAGACAAAATGGTGAAAAGGGGGGGGGGGGTTCTATATTTACCAACTGAACAAAATAACCATTGAACAGCTACTCAACGAACACTTAACACTGAACGGCCAAATCATCTTAAAGAAAAAACATCAAATAGTAATATTTGGCCAACAGCAAGGAATACCCCACTGCATAATGTAAACTAACCAAAACCTTTTATAAATTTGCCCTTTTCTCCACTGTAGTGTGATCTCAGAGTTGGTGGTGGTGGTTGTGGGGGTGGGGGTGGGGGGGTTGTGAGAATGGAGTGGACAGAACCCAGTCACAAATACATGACTGTCAATGAAAAACAATCAGTAAGGACAAGCTAAATTTAGGTTTAATGCTAACTACAATAACTACTGAACAATTGTATGGGAGAATTACATGTATGGATTAGGTAGACTGCAGGAAGGATGCCACAGCAAAAAGGGGTTACTAGGAGTAAATAAGAGTGGAGACCAGAGATTACAACAGGGAATGAGGTGGGCCAAGGGAAATATAATTAACTTGAAAATAGTACAACGGTGTAGAAATTTATGGTGAGAAATAATACTAGGAAGAGAAGAGAAAAATGGAAGGCAGTAAGGGGTAGTGAGCGCATCCCATTGATGTGCTGGAGAGTCGATTAGATGTATTAACAGGTAATATGGATTATACAGCAGTAAGTACAACAACTCTATGTACGGGTCTAGACTTAGGTGAAATGGCACCCTAGGCCTACTGTTTCAGCCCTCCCACACACACACCTTCCAGTCTTCAACTTTTTTTCCCCCATCTTAGGATCCCTGTACTGTTCACATTCATTTTTCTTCATTTTATCTTCACATTTTGCCTACTTTTGAGATTTTTCAAGAGGCCATAACCTTCTATACGCTCTGAAGTATATTTCATTTTTCTATACAACCTTTTCATCCAATGATAGCTTAAACAGAAATTATGATTAAAGAGAGAAATTCAGTGTTGCTGTTTGGCTTTAGTTTTTCTTGCATCCTTTCAAAGCACCTTCACTGACCAAGACAGCACAGTAATAAGCATTTAGTAAATAACTCAAATAAGCCAGGGCACAAGAAGTCATAGGGTTACAGATGCTCTGGGGTGGATTTTAGAGCATATTCCAAACCTTTTAATCCAATGGTGGTCTAAACAAAAATCATGAGTAAGAAAAAAATTCAGTCTTATTTTTTTTTCTTTCAAGGAAGACCTAAGTTGTGTCCAAAGCTTAATTTTATTTATTTTATTTTTAGTTTGTTAACCAGGGAAGTCCACTGGGCCATGAAGACCCCATTTTTAGTGGAGGCCTCGGGAGAAAAGCTCCAATGACATTTACAGGCAAATTACTCTTTGCAATCATATTTATAGAGAAATACAGCAAAACAAACAATGTGAGATCATACATGTGATTTTAGAGAAATGTACGCTAAATCACAATAAATGAAAATGATAACATAGTTTTATACATATAAATTTGAATACAGATGTAATAAAAATATATATTTTTTATTTTTGAGACAAAGATTGATATCAGTGCTGTAGGTGACTATCCTGAAAGGGTATAATTGGGTTGTTGGGCAGGTATGTGAAGTAGCAGTAGTACAGGTGGTGAAGTGAGTGGTAGAGGGGGCATTTATGTTGGGAAGTGGGATGGGCATAAACATTTTGAAGAAAGACAGGAGGACAAGAGGGATTTAAGTTTGGTGTGGTCAGGGGTAATACGAAGAATGGGAGGGGTATTTAGGGATGGAGCAGGAGAGCAGGAGGACTTAAGGGTTTGTAGATTTGTAGGAGGTTTTGGTTTTATGATCTGAGTGAATGGGTTGGAATGTAGGGGGGTAGTGAAGTAGAGAGAGGGGGGCAGCTGGAAGGTTTGTGGATGAGCTTATGGGCATTGGTGAGTTTAAGCAAGCTCAGGTAATTAGGTAGTTCGAGCCATTGCAGGGTATGGAGAGAGTGGTAGTGGTAGGAAGAGTTTTTTGAGTTGGAAGAAAATTAGCTTATTTTGTTACAGCGTGATTCGAGTTTGGATTGTTCACCGAGTTGGAGATTGTTTAGTAGGGGGGCGCCATACATAAGAGAGGGGAGGTGGTAGGAGACGGCTAGGGTTTTTCTGGTGGAGAGAGTAGGTAATGTTCAAAGCTGATGAAATAGTAGCTCATAATAAACTAACAAGCCAGTTGTGAGGCTACACAGGTCCTATCTAGGAATCCTGCCTGCCACTCATCTCATCAAAAAAGACAGCCACTGCCTCTGCATCCCTCTGGTGTTAGATTGGGATAAAAGCATAGGTTCAAATTGCCGCAGTCATGTATTTCAAATGTCTGCTGACATACATACCATGCCTTGTCACTCCTCACCCCTAACCCCCCAAAGGCAGTCACCTATATACGTGCCTGGTGTCTGATTGTGAGGAAAGTTAAAACAAAATTAATACAGAAATGTACTCTACTTTATTATTCCTAGACAGTACACTGCCCCTACACTAGCTACAGTAACCTTCTTTGTACACCTCTGAGGTTGGTGAGAAAAATAAAAGATACAATGACTACACTGGCCTCAGCCCAAACACAAGCTACAATGACGTCTGGTACACACCTCTAAGGTTTGACTATGATGAAAATTGAAGAAGTAATAACCAGACAATCCTTATCCCTACCACCACCACCACATAACCTATAGCATCTTTCTACACACACACATTCACACACACACACACACACACACACACACACACACACACACACACATCTGAGCAGCGCTGGTGTTAGAATGGATGCAGTTTAGAGCATAGGCCATTATCAGCTTTATCCTAAGAGGGTCATATCACAGACCTGTTCAGGTTAAAGAGTGTAATCAGAAAATTAATACATTTTTTCTTCTCATTTTTCCCAAACAGCATCGGCGTTTGTGGGGACCCCACATAGTCAAGGATGAATACGGAAGACCCCATATCCATTTATACTTGCTGGAGAGTGGGGAGCCACCAGACTCCTAGAAGATATAAGTGTCTGAATGTTCTGTGATATATTTTATGCCTTACTTTCTTTTGAAATATAATTACTTATTAGCTGCATTTTTTTATACCCAGAAGAATAATGTATGTGCCCTGGCATTACAGCATGTGTGCACAGATGAAAAACAGTGATATTTTTACACACATAAACATGTGCGCATGCACACAAGCTAAAGCAATCCTAGCTTTGTACTTATTTCAGCAAATAGAAATACACTGTGCAACACTAGTACTGCCACACCAGATCAGTGATGCTGTTTAGCAGTCATCAAACAGCAGCAGGAGTCACTTTTGCTTACCTCATTGAGGACTAATGCATACCTTCACTTGCTCTGATTTCACAGACCTTCCCTGACTTTGCTCATAATTTTGCTCTGCCCTTCATAAAAAGTTTGATTTGCTGGTAAATTGTTCAGGATTACAGATAGTCAATAAATCTAGACATCAGAGTTTTATACTTCTCATTGTCCAAAAAAGTGCATGTTGATGCAAAAGGTGCTATTCGATTACATTTTTAGGTGAACTGGAGTAATATTTAGAACATTTTTCCAATTTTGAGCCTTTATTCTGCTATTATTTTTGGCTTTGCCCAGAATTCTTGAGCTAAGAAGTTGAGAGTTACAGTATCTTGTTCTGCCAGTTTTTATAAAATTCCCTGAAAGAAAAAAAACATTCCTGAAGATTGTAAGCATCAGTTCTTCTTAAAATTCAACGTATGCACCAACATCTGTCACTCTTGGCTGCTGATCTCTCTCTTTAGTACTTAACTTTGCTCATGTTCATTATCACATTTATCCTAACAGGATCATATCACAGCCCTGTTCAGGTTAAAGAATGTAATCAGGAAATTAATATTTTTTTTTCTCTTCATTTTTCTTCAACCAGCAGCAGCTTTTGTGGGGCCCCCACACAGTCAAGGATAATTAAGGGAGCCCCCAGCAGCCACAGCAATTGCAGGTACCTAAAGCTGGTTATCTTGTTAGTTTCAATGGAGAGAATGTTCACCAGCTGGGTCTAACTAAGCCAGGGGAATTGTGAAGCCTTTTACTTGATAAAACCATGTTACTATAACTAGAGATATTTTTGAATTTTAAAAGAGATATAAATAAGAGTTATTACCCACCTGGTTTATTAAGCATAAAAGACTGATGTACTAGCTTTTACTATTTTTACAGACATGTTACAAAATATCAAGATAAAATAACTTGCTGTAGTTGGCTGCCCCCCAAGGAACAGGGCCCCCCCAGAGACTGAAGGGTTCACTTGTGCTTAAAGCCAGCTATAAGGATACTTACTAACAGCTTGAAATGTTTTTGATGAATTAATGTGATTCAGTATTATTTACCATGGATATTACTTAACAAAAAATCTTAAGACTGAATGTTACTTATCAGTTACAACAGATGGCTGAGGCAACAGACTGTAATTCTTGTGGTATAGGGTTTGATTCCCCTTAGCCCACATTTGCCTACATTGTGACTACAAGCAAATCACTTAACCACATACTGCTTAGGGGTGTAACTGTCACCTGCCCTGATTTTCAGAAGTGTCTCTGACTTTAACTTAAATATTAACTCTGTCCCCCTTAATCCCTCCAACAACTGGAAACCTTTGTAGAAAAGTTGGTGTCAGTGTCAGAGTTAATAGCATTAATAGTTAAAGCTATCCCTTATTATTTCTGGATGAGTCCCTGATTATGTTGAGATTTGTCTCTGATTGGCTAAGAGCTAAGCTTAAAGGCAACTGGGAAATGGGGCTAGGCTCCCCAGTGGTCTCCTGTGTAAAATATAATTCAAAATTTTGAGTCCAATGTCTCAACTGCTGCCAAATACAGTTTAACTGACACCTGCATAATATTTACAATTCAGTAATATCTTTCTCTTGAAAATTACATTAGCAGTAGAGTGTTTAAATTGCTTTCCTATAAACCTGAAACTCAAACAGAGTTGCTGCACAAAAATTAGGGTCTGACAGTAATGAAAAAGATTATTACTAGTAAACTGTTTTAAAAGCCTAGTCAGACGGGTGTATAACAAGTATGCACTGCTCATTTTCATAATTGCTAGCCAAACAAACAGTAAAGGTAGCATGCAGAAGTAACATATACACCCATGACTAGCAAAAAGGCAATGTACTGTGCATGAGGATCATTTATATCTAGTACATTATACTTTGTTCTATGAACAGTGATAAGTTAAGTGCGCAAATGTTCATTGTAAAGTTCTACTATAAAATAGTTGCAGCAGTTGAAAAACTGGGGTGAAATAAAACATATATTTCAATTGTTAATAGATTGCC
Source organism: Protopterus annectens (assembly GCF_019279795.1). Lineage (NCBI taxonomy): Eukaryota > Metazoa > Chordata > Ceratodontiformes > Protopteridae > Protopterus > Protopterus annectens. The sequence goes on along the minus strand of NC_056735.1, from coordinate 974,694,085 downwards.
TTTAAATAAATGCCCAAACTTGTGGATGGCAAATGTAACTTCTTAGCAAGTAACTGACATGTCAAAGCATACTCCATGTTTTATCAGTTAAGATGAGTTGTAAAACAGCATCCTGAAATATATGGTCACTTCACTGCCTCATGTCCCAAGTGTTCTCTCCAGCCAGCTGCCTCACTCTACAAAACATGAAGCAAGCACATGTAACTTCTGCAACAGCAGCAGCACTAGTCAGACTTACCATATTGCACTACCTGATGAACTTGCACTGCTGAATTTCACCTGCAGTTAGCAAAAGTTCACAAGGAACAAATTACCAAGTTAAATATATGTAAGGCAATCTCCAAGACTGAAACTAATAACTTAATTTGTTAAGTCTCTAGTGTGCATTGTTTTGTAGTTGGTTGGTGTTGAATCTGCTGGAAGGATATCCCCACCCCCACCCTACTTACCCACACTCACTGACCTTTTACTGCTGAAGGTGAAGCTACATTAACAAGCATATTTCACTCATCAGTGTAATATATACCTGGAAAGACACTGAAAAGCCCATAAGTATAAAATTAGATGCCGTGACTCGAGACAAATATTTAGAGTTCAGACACCTTGCATTTGTATCCATGAACAGCCATCCTATCTCACTGATTGCTTATGGTGGTAAACCATCTGGAGGGTCTTCCCGCTCTGTTCGCTCTGCTTACTCCGCTCCCCTGACCTTCCCCTATATCCCACCCTCCACCAGCACCTCTACATTTATCCTAAGCAAACCATTCCCCTTCATTCCTATAAACCAATTATATACAACTCTACCTTGGGGCTCTTCCTGCTCCGTTCACTCTGCTCACTCCATCCTACCCTTCCCCCATATCCCACCCTCCCCCAGCACGTCTACTTTTATCCTAAGCAAACCACTCCCCCTTCATTCCTATGATCCAATTATATACAACTCTACCTTGTCCACACCCACATTACGTGCACACCTTACTTTCTTTTATTTAGCTAAACTTATCTGCTCTCCCTTACATCCATCACCTTGAATTCACATGCCCTCTACTATAATTTTTTGCATATTACTCTACTTTACCATCATAATACAATCACCACCTCAAACTATTTTAAATTAACTCCAGGCTTACCACCTTCTCTTCTGCTATACACACAAACTAGCACTGCACCATAATTTTACTACTGACCAATCACATCTTCCCCACCCATCCTTATCACCAACTGCAAGGTAAAATACCTAAACACATTATAAAACCCCACTCTGAAGTCAAAACATTTCCAACCTTACCTTCATATGCACACATATAAGACAATAACAGTCTTTATTTACACCTGTACTACATTTAAACACACAACTTCCACTTTTACTATTTTTAAACCCACTATCACAGTTGACGTGCTCCTCCTACCTTGCCTAGCCTCTTTACTATTAATTCTCAACCTCACTACAGCTGTATCCTCGCATATCCCCACACACCAATGCACATCAACAACCTCCTCTGACCCTCTCCCCAATAAACAACACAGCTTCTCACATATCTCCTCCCAGCTTTTCCCCTATACCCTCTCATATTATTCAAGCCACAAACTGGCCTTCTCACCTCCTATAAAACCGCACTTGACACTACTACCCTCACTTAGGAATAAAAAACACTTCCCATGGTACGCATTCCTTATTACCTATCTCCTCAAATGTGGAAGACATACATCCTAACCCTGGCTACACCCCAATGTAAAAGACTCAAAAATAATACTGCCAAACTTTGCAATAACTAGAAGATATAGATCTAAAAAAAGGGGGAGGGATAGCACTTCTATATCCCTCTACACTCTACAACGCACCCTATATCAGTAATATACACATCTTTTCCAATGCTGAGGTACTAATCTCCTTTTTGAACCTCAAATCTGTTAGGAATTCAATTATTTTTGTCAGCATAAATTCAACAATCTCCTACAGGAAATAGACTGGACACCCGTTAAACAACTACCCCTAATGATGCTGTACTACACTTTAATAACACCTTCCTTCACATACTTAATACCCCACCTCCCATTCATATGAAAAGAATCAAATAGAACTCGGCATAATGTCTCTCTAAGGAATGTAAACACCTGATGAAGCAAAGGGACCTAGCCTGGTCAACCTGGAAACAAAACAAGAATGAACAAAATCATGTTCATTTCAAAACACTACATAACAAAGTGACAAAACTAATCAACAGAGATAAGAAGTTAAATTATTCCCAGCTTCAACTCCAGCATAAAATCAACCCCAGTAAATTCTGGCACTCCATATCTTCTCTACTTAACTCTGGAAGAAATGGAGAGCACACCCTATCACCCGATACCCCTCTATCACAAATAGCAGAAAACTTTAACAAGCACTTCATAAAATCAATTTCAGACCTACTAACTAACACCCCTAATGCTGGACCCTCCCACCCTTCAACCTATTCAGACACCGACTCCAGGCCATCAACTACTTCTAACTCTGTCATTACTAACCACCCTACTCAACAAAATGTCATACAAACCCCTTTCTCATTTCAGCCCATATCCACTGACACCATTGAGAAACTGCTACAAAACTAAAACCCTGCTCTACCTCAGCTGACAATCTCTCCATACTACCTCAGACTGGCTGCTAACTCAGTCACCTACCCAATCAGTATCCTTATAAATAGGTCTTTGTCCAAATCAGAAGTACCTACCATATGGAAACAATCTCACATCACCCCCATCCACAAAGCAGGTAACTCTTTTGATCCATCCAATTTCTGTCCTACATCCATCTTGTCACCCATAACCAAAATTGTTGCGAGAGGTATCCATCAACAAGTAATGCAATATCTATTGCAAAACAATCTTTTAACCAAAACCCAACATGGCTTCTGATCTAGCCAAAGCACAGGTATAGCCCTATTATCTTTTAGAGACACCGTGAACAAGGCCAGATATGCAGGATGCTATACAGCCTCAGTATTCCTTGATCTCTTCAAGCCCTTTGACACAGTGTTTCACCCCCTTAATTTGAACACAGTGTCTAACTTAGGCTTCTCACATAATACAGTAAAATGGTTTTGGAGCTAACTCAAGGATCATAAACATGTAGTGAAATGGTCCAATGAACTCTCACCCTTTCTCCACAACTCTACTGCAGCCCCCCAAGGCTCCATCCTAGGACCCTTACTCTTCAACATTTTCACAAACAACCTTCACACTGCCACTCACCCTGGGACCCTCATTCAATACGCTGATGATTCCACCATAATCTACACTGCTCAATCACTACTGGAACTACTCTCAAAAACGTAACAGTCCTGTACAGCAGTCGAATCCTGGCTAAGAAATGCCCAACTCTTTCTTAATCCAAAGAAGACAAAACTAGTACTCTTTTATCCCAAAAACATCTCCCCTGTCGCACATAATTTCAACATCCTTGCATCTAACAACACTGCCACAGAAATAGTGCAGGAAACCAAACTTTAGGTGTTGTCATTGACAATAAACTTTCATCTGACCCCCATATACAGCAAAATATAAAGAAAACTCACCAAAAACTGGGACTCTTATATTGAAACAAACATTTCTTTACTGCAGCAACCAAAACTATCCTTGCAAAAACATTTTTACTTCCCTCCCTTCTTTATGGTGCCTCTGTCTTAACTAACTTACAAAATTCTATCCTAAGCAAGTTGGAACAGTGCTACAGCAAAGTTGCAAAGTTTGCTACAAACTCTAAATATCACACACACACCACTGTAAACCACTCCTAGAATTAAATTGGCTTGAACTATCCAACCGACTTGCCTTTATTCAGCTATCTACCTTGCACAACCTTATTTTCAAGACTACTGCCTGTCCTGCACACACCAAATTGATCCCTAGCTATCTCAAAACTCACAAGAAAACCTGGTCACTCTCTGTATTCATACTCTGTCTCTATACACTGGAATTTACTACCTCTAACTACCGGGTCTATGCCTGGTGTAACCCATTTCAAAGCCTCTTTAAACAATCATCTCAAAAATACATGGCTCTGCTCCTGCATAAAGCATGCCTAATGCTCAGGTCTTCCTCTTCTTTCACACTTCAGTCCCTCACAGACTGCAAGATCCTAAAGCTCTTCTAACTCCTTCTCTGTTTCTTATACCATATCATTACGCTACTGCTCAGGCTTTATTGCTTCTATTCTTCTTAACTCTCTCTCACTAGCTATCTGCATCACTAGCTTTCTGGCTGTTATTTTCCTAACTGAAACTAACATTCTATTTTGCATGTACTATAACAATGTCACACATTGCACCACCTTTTTGGACACCATCTACATAATGTATGATGAGAGTGACTATTATGGTCTGTAATGTTTTAACTGTATGGAATTGTCTAGATGTGTAGTAATATATTACAAAATCTTGTAGCAGTTTGTTCTTTCAACTTATTTTTTGTATAGTATTTCTAATGTAATCTTTATTGTATTGGATTATATTGTATTTGTATTGTACTGAATGTGGAGCTTTTCTCCCCGGGCCTCTGCTGAAAACAGATTTACTAGACACAACTCAGCTATAAAAAAATGATTTGAGAAAATATCATTGCATCATGGGTATGTTTCCATTTCCTGGATAACAGTCTCTCTATGCAAAATCTGTTATGATAAATATTAGTATTTTTGGGTTTAAAAGTGTGCTTTGTAAGTAAAGCAGCAAATTTGTATTAAAAATAACAGTCTACTCAGCAAACAGTATGGGCAAGTAAATAAAAGATTCATGTGCACTGTTTAAATCAGAGCTGGAAGTCTAAATGAACATACTTAAGTTAAATTAGTTATTAATGACACATCTATCATAGCATAGTCTTGTTTAAATGTTTCCCAATTACAATAACAGATAACCATCAGCTTCATATTAGCTAAAAATAATGTCTTATATTCCCTATGACATTTTCTGAAAAAAAATCTAATGTAACATTTGAAGGTCTTACTTTGTAGTAGTGGCCATCTTAGCTTCTGAGGAGACATGGACAGTTCCAGATTTAATCTGCTTTGACCTCCTCACATGTGGACAGACCAATATCCAGGGGCCCAGGAAAAAAAAAGACTGGTGTATTTTTTCCTTTTCCAGCACAGGAAATTACTGTCAGTATTTTTGTTACTGAGACGTGCATCGTGCCTGCAGCTCTGGAGGAGAGGGAGCTGTTTACCTGCCTGAGGGGTGTACCCCTCAGCCACATTGTTTCTCTTGTCTTAGAGTTGTCAATTCATTGGCCTTCTTTTTTTGAGAGTCTCGGAAAACTGATTGTGACAAGTCATCATTCTACTCTTTACTATAAGATCCTGAAGTGTTTAAGGCCTTCATTTCCTGAAAGAACCAGCAGACTGGCCATGGGATTGACTGTCCTGCATTATGCACTGTTTAAAACTATATTGTTTGATCAGCAAGAAGTACTAATATACAAACTAACAAACTTCATTTTTATACATACAGAGTCATTGTGGCCTGCATTTGCTAACTGCACAATGTCCCAGTGCGAAAAAAAGGAGCTGCTGAGCTCCACCTAACACCTGCTATGACCTTGTTAAATGCAAAACAAAAGGGCTTTTGTGGATATCATTCAAAGAGTCCAGTTTAAAGCAAGTACAACAAACTTAATTCTCAGCTGCCTAACTCCCTGTTTGGTATAATGGTTAAGGAATTTACCTCACAGTCAGAAGGTACAGGACTTGATCCTCCTTTTTGAAAAGGAAACTGGCAAGGCTTAAAATGGCCCACAAGAACAGCTAGCATAGCACTTACCTATGATCGTATGATCTAAAATTAAGTGACACCAAAAAATCTTAACACAATCCCAATCTATTATAACTGGCTGCAAAAGGTCAAAGGTTCAGACTGCTAGTTAAGTGTTCTTTCAAACAGGCAACGCAACAGTTCTGAAACAATGCTTTCCTATTTGCAAATAGGAAAATAAAAAAATAAAATACAATAAAACAAAATTGTTGTTGGTTATAAGAGAAATAAAATGTCATCTGCTTTTCTTAGAGTCTTACTTCTTAATAGTATCAGTTCCAAGACAAACACAACTCAGATAAATAACAATGCATAAAATTAATAAATAAATGACAGCTGCAAGAGTTTAAAGGTAAATAAATGAACTTTACATAAGTAAAAAGTTCAAATATAGAATAAAATATACATAGGTTGGAATACGTGGAGTAATAAAATAAAAGGCAATTAAAACTGGCAGGATGCATACAGAATTAAAAAACTAAGCTCCGGATTAAGTTCCCTGAATAGAGCTTAGTATAAAAATACAGGTCCATATTACATCATCAAACTGTCCGTTAAACAAACATTCCCCCCCATGTGGAAGGCCGTGCCCCCCACACCCCTTGATAATTATATATACCAACTCCAAGATTGCACTACAGTAGGGAAAGGGCAAATTTCCCAATCCCTACTGTAATATGATTTCAGTAAGAACAGTTTGACGAACGGCTTGTTTCACAAAATGTTGTTCGACGAACTGTTCTTTTGATGATATAAGAGGGACCCTAAAAATACTGACACTAGATAAATAATTACCAGCTGTTCCACACAAACAAGTCAGTATCAATGTCTAGCACCTAGTATCATGCACAGTTATATAGCATGTTTCCCCCCAGCCCCCTACTGTCCATGACATCATCATCTTGTTGCTGAAGAAGAAGTACCTAGACAAGTTCTTTTACTCAGCATAGCAACCATTAGGTTTGCAATACATATCACCTGCTTCCTTTGAATCTTGAATCAATCCTGCTGTCTAAAGCCCATCAGAAATTATAGCCCTGCAGAAGGACAATTTCATCTTTGCTGGCTACATTAACAATAACTGATAGCAAGTCTGGGGATCCAGCACACTTTAACAGCATTTCTAGTTCTTTGATATTCAGAAACACAAACAGTCATACATTCCTAAGCAAGAGAACAACAGTCTGACTGCGTATGAGCAAGAGTGAACAAAAATAAGTAACATTTTTACAATATATTTTAACTGTTTCCTTTAGCCTCACATTACTCATGGCTTTGCAGCATGTTACAAAATTCCTCTTGTATTCTACTTTAACAATTTTTCTTTTATCTCCATTCCTTATGGTATTTGAATAGTAGCCAATTTTTTGCAAATCCCAGATCCATTAATCTGGATTTTATCTGCAACAGTTTGTTTCCTTGGGCCTTTCATTTGTGTTTTAATCTGTATTACTCATGACCACAGTGTAGTCCAGCTTTAAAATATTCAGTTTATGATGTAAAGATAAATACATTTTGTGCAACAAATATAATTAACAAATGAAAAAGTAATAAAGTTAGAGGCTATCTTGACATTCCTCATGATGTTGCTAGTATGTTAATAATTTTTGAAAACACTGATCTGAAACTAACAACATAGGTATCTCTTAACATGAATTTAGCATGAACCCATAATAATAATAAATAGGGCATTTTGAAATCTTTTTTTACACCCTGCAACTGTGATCAGTCCAGCTCTTTTTTTTTCTTACTTTTTTTGGTCACTCTTGGAACATCATACTCTCTGCCCAGTCCCCAGTATCCTACTTCCATGCCAGGTCTACCAGCTTATCTTCTTCCCCACCCACCAGACTGTTAAAAATATCATCATGGACAGTCTAAAAGTGTCCTGGGGTAATTTCTGTTTCCTGTTTTTTTCTTCTTTATATGCAGTATCCATTTCCCTGTCTAGCTTCCCAGTTTCATCACCTGTGTTCAAGGGCATCTCACATCCTTGAGCCACATTTCCCCTAAAGGAGTATCAGTGATGAATGTCCACCCACCTGGGACAAGACAGCCCATTTCTCCCTGCTGCTCTGTCAGTCGCCCAAGCCACTAATCGAACCTAGAGCTACTAGTCCGTACCTAGGATGTTATCCCTCCATGCCACTGGAGCCGCTTGTCAGTCCAACTTTTCTTAGCTGCCTCTGATAACATGCCATCAGATAAAATAATAACAGATTATATGGAAGCAATGCAGTCATTATGTAAACCTAATTAGAGTAATGTATTCAGTGGAAAGAATGCAGATGGAATGTGTCAAGTTTTGAAACTGAAATTGCTTGAATGCAAAAAAAAAATGAATATCAGGATATAGGTATAGAAGGTCAGTAGGATATATTTCCATAAGAACAATATACTTAATTAAGATGAGCCATACAAATATAAGAAATGGAAACAAAGGTCAAACTGTAACTTTAAAAACTGAAAAAACAAAACTGAACACACAAATTAAACATAGAACCAAATTAATAAAGGTTACTGTGAACTGTACACAATCCTTTTCGAATTCAAAGACAGTCCTAATGCAGTGCTTTGGCATGAAGACATGCAGCACCATGCTGGAATGTCTCAGCTGTCGCACTACATGGTAATAAGGCAGCAGAAGTTGGGTAGTGAGGGATTAGGTGAAGTAGGTGAGTGTGTGTATGTATGGGTGTGTGTGTGGGTGTGAGTTGAGATGACTGTCATACCTACACACACACACACACACACACACACACACACACACACACACACACACACACACACACACACACACACTTAAGACTAACAAGCAGAGACTATAATAGTGTATTTGGGGGAATATTAGATACTAGGGATTATGCTAAAGTCTGAAACAATATGAGAATCAGGGGGCCAAAACACTAGACACCAAGAATTACGTTAAACTAATTTTGCTGTAATGGCACTTGCACTTAATCAGTACGAGGATCAGTTGAGGCAGAAACCACTGTACACCACAGAAACATAGCAGGATATGATGTGAAACTTTAATGTCAGGCATTAATGTGGAGCTGTACCCTTCTGTGATGTCCCAGGGCAGAAAAAGGAGACATCAGGAATGATCAGCCAGCTCAGGGTCAGGTATGGGGACAGGAGTGTGTGTGAGTGTGTGTGTGTGTGTGTGTGTGTGTGTGTGTGTGTGTGTGTGTGTGTGTGTGTGTGTGTGTGTGTGTGTGTGTGAGTGAGTTTGTGTTTTAATGTGTATGTGTATTTGTATGTGTGGGAGAATGACTGAGGAGGGCAGGAGGGATGCCCTTGTGAACATGATGCAGTCACTGCCATAAACTACCTTGGGAAGTGCCGATCTGCACTTTGCTGTAGTTAGCTGGGATTCACAGACATTCAAATTACCTGAAAATAAGGTCTTTCCTCATTGCAGCTAATGTGTCTATCAATCACAAAACAGCATACTGTGTTAAAAGGCACTTTTTACAGCAACCCTTAAAGCAATGAGGTTGGACTTTAATGAATCCCTGAGACAGTGGGAAAAAAGATATAGAAAATTTTGAAGAAAATTATATAAAGATATTGAGAATGATATAAAACCATTTTATATCTACATAAGACTTGGTAAAAACATACAAACTGATAAACCCATGTGTAGATTTTAAAATGTATCCTCAAATAGAGCATATCATATTTTTCAAAATCTTGGGCAAACAGTTCGGTTCCACAAAGTGGGTGATAAACTGCACTGGAAGCATCCAACTAACTTCAGATAATGAAATTAAATTAGATTATAGTGAAAAAGAATTATGTGAGCAGGATCCAAACAAAGCACTTGGAGGACAAGGAATAAGTTATAATGACCTGATGACACTTCAGCATGAACTTACAGTACCATTATATCTGTTATTCACTAGGTCATTTAAGCATGATGAAGTTCTGCAAGATTGAAGACATATAGGGCAGGATTCATGAAGCCTCCATGTAAGAGTTATAACTCTTACATGGAGGCTGCAGTTAAACGGAGTGATGTCAGCATGCTCTGCATATTCATGAGAGCATGCTGAATCACAGCTAAGGCTAACACGGTCCATGGAAGACAGTAGGGGGCGTGTCCATAGGCCGAGCCCTGCAAGCGGACACGCCCCCAGAAGAGTAAAATTGCCCAAAGTAAACACCCACGACAGAGGCCATGGTAATCTGAATGTACACAACACAACACATGCCCCCACAGACTATGCACATAAAATATATAAATGAACATGTTATATATTTTTTTTAAATCGTAAAGATGTTTGCCCGTGAGTGCGCTCGTTTGCACGGGCGTGCAAGTAGCTTAGCCACAGTTAGCAGTCAGTAGAAAAGGATATAAGAACTAAATAAACAAAGTAAGCCAAGAAGCAATAGCGTAGCGGTAGAGATGTCAGCTGAAGAGTAGGCATTCGTGGTTCAAGCCCCCACAACACCAATTTTTATTTCTAGTAAAATAAGCACGAAACAAGTCCCTGACAAACATGTACACATATAAAATCATAGTTCATGTATAATGTAATGACATAGTCCATTTATTTTGAAGAAATGTGAGATAACAAAATAATAAAATATGCCAGATGTGCCTATAGCTGAGCTACAGTTTAACAAGATGAGTGCATCTGCCCGTAGGTGAGCAGTGGTTTAACAGGTGCAAAATGAGTGCCCGTAGGTGAGCAGTGGTTTAACACCCTGAAACTGTGTGCCCCTAGCTGAGCTGAGTGTAATATGCATGCTGATAGCCAAATGAGGCGTAAACCAGCGTACCCCATTTGCGCGGAGCTGTGCACCGCGCCAACAAGCTAACCGACGGGCAACGTTGAGAAAGCCATATCAAAACTGCCTTTACACAGACACACCCCTTAGCCTGTCTAGACAGTCATAAAAAATAAAAAGCAGTGGGCAGGTTCGAACCCAGGATACTATACACTATAGTCAAGGTACTGAGCCACTAAGCCATGACAGCAGTACCTATAAATGCAGTAATAGCAAATATATAGAAATGAATACAAAGTGGAGCATGACAAAGCAGGTTTTGTGAAGTTGATACAATTCCAAAATGGCTAATCACAGATATGTGCGGGAAAAACAGCCTATATAAGCCCCATAGGCGGGAATGCACAGCATAAACGATTGTAGAACTGACTTGCAGCCAGAATGACAGGAGTAGGTGAGGGTAGTTGCTTTCGAGCACAGAGGTGGGGCGTTGAGGAGTCCAGATACATGGTCTGGCTCCTAGTCCACAATCATGAGGCCCAACTCATGCAGGGCCAAGTCCTGTGGGGAGCATATAGGGCTGAGGCGTGGGACCGGTTGGCTCATGATCTCACCAGTGCTACAGGGATTCCAAGGACTGGTCAGCAGGTTCATCACCACCATGCGGACCTGAAGAGATGCAAGCAGGACCAACTGAACCTTTGGATCCAGGAGGCCTGGCAAATGCCCAACGCCCCACTACTGAGTAAGTTACATGTAATTATGTATGTAAGAAATTAAACTAGCTGATATTATGGAGATGTGTATTCCAATATTACTTCATTTATATTACAGCTGCAGGTGTCCGTTCTGCAAACCGCAGAGCCTATGGCGATAAGCTGGTGCGGTTGCACCACCAGGCAGGTCAGTAATCCTCCCCCAGTAACTGTAAAGAAATATAAAAGTATGACAGTTAGCAAAAGAGTGCAGTGTAGTCACTAAGTAATAGAATGTGCAAGTAACAAGTGTAAGAGTGTTTGCAAGTATTGCTTGATTACAAAAGTGTGTTTCAGTCTGTAATCCAATCAGAAAAATGAAAATGTCTGAAATAAAGTCTGAAATAAAGATGCCCCACCTTTAATATAATAGTACACAACCTGCAGCAAGCTGAAAAGTACAGCTGCAGAAGATGAGCAAATCACATGTGTGAAATATACCCCTGTTGAAATACTGAAACATGACATAAGTGAGACTGCTGGAAAGGATTGTAATAACTACAGGTAAAACATGTCAATAAAGCCTAGAAGTAAGTACCATCCTGAATAGTAAAATTAAAACAAGTGAAAGTGTCATGAATCCACCAACAAGTAGTAATAACCCCTGAATAAAGTATACTGCAGTCAGTACAGAATGAAATGCATGTGAGAAGCAAAACCAAACAGCGAAATCTGTTCAAAGTGTTGCTGCAGCTGGAATGTGCATCCCAAAATCTGGATATGTTGCCCTCAGTCTGTAATATGCAGATAGTATGATTGTCTGACATACCAAACATCCACAGTTGTCTATAGCTATATAAAGCAAATGTAGCAGGATGATGTAGCTGAACAAAGCTAGATATGAAAGTGTATGAAGAACAATAAAATGTACATTGAGGTAGCAGTAACAGTCCTATCACCAAGTTGAAGTAGTTATCATATAGGAAACTGTAGTTAGAACAGTAGTGTGTATATATGTGCAGTTATTAGAAATGTACAGCATATGTATTGGTATTCGAAGGTGTTGATATTATTTTTTTCACCCCACCCTATAACCACATATAACCCATTCCACGTGAAAATGGTATGTGCAATCACAATTAACACCCCTGGACATTTGTCCTGTTGGGTCATAAATATTTGCATGTCCGTTGATGCATCTGCCCTGTTCATACATCCAAACCTGATGGCCTGTTGCCATCAATCAACCCTGCATGTTGTTGGACTGTGTATTGCTGTTCAAATTATGCATGTGTTATGCTCGCTGTTCAATGGTGTGAATATCTTGGTGCTTGGTTAATGGGAATACTAATGCATGCTGTTACAACTAATCGTGAATGGTATTATATGTCACTAACCCAAACTGTCATGACATAATGCAAAACATAGGACGACAGGGAAGGCGGGTTTCAGCAGACCCACCTCTCCCACCTCAGCTGGCAAGTGCACCTGGCACTAGTGCCCAGTCTGGACCCTCCTCTGGTGGCCCTGTGCCACCTGCGGGTGGAAGCGCTGCAGGGGATGGGGCTCATCCCCCCTCTGCAAGTGTGGCCGGAGGAGAACCACCACTCACCCTCCGTAGTGTCCGGACTATGGTGCGTAGGGAGATCCAGGACTCTGTTCTTGGGCCCCTATGCCAGCTTGAGGCACAGGTGGCACAACTTACGGGCATGCCTGTTGCCCGGCCTACACAGCCCCCAGCACAGCCCCATCCTGGGCAGTGAAGGAACAGTGGCAAATGCCCATGGGTGGGGATATCAGTTCCACTGTTGCCATCTGTGGGCTCATGGGCTCTGGATATCCAAACCTCCGTCCCCGTCAATTGTGTAACCCCCCCCCACGTGTTATACACCGCCCCTGTATGCGTCTTGTTTGTCTTGTCTGTTGACCTACCAAACCTACCTCCCCAGCTATACAGACTTCCTTCTCCTGACATACCACTCTCACCTGAAAAATAAATAAATAAATAAATAAAGGGCACTCTGTACCCACAAAAAAATTACGCCCCATACATAGCTGCCCATTCCGCACACATGTCTGCTGGACATGGAAACTATCAATTTAATTGGCTGTACAACAAGTATTATTGTTGTCCTGACACCTCTCTCAGGGGTGGAAGGTTTCAAATGTCACACCAAATTAGATACATATGCACAGCTGTTGCTGATGAAGAAATTGGCAGCTATGGGCCTTACCTACATCCCTCCTGCAAATCCCAAGCTTGTTTCCCTACTGTCTTACCCTCTTTGTGACCCCTTTTTCACCACTTTCCTGTCTCCCCATTTTCATTTCTTTCAAAGAAAATAGCGCGGGTGTGCGCCAGAGTAAGCATTGTTAAGTGGTTGTAAGCGGGTGTGTGCGGAGCTAAACGCCAGTGCGCATGCGTGAGCTCCACGCAAACCAGCGCTAACCCGGTTACAACTGCTTAAAAGTGCCTTAGTCACTCTGACTGACAGGTCCTGTAGTCAGTTCAAAAGCAAAATAAAATCCCACTGTCAGTCCCGAACCCAGGACCTTGGAAACAGTAGTCTGTATGACCTACCACTAAGCCATGACTCTTATACAAGAACATTGTGCTACAATAAATATATCATGTAATAGTAGGAATGAATGTAAAGGGCATATAGGATGTGTAGTACACAAAGCATGTCATTTAGAATTACTGACAAAACTAGTGGATTTCCATAATAGTAGTGTGTGAACAGAAACAGCCAGCTAGTTGGTAGCTAGTAGGTAATAATGTCAGTTAATGTACATATATAAATGTATGTATACTTGCATATATATATATATATATATATATATATATATATATATATATATATATATATATATATATATATATATATATATAGTTGTAGGTGTCATTGTGCATACACACTTACTACATGGAACAGGAGAGAGGAATGGAGAAATGTGAATCTACGACACAGCCTGAATAATGAAAGAGATACTAACATTTACACTCACAGAACTCCACAGCATACCAGCATGGTCCCCGCCCTCACAATCTGAAAGGGCAACGCCTATCTCACATACCCTTTTATAGCACTGTCCTGAAATCACAGTGAGAACTGCAATCAGTACACAACTGGCTGCATGCAATTAGCAAATGCTGGCTTACAACTGGTGCAGAGGCCATCACATGGACCTATGCAGATACCTACAAAAGCATCCTGTACTAACACTCCACACATGCAATACATTCATTGCACTGTCTGGAAGCAGACAGAAGGAAAGAGACAGACAGAGACAGAGACAGAGAGTGAGAGAAAAAAATATATATACACACGCTACACACTGTCAGTCTAAGCTGTCAGCAGTGACAGTAGCAAGCCGTGCCAGCAGCAGCAGGAAGCAGAAGTAGTGGTAACGCAACCAGCTGCGACAAACACAGGTAATGTAAAGTAGCAGGTTAATAGTCTGCATACTGTGAACCCTCCAAATGTGTCATAGGTCTGTATCTATAGGTATGTCCATGTGATATGTTGTGTGTGCGTAGTTCAACCAAAAGGGGATGACTATACATTACATGTCAGTCATTGTTAGGCCATGATCCTGGCAGCAGTTGTCTGTGCGTTGCCCTCATCAATGGCTGTATTGACTGTTTTGAAAGGGCAGCCAGGTTCAAAAGGCAGGATCAGCCCATCACAAAGGCAAACTGGCCAGGAACAAGTGTCTGCAGGTACCCAATATCGCTGTATATGCGTCCCATACTGAATAATTCCATAGCTTAGCAGACCAGGCCGGTCATGCATATGATGTGGTAGTTCCCAGGGTCAGTAGAGGTGCCTCCTTAGTGGTGTGGGACCACTGCTGCTGTATGCCAGGGTCCAGGTACATATCCTGTAGTACGGCCAAGGTTAAATATCAGTCTTATATGCGGTTGTATGTCCTCTTGGAGTGCACGTAGCACACATCCAGGGATACCATCAGGTCACAGTGATGCTGTGTGTTCTGCTTTGCTGAGGGCGGCCATCACCTGGACATGTGAGATGATAGGGAGGTTACATTCAGCTGTGATAAGTATTTCAACATGTGGAGGAGAAGGAGGGGGGATACGTGCACTGAACCTGTCTGCAAGAATGTTGCCAATATCTGTGTGTTCGGTGAATGTTAAGTAGGTGTGTATTAACTCAGAGCTTATCTGAAGCATTTGGTCCATATGTGTAACATAACTGAAGAAGGCCTTGTGGTTATCTATAGTGTTTGTGGCCATTTCCCTCCCAGAGTAGGCCGTGGCCGTTGTTATGAGAGACCGTAGTATATTACCAGTGCTGTCCACAGATGCCTTCCCTTAATGTGAATCTGCTCTGTCCTGCAGTAGCCTCCTGCTATTGTTATACAATCTGCCTCTGGCTGGGGTCCACCGGACAGGATGCCTAAACTTTGTGCATAGGGTCTGGGTTAGAAATGTGTGTGCAAGTTCCATGCAATCTGTGGGATGTCCGTGGTAAGCATTCGCAAAGGGGTCAGCAGTGTGGGTTGTGGCTTCCACTGGCACAGTGGGCTGCATGGATACCATCTCAGTCCTAACAAGTGAATAACTGTCTAATCACATACATATCAAAGTAGTCTACTGTGCTGGTGCTGGTGGTGGGATATGTATATCCAGGCCGAGTAACTTGTGTCCACATCACACTAGTGGATGGCATTCCACATACAGTACCTTGGTATGAACCCCCAGAGTGAGGCTGTGCATTGGACCTGTCGCAGTGTGCTGACCGATGGGGCATGCTACTATTGTTGCACAGGTGTTGGCTGAGCACTGATATCTGGCCATGTACTAGTGTATCCACCACGAAACACACACTTGCAACATATGGGAGTAGTAGTATATCACTACACTTGAGTATCATGTATAGTATGTGTGCCATATATTGCTGACATAGTCTGCTGATATCCTGTTTGTGTTCTCTTCCAGGGAGATGGCGCGTCAGCGTAATCACGCCTACTCTGCAGTGGAAGATGAGGAGATACACCAGAGCCTGGTGCGGGAGTATGACATACTGTTTTCCTGCACCAGCCAGAATCAGCAGGAGAGGGCTGCACTGTGGCAAGACCTTGTCCGTAGGGTAAATGACATTGGCACGCATAATAGGACATATGAGCAGGTACGACATCACTGCAGTGATTTAATCAGAAATGTCCGTCAGCGTGCGTCGGATATCCACAGGCAAAAGTTTGCCACAGGAGGTGGGGTGGCCACACATCCCCCCCTCACCAGACTGGAGGGGCTACTCCTAAGTGTTGTGGCTCCAGCCCCGGAACAGCAACAGCAATACACCTGCATCATGATGGAGGCTGGATCCACACAGCAGCACAACATGGAGCATGCAGGTAATATGCCATATGTACACTTGACTGTTCTGTACACTGTTAGTTTATGCATGTGTAAGGTGTGTCCGTGGTATGTAGCTGTCAACATAGTATGTAATTGTGCATGTGTGATATTGGCAATATCAGCAGCTGACGTGTGAAAGGCAACTGGTGTACTACTGCACTGTATCATATGCAGTATCAATGGCACAGTTGTGCCCACTGACATTAATCTCCTCATTTCTGCATGTCCCTCCGGGGTTACAGCAAGACAGGCCATCCATGCTGGTGAGTGTGTTTAACAATACCTATAATAGTCCTGATAGTGCTAGTAATACTAGTGTAACTCAGTAGTGCTCTGTGTGTATACTGCGGGGTGTGCATGTGTGCAGGTGTGCCTGTGTCCATGTGTGCATGTGTGCATGTGTGCCTGTGACCACGTGTGCATGTGTGCCTGTGTCCACGTGTGCATGTGTGCATGTGTCCACGTGTGCATGTGTGCATGTGTACATGTGTCCACGTGTGCATGTGTCCATGTATGCATGTGTGAATGTGTGCATGTGTCCACGTGTGCATGTGTGCACGTGTGCCTGTGTCCATGTGTGCATGTGTGCCTGTGTCCATGTGTGCATGTGTGAATAAGTGCATCACTGGTAACATTGTGTGGACACTGTAAACTGTGTTTCCTGTATTCGTCCAACAGGTTCTGGTGCTGCTCTGGTGTCCTGCAGCAGGGAACCTGAATCTGGTGCCACAGGTACTGGTAATGATGATATCTGTGTAATGGTACAGGAAGGTGTGTCAGGGTCCGCCATTGGTCAGCCAATTGACAGTACACAGCTGTCAACCCCATCATTGCGCACAGTCATCCTGCCAGTACATCCTTTGTCACCATTGTCCCTAGGTGATGGACAGGATACAGTGGGCATTGACCAGGGTAATGTGGTATCTGTGGCACATGCTTCCCCACACAGCAGCCATGGGCAGGGTCCTGCGATGGTACCACACAGACAGTTGCCCATGGGTTCTCGTGGGAGCATCCGTGGGCGTACTGCCTCTGGCAGACGTGCCCAAAGAGGTCTGTCAACCTCAGCTATGTCCACAAAAGAAACAGGAAACTGGTAAAATACAAAAAGGCACACCAAGTCACAAGTTGTAGTAAACACCAAAAAAGTTGTCACGAATGAAAGTCCACTGTTGAATCAAGGTTGGCATAAACACTTTAATAAAATTGAAGCGCTTTTCGTCTACTACAGTTAGTAGACTTCCTCAGAACATTACAAGTAAAAAATTTTAACACTCTTTAAATACCCTCTAAGGTGTCAGCTGATGCTAATTAAAGCAAATTCATCCCCAAGTAATTAAACAATAAAGAAAATCCAATAAAATCTATACAAAATAATAGTGTATAAATCCACTAGGTATGCAGTTAAAAAATGCTTAATGAGATAAAATATCTCATAACACAGCATATATAACGAACCCTCTTTTTTAAAAACACTAATATAATATATGACAATTTAAACTAAGTTTAAAATATTACCTTCGTATTATATGGTGTTGTCTAACTACTTCATTTTAACGTCTCAGATTTCTAAGTTTTAAAAGGCAATTAATTGAACATAAATCATTAAGCCCTGGAAAAGCATAAGAATGCAATCTTATCTGCCACATTAGTTCCTTTTCTTCTAACATTAAGTTATGGGGAACACTTTGCCCATTATTTAGTACTTGGTCAATTACTAAGAACCTAAAATGATGTTCTTTGTAAAGTGACACATGTTTCGCTAACGCATTCTCCAGTTTCCCTTTCTTTATTGCATATAGATGTTCATATATTCTGTCCTGCAATCTGCGTTCGGTCTTCCCAACGTAGAATGCAGGACATTGTTGGCACATAGCTAAATACACCACCATACGAGAATTGCAATTAGTTCTATATTTCAAAAAATAAGTTCTTTCAGCTATAGTAAATTTATTTGTCTCCAAAATAGTGCTACATCTGTTGCAATTTTGACATTTAAAAGTACCAGGTGTTTTAACAAACCTAACAACAGGTCTTTCAAGTAACTTTTTCAAGTTATTACCTTTCCTAAAAGTAATTTCTGGTCTAGACCCTAATTTGTTATACATCAGAGGGTCCGTTTTAAATATCTCCCAGTTTTTCCGAATAAGGTCCACTATCATGTAACTATCAATGTTAAATGTCAAAATAAGCCTAGGGTGAGTATCTCTAATACCAGGTTCCCTATCAGATGTCTCATTGTTCGGAGACGCCAGTAATTGAGTATTAAAGTTGTCCCCTTCATCAATTCCAGATGTTAACTCAGTTTTATTGAGTAATGGTTTAAACAGCCCTGTGTTTCTTTTCACAGATACTTCCTCTATTAGCGAATCAATCAAAACTGGTGGGTACCCCCTCAATGTAAACATGGATTTCAAGTGTTCACATTCGTCCCTGAAATCTGCATCCAAACTAACAATTCGGGCAGCTCTCACAAGTTGCCCTTTCACGACAGATCTCTTCTGGAAATTGGGGTGACAACTTGTGTAGTGCAATAGTGAGTTAGAATATGTAACTTTTCTATGTATAGTAGATACAAAAGCCCTCAATTCAGTGTTCTTCACTAACCAAACATCCAGATAAGCTATTGCCATACTACTAAAAGAAAATGTGAATTCTAGGAAGTTTGTGGTAGAATTTAATGTTTGCACAACTTCCTCTCCAAGTAGTTCATCGCCTTCAAGTATTATAAAAATATCATCTAAATATCTCGTATAGAAGCGAATTTTGTTCATTAATTCACTATTTTTAAACACATATTCGCCCTCCCAAAATGCCATCACCATGTTAGCCACACTTGCTCCACATGGGGAGCCCATGGCTATTCCTACTTTCTGCAAGTAAAAGTTGTCTCCTAATGTAAAAAAGTTATTGTACAAAATTATTTCCAGCAGCTCAATGGTCAAGGAAATTTCCGTAGGTGGGTCATTCTTCTTTTTAAGCATAGCTGCTACCCAGTCAGTAGCTATGATGTGGGGTATACAGGTATATAAATCTTTGACATCCACTGTTAAAAAGTTACAGTTAATGTCAAAGTTTAAGGTGTTGATTTTCTCCAAAAATGACCAAGAGTCTTTACAAATTTGTACTTCATCCACAAGGTATTTTTTAAGAATAGAATCTACTACCTTCGCACAAGTGTACGTTGGTGACCCCCGACTATCCACTAGGGGGCGCATAGGTGGATTGGTTACATTTTTGTGGATTTTGGGTATACCGAAAATTTTAGGGTACCTAGGGTAAGAGATCAACATATATTGGTATTGTTCCTCATGTAGTCTGCCTTCGATGTACATATCCTCAATACTGCTTTTAATACTAGAGTATGCTTTATTTGTTTCAGATCTTGAACTTAACTGGTATGATAAGTTGTCAATCAAAGAGCTCATCCTGTTGGTGTAGTCAATCTGATCAAAAATCACAGCTCCCCCTCCTTTGTCCGGTTTACATACACGTAAGTTGTGAATACGAACAAATTCTATCAAGTCACACTCTTTATTTTGGTTAAGCACGTTACTGGGATGTTTCGCATTGTATCTTAAATCAAGTTCACACATTGTCTCAAATAGATGGATGAGAGGATGTAAGGGGGGGTTAAAAATGCTAGGTACCCAAAAGGGGTTTTTATTGGTGTTGTTCCCTTCATATCCTCCCATCATCAAATTGAAATTTAATTTTCTAGAAAAAAGTTTAATATCAATCGCTGTATTCACTAAATCCATCTTATTCTTAGGGACATATGTGTATCCTTTAGCTAGTAGTTCAATAAGGTCATCAGGCAGAATCACAGATGAAAAGTTGTAAATTTTGAAGTCACCCGTACCATTCAATATGATATCGGGCTCCTTCATTGCTAAATCCTGATCATCAACATTAGCCATATCTAACATCATAGTAACATCCAAGTCACAGTTGAAACTCTCTTCAACATCAGTATTATCTACATCATAGTCAGAACCCATCTGTTCTAAGTTACTAAAAGCAACAGCACTCACAACAGTGTCAAGTCCTATATCTTCAAGTCCGTTTGCTTGTGTTACATGAGTCAGTGGGTGTTGTTTAGTTAGTGTTTGCTCATTAACAGGCAAAGAAACTGTCTCTATCAAGACACTGAGTGGGCTTACAATCGATCTCAGAACAATGGGTTCAGCTTCACAGTTCACATTATTTTTGGCCCCCTCATTTTGTTGTAATAAACTCTGTTTTTCTGTTTCAGTATAGCCCCCTGTTGATAACCCTCGTAAAAAACCTGGTTATAATTATTGGAGTTTGCCTGCTGTCCATTA
Source organism: Protopterus annectens (assembly GCF_019279795.1). Classification (NCBI taxonomy): domain Eukaryota; kingdom Metazoa; phylum Chordata; order Ceratodontiformes; family Protopteridae; genus Protopterus; species Protopterus annectens. The sequence continues at coordinate 974,673,153 of NC_056735.1, read as the reverse complement.
GATACTTTTGCCCTATTAGAATTGTTGCGATTCTGCAAGCGTTCACTTCTTCTTACCACAGGTGCACCAATATTAGTGGGCTCAGGATTAGCCACACCAACATGATTTTGTACCCTTACATTAGGTAAAATTGGGCCAGTATCTTTTTGTCCCATCAATAACTGGTCATCGCTAATAAGTAGTGGATGGTGCCACGCTTGTGAAACAGGGGGCTGTGGATAAGCAGTTCCATTTTCATAAGCCAAGCAATCTCTTTCCAGTTTCTTAACTTTGTTTAGCCTAAGTTTCCCCAAGTATTGATTAACACTGTTGAAACAACGCTCATATTCAAATTTGTACCTTTCAAATTCAGTGTTGATTTTAATAGTTGAATCCAATACCACAATTTCCTTGTTCAGCTCGCTCAACCACCCAGTATAATGTTTAACCATTAATTTTAATAGCTCAGCCCCATTCCGTTCAAATAACTGGAGCAACTCTTTGTGAAAGTCTGAATTATTCACTAACCCCGTAGGGTATTGATAATGCCTCAGCCCTTTGGGGATAACATTGCAAGCTAAGCATTCATTAAAATAATTAATTTCTAATTGTAGTTTTTTAGCTTTAACTAAAAGTTTGTCGAATTTTTGAAGTTTAAACACTATATCAGGTTGAGAGTTTACCTCTGTATAACTGCCGAAGTTGTTTGCGTCCCTGTTGTTCATGTTTGAATCATGCCGTTGAAATGAAAAGTTTTCAGATAACCAACGGTTTATTCCGGTCACAGTATTTGCATTTCCCATATTTGAACCTCAGCTATGTTTCAGGCTGTCATGCAGGCACAGTAGAGTATGGAAAGGTACACCAAACAGGGTCTGAGGGAGCTGAGAGCATATTGCACAGTCATGACTGCCAGTATGCGTGACATCGCGGATGCTATCCGTAATTTCACCGATGTCATAGACAGACGTTGTGGGGACATATTACAGCAGTTCCACAACCAAATGTCCATGAGCCAGGGCAATGGTGAGCAGTTGCGGCGTTGATGTGGCCGTATGTCAGCAACAGCAGCAGCTGGCAGTCGGCGCGGATGACAACAGGCCTGCGCACGCCCCCATAGTGCCAGCAGCAGCCCCAGCAATGCTGGGTCTGTGCTGTCATCGGAACGCCCCAGGAGACCACGTGCACATGGCTCTGGACAGTCCCAACAGGGACCTGTGTCCAGTCAACACACTCCCGCTTCTGATGACAGTACCCAGTCTGGCTTAGTACTGGATATGCTCCGTAGCACCCCTGCCAGGCACAGGTACCGTGTCCATGCCCACAGACACTGATCTGTATGACCTGCCAGGTGCAGTCTGTAGCTGTCCACAAACCCCTGTATATGGGAGCCATGAGGTGGAACTGTGTGCGTGCATACACACATGCGAAATGTTAACACCTAGGGCTACCACATACACGCACACACTGCACCAACAGTGCCCCACCCTGTACTGCTGTCCCTCACCAACACACATACAACACATGTCAATTGGTGGTATCAGTGGCAGACTCAGGCATACCTAATTCACACCCTGTGCATATGATGACACTGTGCCACCTCCTGCAATCTCCAACATCATTGCGGGAACAGGTAAACACGTTGCTGATGCACAGGGTGACTACATAGAAGTGTATTAGTAGTATCATGTTGGTAACAGTACAGTGTGCTGATATGACTGTGTGTATATCCTAGCATGCCTGATGCAGTAACCGTATGACTGTCCTGAATTGTTATCTGCACCCATAGTAAGTACCAAAGTGTAACAGCTGCACATTATTGCATGCCGGTGGTAAGGATGTCAACAGATAGCCACATACATGGGTAACACAGGGGGGAAGCTAATGCAAGCAGTGATATGCAATGACGGACATGTACAGTAATGGTGTCAAGTTGCGCACAACGACTATGCAATGTGGATGTTTGTGCATGTTGATATGTGTGCAGTACCAATGTAATCCAAATCACAATTAACTATGACATAATATCAGTTCTACCATGGGCATCTGCGCTGTGCATTCCTGGGTACATGTTGATAGTGCCTACATATTTGCACTGTTACCTACTGTTAGTGTTACCCCTTCTTTGTTGTACAATGGACTACTTCCAGCTCTGCTTACTGTAGCTTTGTTTGCATGCATGTTTGCTTGGGGTTCCCTGTAACACTGCTTCCACCTGCAATGCAGAGTTACAGTGCTTCTGTGGACTCCTAGTGACATCTGCATAGCGTACGATACGTATGTCAAGTTTACACATGATAGAACGTCACTGTCTGTCCTGTTCGCATGCACGTTGCCTGTGACACATTGCACATGTCTTACCTGACATTTACCCACGTGTGCAGTCATATATGCCAGTGCTATGAAACAGTAGCAGTACACCCACACATACACACCTTCAGTATGTTGTTCCCCATTGGCCCTATGTGTTGGTACTCACCATGGCAATCACACTACTAGGGTAGCATGTGCAAAGGTAACCTGTGAATCACCTCTATGGTCCAGTTGTGGTTTATGTGAGTCATGTGGCAATGTCACAGCTGCCACATGTATGCAGTCAACCATCACCCTTGGCCAGGAATGTACAACACATGTGTGGGATGCCACCACATAGCCAATCTGGGGACTGAGCACTCTGAACCCAGTAATGACATACCCTGTCAGGTGGCATGTCATACTACAGTGACTACAATGCCAGTCAGACATAGACACGCACTGACAGCAAGCTGAACACACTGGGGCATACGTGGGGACTCAGAATAGCATCCTGCCTGAGCATCACACACCTCCGCAGCTGGCACACAGGCATATGTTACGTCGGAACAGAGCACATGCCACACATGGCACACACATCCCGTGTGCCACACACTCACAGCCTGTAGGGCCACACAACACACCTGCTGCAGATGTGTCAGGTACCTGTCTTGGCCACTGCAGTGGGGTCCCGCTCAACAGGCTGTACATGGTGAAGGTCACAGTGATATGCCTCAGGGGCACTATGGTCCACCACAAAACACATGCATACAGGTCAGTCAGAGGCATGGACACATATGACTCAGTCATTGACCATGCCACTATGGATGACCTGAGACATACCTCCCTGGACTACATGATAGGGAACATAGAAGGGATCTCTCAGCATGTGGCATGGGCCAGTATGAGCCTGATCTTGGTTGCCATCATACCCTCACCAGGTATGCTACCACTATATGTAGGAAGGGTGTTGTATGTCTACATTCTGCTCAGTCTCCAATGTCATTCATTGGGTATCTGCTAGCTGTCAACGTGTGCTTACATGCTAGGGAAGCCATAATGATGTGCAAGGGGCAGCTTGCACGTGACACCCATGGCCCAATGTATATTGGCGAAGCTCCTTGATACACACATACTGCCTTATGCTGCAGGACACGGATTACATAGCCACCTCTGCGGGTATCACACAGGTTAGGACACTAACAATGCTGCTACACAACACCAGCAGTGTACACCGCAAGGTGCATGCACTGGAGACTGTCCGCAGCACGGTGAACTGCAATGTCTGTGCAGTACCAAAGTCCTGATTCATGGCTCACAGGTGCAACCCATCACTGCCAGGTTATGTCTCATACCATGTCTGTTGTCCCCTACACATGTAACACACATGGAAAGGGGGGTGGTATCCCAAGGCACCACAGATACACACACCTCCAGGTTGTTGGCACAGCACAAAGCATCAGGGCCTATTTATGTGCAGCTAACAGTGTGTCGGACTGCCGTCTGGTTCATAGCCTGGCACACACAACCCTCCCATACACAGGAAAACCACCTATCCTGCATAACAACACTGGCAATATGACAGTCTCAAGAACTGTCTTTATATGGCTGGACTGCATCCAGCTAAACATTGTGCGTGAGCATTACTGTAGCTACAACACACTAGTTGAAGGGTTCCCAGCATGTGGTCACTGCATTGCAGTGGAATGACATGTTACCACTCCCACAACAGGTGGGAACATGCAGCACATGTACATCGACTACATGTAGACTATATGGCCCAGACCAGATGTGTATCCCCTGCTGTAGGTATTTTACCATATACACCCACACTGTATAGACACATACCGCATGTGGCCCCTGCACAGCAAGACACAGTCATATTGTTATGAATTGCAAATACCATTTATCCACTCGAGCCATGTGTCTGACATGGTAACTACTGCAGATCACAGGTTTGTATGTGTATGTGTCACACACATACATAATGTGTGCAATGCCATTGCTGGTTTAGGCAATGGCATGCACTGTTATGCACAAAGACCCAAACAAGGTCATAATGTGTGACACAACCACACGTGGCAGTTGTGGGCTACCAAAACATACCTATCTGTACTCTTGACAATGGTAATAGACCCAGTAGCAGAGCGCACTATTGGCATTACTGGCCAACTAGCCCTGTTTGGCTGTGCTGATAGTGTGGTGACATCCCCTGTGTTTACTGGGGGAATATGCAGCATCTGGTGTATTGTAGTATTTGCCAAAAGGATCTGTTCTATCACACTTGCATTTACACACACCCTACTACCCCCCCACACACACACACACGCACACTTGCCATTTGCAGGATTCATATCCCTACCTAACTAAGTCACAAAATGTGAGAGAGACGCATTAGCGAAGCGCACTATTCAGATTACTAGATGGTTCTTCTTCTCTGGTTGTACTTATAGGGTGCTGACATCATCAGTGTTTTGAAAGGGTAATGTGTATCAGGTAGTGTGATCTCCTGATTGCCAACACTAACATGTTTCTCATACAGAATTGCACACACACAAACTCCCCACATCCAAACACACACACACTTGCAGGTTTCAAACCCCTACCTAACTATGTTATGACACTTGAGAGTGACGCTGTAGCAGATTGCGCTATTCGGATTACTGGTAGATGTCTCTTCTCCAGCTGTATGTATAGGGTGCAGACACCATCACTGTTTGGAAAGGGTAATGTGCATCATGTAGTGTGATCTCCTGATTGCAAAAAAGCACATGTTTTTCATACAGAATTGCACACACACAAAGTCCCCACATCCAAACACACACACATGCCATTTGCAGGTTTTAAACTCCTACCTAACTATATTATGACACTCGTGACAGACGCATTAGCAGAGCGCGCTATTCAAATTACTGGGAGGTTTCTCTTCTCCTGCTGTACTTATAGGGTGCTGACATCATCCGTGCTGAGATAGGGGAATGTGCATCCTGTAGAGTGCTTTCACAGTTGCCAAAAGGAACATCTCCCTCATACAGACTTGCACACAAACTAACCCCCCTCCACACACACTCGGCAGTTGCAGGATTCAAACCCCTACCTAACTATGTTATGACACTCGTGACAGATGCATTAGCAGAGTGCGCTATTCAAATTACTGGGAGGTTTCTCTTCTCCTGCTGTACTTATAGGGTGCTGACATCATCCGTGCTGAGATAGGGGAATGTGCATCCTGTAGAGTGCTTTCACAGTTGCCAAAGGGGACATCTCCCTCACACAGACTTGCACACACACTAACCCCCCTCCACACACACTGGGCAGTTGCAAGATTCAACCCCCTACCTAACTATGTTATGACACTCGTGACAGATGCATTAGCAGAGCGCGATATTAGAATTACTGGGAGGTTTCTCTTCTCCTGCTGTACTTATAGGGTGCTGACATCATCCGTGCTGAGATAGGGGAATGTGCATCCTGTAGAGTGCTTTCACAGTTGCCAAAAGGGACATCTCCCTCACACAGACTTGCACACACACTAACCCCCCTCCACACACACTGGGCAGTTGCAGGATTCAAACCCCTACCTAACTACATTATGACACTTGAGGGAGACGCATTAGCAGAGCGCGCTAACCAAATTACTGGGCATCTGGTCTGCACCTGCAGTATTTATAGGGTGCTGACATCTTTATTTCTACAGAGGTATGTACATCTAGTACTACCTGTCAGGTGGGGGATAGCTTATATATGCATTTGCAGCCACCTACGTCAGGGTCAGATATACACATCGCACTGGCAGGTTATGTTCTATACCATGCTTCGTGACCACAGGACCTGTAACACACAACACAACCAGTCCAGAACACCACACCCACATCCAGGACACACACTTAGCTTCCCTGGGAACAGTGCCAGGATATGCATGTGTTCACATACACCATTCCAGTTGTTAACATCAGGTACAAGCATATTGTGTGTGAGAACTACTCAGGCCTCTAACACTTTACCCTACAGCCACTACAATTTGTGGGTCCATGTGCTATGGCAGAACCACACACCACAGCCACATGGGGGAATACATATTGCACCTGTCCATCTGCAACATGGGTACTCACTGTTCCACACCTGAGGTAGACCACCATTGTTGATATATGACCATACCCACCTTTCCCTGGACATCCATATCCCATCTCCACCCCCAGGCAAGGTTGTCACTGCACACAAACTGTATTTAGCACAAGCAGACTCTACACTTGTGAAGACTGGGGTGGATGACTTCAAAGGACCCATGCTGGGGGACTATACTGGCCACTCAGCATAATCCTTGACAATTGCATTCTATGAGCATGTGTACGGTTTGCATTGATCATGCTATCCCACATATACCCATGACTGCTCCACAACAAGACACCTGTCAGGTGTACACCAGCCATATATGAGCCGTACAACAGACAGAGTGAACTAATAAATTGCAGAGTTGTAGCCCACAGAGGGAGGACATCTGTGAACAGTTCCGGCATGGCACTTCATTCACACATAATCATCAAAACACAGTGTTGACAGTGGAATTGTCCAGAGAATGCAGATAGGGCTCCCCTCAGTCTGTTATTGACGGCCACTTACTGTTAGAGATCCTCAGCAACCCTCTTCAAGCACACACCGACAACATAGCTGTGGCTTAGCACATTCAAACCCTAGGATCTCCACTGTGCCCCTGCTTGACAGAGGCACAGCGCACTAGCCTCACACGTTGCCTTCTGTGACCTACTTTACAGTGGCACAGTAGCCTACTGTACTGGGGATGCAGATGCCAAGCACACTCTGGCTGAGCTGTCATTCCCTAGGGCAACAAGCCTAGTATTGACCTCTACACCCACATGTTCAATTGTCAGGTGCACAATATTTGTTGTGCTGTTCTACTGTTTGCAGGTCTTTATTGCCATAGCATTCCCTGTTCATATGACCAACTTGTGTATCTGTGGAAGATGTTTGCATATGACGGCGATCCACTATATCACTTATGTCTCTGTAGTCATTTACTGTGTGCACTGGGCAGATTGTTGTGTTGTGGTTGGTTCCTGGAATGACACGTACAAATACCAGATATGTGTGGCCAACTGCTAAACGGGGATATGGCCTAAGTGTGTGAGCATGCCCAGTTCAGCCTTTCCATGGCATGTTGTCTGACATATGCCTCATTTATCAAAGTGTGCGAGCATGCCCAGTGTGAGCGTTCCATATGTTGCACTCTGAAGTCCACCACATATTTGGGTGTGTGTGAAGTTCAGCAATATCTCACGTTTATGGTTGTGTGTTGGGCGTCATGTTGTGTACTAACTGGCCAACTGCTTCGTGTCTGCCACAACAGGGATTATACTGTGCCTGCAGGGATTGCATAGGATACTTTGCAGACATTTGTCAACATACTTTCATAATGACCTAACACTGTAGTACCGTATAGTGTACTAGTTCAGTACTTTCACTGTGGTGGACAGTATCCTGGCCTTTAGTCCTATCACTGCTTGACATCTTCATAGTGAGCACAACAGACTGTGTAGGGGCCAGTTGTGCACATATGACCATGTTGCATTATGTTCAGATATGGACTACCTACACCAGGCTCGTCCAACATTGGTAGTGTATTCCACAACATGGGTGGACATTGGCAAACACTAGCGATGTTCCCTAGGCCATTTCTGATGCTAGTCACAGGGTGTGTTTGTCCTTTGACACACAATGTAACTGGAGTTTGCCATGACATATGTCATGATTAGTATACTGTGCCTCCGTCTACCTCTGACATAACAGTGATACCCAGGGTTAGCCTACCATCTCCCATCCACTCATCAGGATTCCTCTTGAGAGGTGTCGATAGGTGACTCTCTGGCTGACCTGTACCGGGAGTTTACTGCAGAGTGAGTGTGCCTTCTGTGTTATGGATCATTCTGTACAGCTTGTCCTATGTATGTCAGTGCTGGGGTTCAGGTCTCTCATGTGCATAGCTCACTGCCATTCAGATTGTACAAGGTGCAGCATGTTCATTGATTCCAGGTTGGACATGCCTTCATACATCAGGCACAGCTTGCCTGTAGCTGGGCAGTATGGCAGTGTGTGGGGCTGCAGTTTGTTTACTCAGGCAACACATGGCATCTGTTCATGCTCTTTGCTACTCCTGGTGGGGTACTGTTGTGGACTTTACAGTTGATGGAGGTGTCTGCTGAGGTATATCCCACAGGGGCTATTGTAGTCAATTGTGATGCTGATGAAGGATGACTGCAGAGCCACAGTGGCCTCCCCTTATCTGCATCTGACAACCTTCATGATTGGATGGGTATATAGTATGTTTCTGCGAACACTACAGCCACATGTTTGTCCAGTGCAGGATATCTATCACCTTTTGTCCCCAGGTCTCTCATTACATGTTAGGTACGTAATGGGTTGACACCTGTGTGGTAATTTGTGGGCACTTACTGTATATCCACGGTGGTTGTCTATACACAGTTCTGCAATTAGCTTGCTGACATGGCTATGGCTCCAGTTGTCTGTTTGTAGGTGGCCCTTTTGTGGATTGCTTGTGTCAGCTGGGGGTTGGATATGGTGGGCTGTTTGTACTCCTCTGCATACATGTTCAGTCACAGTCCTTCCATGTTGGCCTATACCTATGGGACATATATACAGAATGGGGGGGGGGGGCCAGGACCAGGCCTTGTGGGATGCCACTCATATCTGCTTTGTAGTCTGACATGGATGCAGCATGTCTGACCATGTCAGTTCTGTCCTTGGTCTGGTTTGCAACCCCTCTACTGACATAGGGGTATATATTTAAGCTGGTGAACATATACATACTGAACTCATAGGGTATTGTCTGGAAGCATATGCACGGTCCAGCTACGCTGTGTGGACCACATTGCCCTCATCAATTACCTTAATGACTGCTTCAAATGGGTCAAACATGTTTAGGGGCAGGATCTGCAGTTACGACAGCCACACTGTGTAGGGTCCAGTATCAGTAGGTCCACAATAGCTTTATGTCTGCGGTACATACTGATCCTTTCCATAGCTGTGCAGACCAAGCTTGTCAGGATCCTGGGGTGGTAGTTTGCAGTATCCATTCAGGCAACACCTTTGTTGTGAAGGACCACTGTTGTTGTAAACTGCTCTTTGGGTACATATCCTGTGGTAAGGCTGACATTGGGTAGTAGTGTGATTTGGCATTCCATTATTCTTGGAGTCCATGTTGGGCTCAGCCCAGGACACCATCACATACCTTTGCTGCTGTGTGTTTTGCTTTGCAGATGATGGCTGTTACCTCAGCATCTGCAATGTCAGGGGACCAGCAGTCTGCTGGGATAGATATTTTGCATTCTGGGGGGGGGGGGTTGCACTGCACCTGTCAGGTTGTATGTTAGCAATATGTGTGTGTGTTTGGTATGTTGTTTGTAATATCTGTGTGATTCGGAGCATATCTGTGGATGCCTAACATGGTTCCTACCATCAGTTAAGTAAGCCTTGTGATTATCCTTAGTGTCCTGTACAATTTGCATCTTCATAGGTTCATGGGTTCATACTAGGCTATCCACCCTAGGGCATTAGTAAGCCTAGCCATAGTGTGTGTGTCTTTCGCCACCCCTTGCTATGTGACTATTATGGCCATTTATGAATTTCTTTACTGTGCCTCTGTCTGGTCGTGACACAGTGAAGACCCCCAGTATACATGTACGATCATCCATCCACTTGGCAATATTCCTGTTGAGGGGTGTCAGTGAGGGGCTCTGCCTAACATGGATTGGGATCCTGTTTCCTGGGTGTGGGGAGCCTCTGGGTTATGTATCTGTCCCTCCAGCACATCTTATTTCATTATGTGTTGAGGCTGACATCTGTCACTCTCACAGCTCCAATGGCTTTGACTTCCTGTGGTGGAGCATGTCCATTACTCCTGTGTTGGACATGGCCTTGTAAAACAGACATACAATGCCTCTGTGTAGGCAGTCTGTGACTGCATTCAGCTGGGGTGTCTACAGCCAGGCAGCATATGACATATATTTCACACCCTTTATCCTCTTGGTGGGGTAACTATGAGGTCTTCCGAACCGCTGCAGGTGTCACGTATGGTACATCCCATATGAGTCATTGTACTAGATTATGGGTCTGATAAGGGAACAGTACAGCGGCACAGTGACCTCTGTTGATGTAGATGTGAATCCTTTCATGATACGGTGTCCAATATCGACAATCTTCCTAGCCACATTGGCATTGTGAGTGTCACATGACAGATTACTCTAGACATGTGTCCCTAGGTCCCTGATTACTCCTTGCATACATAATGGTTTGCCACCTATGTGGTAATTTGTGTGTACCTTGTCTGGTATTTGGTGGGACATTCATACTGTCCAGTGTCTTCAGGATGTCTGGGTGGAGTTCTTGTGTGTGAGAGTGTGGTCTGTCGCATGCTACAGACTGTACAGCAGTTTTGACTACACTTAGGTGCACATGGGTGGTCTCCGCTGCTTTGTGCATTGTCAGTTACCTGGCCGTATGGGTGTCTGTGCTGCATATGGATACTCCCCCTCCTTTGATGTTTTGGTCCAGGTGTTGGGGCCATAACGCATGATATGTGGTATAACCTGGTAGTGCTGGTGTGCTATCACTAGGCTTGCAGCAGGCTTCTGTCACTGCACAGACATCGATGTTCTCCATACTGGGAAGTGCCTCAGGGGCATGCATATTGCAGTTTACACATCTGCCATTGGTCAGCATTACCCTTATGTTTCTTAACACTTATGTTTTCTAGGTTGGTGGGTAGTCTTTTTGGCCTTGCCTACATACGGCTCTATGGAGGTGGCAAAGGCCTTATCCAGTATCCAGACGCACAGGGGTAACAGGTGCAAGCCATCCCTGGAACAGCAGCATGGCTTGTCATGCTTGACATCTCAATTAGACAGACATTAGACCCTCTTGGACTGACAGCTGTAACTGTGCCACCTGTTAAAAATGATCATTCTGTGTTTGTACTGTGGCATCATTCTTGGTGAGGGTTGGATGCTGCACACGGCCAGTGTCATACCGGCCTGGGGTGCATACTCAGAGAGCTCATCCATGTCTCTTTTTATGTAATCCAGGGAGGTACATCTCAGGTCATTCACACCAGCATGGACATTGAGTGCATCATATTTCTGCTTGCTTTGGGGTCAACTGCGTACTTGTGTTATGTGGCATATTGCGGCAGCCTACAGGCAGCTTACTGTAACCTTTCCCTTGTTCAGTCTGGTGAGTGGGACAGCAGTGTGTCTGCCTATACAGACACCTATTACAACTGTATCAGGCATGTTGTTTCTCCTTCTGGCCTGTGACTGTTTGGCACACCAGCTTTGTGTACTATGTGTTGCATGTGCTATGTTTGGAGGTTGTGGTTGCTTGTGATCTGCTTTGGAGGCTTCTGTTGGTGTGGTGTGTTTGTAATTAGGGCCTCCGGGAATGTTTTTCTGTGTTTATGTGTTTGGTTTACAGTTGTGGTAGGTCTATGTGGGACTGGGTTTGTGGTGTATGTGGTTACCTTCTCCTCCTGACTAGTTTTGACAGTGCTGAGTTGGGTGAGCTCAGCCTCCGGTTTGGATACATGGTTGCATCTATCACATATATTTGTATTTATTGGGGGGAGTTGTGGTTGTCTGTGTACTTGGGACAGGTTCATAGGTTCATAGGTTCATAGGTTCATACTAGGCTATCTGCCCGAGGGCATTTATAAGCCTAGCCCATAGTTTTGTGGCTTACGCCACCCCTTTAGTTTGGAGAAACTATGCCCATTATTTAGCTGTGCCTCAGTCGAGCAGTGACACTGAGGTAACCCCTGGGGTGTATTTGCGATCTCCCATCCATTGGTCAAGATTCCTCTTGAACAAGGCCAGCGAGGTGCTCTGCCTCACATAAACCAGGATTTTGTTCCACAGCATAGGGAGTCTTTGGGTGATGAATCTATCCCTCCAGCATGTCCTATTAATAACCGTGTCGAGGTTTAAGTCTCCCACCCTTGTGGCTCTGAGGGATCTAGATTTTTTGAGATGAAGCATGTTCATCAAATCTGGGTTTGACATGGCCTTGTATGTCAGGCATAGGTCACCTCTGAGCAAGCTGCGCAACTGAATATAACTGGAGTTCTTTCAGTCGGGCAGCATAAGACAGATTTTTGAGACCCTTTATCCTTTTGGTGAGGAACTTTTGTGGGCTCTCCAGCTGCTGCAAGTGTCAGGTCAGATACATTCCGAATGGGGCATTGTACTCGATCATTGGTCTGATGAGTGATGAGTATAGGGAGACTACGACTTCCCTTGATCTAGATGTGAATCCCTTCATGATAAGGTGGGCAATGTAGAAGGTCTTCCTAACTTCTTTAGCAATATGAGTGTCGAATGAATGGCTACTGTCAACCTGGGTTCCCAGGTCCCTAATAACTTCTTCTGTGTTCAGGGGATTGCCACCTATATGGTAGCTAGGGGTAACCTTATTTTTCCCGAAGGGTATGACTATGCATTTCTTGGCATTTAACTTGAGGCCATGGCTCTGGCACCAGTTATCCGTTTCTGTGAGACCCTTCTTGCCTCTGGATTCACAAATTCTACTTGTTGTGGCTGGCCTTAGTGGATTGTATGTGTGGACATATGTTATTGCCATACTACTGATCAGTGATTACTTCCCTTTTTATGTTTGCTCTATCATGTGGTAGCTTCCTCATTCTCTTGCATGGTTTGGTAATGGCTGGAGTCCAGCATGCCAGATGCCTGCGTGTATGGCATTGTGTCTTGTTGTTATTTGTGATTGCATACTCCAAGCATTCTGGCTGTGTTCATGGAATGCCTGTATAACATGTTCTGCGGTGTGTCCCATATTCTGCACTTGCACAGGGCCTTTTGTGGATTCCACATTGGTTTGGAGTGGTGCAACCTATGCTTTACACATGTTTTTCACTGTGGTATTCTGGCCAGGGACTGGGGTCGGGGTGTGTATATCCAGTGTGATTACTCTATGGTCTGGTCTTACCAGTGAAGGATACACTTCTCATCTTGCCATCCAGTACACATGTTGCTGATTATCACATCCAGTATGCTTACCCCTCTTGTGGGAGTGGTACGTTGTTCCTGGGCATTTTGGTTTATGGATTCTGGGAACATTTCTCCGACTGTGTTGGTGCTAGTATAATGCTCCCGGTGTATGTCTGGGTATTTTCAGTCATGCAATATAATGTGGTTTGGGGGGCTTGATATATTCATGTATTCCAACATAGGCCAGGTGCAGTTCCTGGTACTAGGACAGTAGTCTGCAGCAGGCTATATACTGGGAGGCAGTTTTAGCCATTGGTATTTGACCATGGCTAATCCATGCTGCTTCTTGTTGTGGTACCAACATGGGGATGTGGTTATCCTAGACATTTATTGCTAGTCACCCTCCTTTTGTGTCTTGTTCCATGTTTTGCGGCTGTACAGCACAGTATGAGGTGTGACCTGGTAGTGTTAGGGTGCTGATGTGAGCCTTGACCCAGTTCTCTATTACAGAACTGATATCTACATTCTACATACTGTGTGCATTTACACTGCACACATCTTGCTGTTTAAACTTCTGGCATTGGATAGCATTACATCTAAGTTCCTATCCCTTGTGGTACCTATGAAGGTGGGTTTGTGTTTTGAGACTTACCTATTCAGGGCATGCTGTGGGTACTGACAGCCTTTGCCAGTATCCATGGGGCATTGACTGATAGGTGCACGCCACCCCTAGCAGGTGGTGCATCATGTCATGCTCCGCATGTCTTCCCAGCCTGAAACACATTGGCTCCCCTTTGACTAACTGCATTACTTCAGCCAGTTATTACACTTGATCATCCCATTGTCATTTCGTAGCTTCATGCTTGGTGAGGGTGGATGTTAGTCAGGGTGCTCAGATGTGCATATAGTACATGGTGTTACATTACTTAACACATGCCATTCATGCCTCAGGTGGTGCTGCAGGGCTGCATCTGTCGGATGCCCATATTACACTCCCTGTACATGTTTGTGAGCAGGTCATGTCATTTTAGACATCCATGTTATTATTTGAGTGAGTCACAGGGGGTATCATTCCCAGGGTTCCTACTGAGCCAGTGTATGTGCTATGCGTTGCCTCTTTGCCAAGGCCAGGGCATACTGGGCACGCCTCCTTCTGCCTACTGGGGCAGGCTCAGGTTGTTCCTCCTCCGAGTCACGCTCTGCCTGTGATGGCCTTGGCAATGGTGGGGGGCTGTTTGGCCCAGCCCTATGCTGGTCCTGCTGCAGCTGTTTTCGCAAGATCATATTATGTAGCATAGCACATACCATGACAATTTGGGTACATGTAGTTGGTGTTTACTGCAAGGCTCCAGCAGATGTGTCCAGACACCGGAACCGTGACTTGAGCAGCCCAAACACATGCTCTATTACATTATGTGTTTGTGCATGTGCCTCATTATGGCGTTCCTGTTCAGGTGTGTGTGTGTTTCTGATGGGTGTCATCAGCCATGGCTCCAGTGCATAACCTGCATCCCCCACTAGGTGTCCGTGTGGGATGTCCCCGTTGGCAAATGTCTGGTACAGCTGCGTCAAATACCAGATGTGGGAATCATGGTAACTCCCAGGGCAGCCAGCACACACATTCATTTTTATGCCCTGGGCATCACACACAACCTGGCAGTTGATGGAGGGGAAGCCCTTGCGGTTAATGTAGGCCCTACCCCACTCACCGGCTGGTGCTTTGATGCGTATGTGCGTGCAGTCTATTGCACCCACTACCTCAGGGTATTCCGCTATTTGCTGGAAGAGACGCCAAATTGCTGGCCAATACCTCATGGGCATTGGGGAAATATACATGATCACTGACATGTGCTGACATGGCATCCAGGAACTGGTGCAGTACCCTGGAGGCTGATGCCTGTGATATCCCCATCATATCACCAGTTGGTCTCTGGAAGGTACCCGTTGCTAGTATTCTTAGGCCAACACATACCTTGGTTTCCACTAGGATGGGTTCCCCTCTGTTGGTTCTGTGTGTGAGGTGTGGCCTGCACAGCTCAACTATTTGCTGCAGGAGCTCTCTGTCCACTCTATAGCGCTCTACTATCTCCAGCTCATGTAACCCGTGGTAGGTGACCCTGGGCCTGTACACTCTTGTCCGTCTCCTCACTGTGGGTTGTCTGGCACCATCTGCATTGTCACCACCCTCAGCAGGTCGCCTATGTTTCATTATGACAGCTATGGCAGCCCCTAACATTTCTGCTCTGAGTGAAGCTTTTTCAGTTTTCACTTCTATTAGCTTACTCCTGTCTTGCAGTGTCTCTTGAGAGAAACATCCTGCACTGCTGTTTGCAGAGTTTTAAGTGCTGGGTTGGGCTACTATTCTGCCTGTGTAACTGCCTGCTTCTAATTGTTTTCACCTGCTAGCTTCAGCAGTATTCCCTGCTAGCTTCCTACTAATTCTGTTGCTTCCTTTTTCTTTTCTGTTTCCTCAGGGGGGAGCAACGTGCATACCAGCAGAAACATGCTCACAGTAGCTTACACTTGCGCACACGTGCTTACACGGTTCAGAATCTACTTATTCGGGTTAAAACGCGCGCACACCCGCGCAAACAAGTGTTACATCTCTGCCAACAGCCTCCTACATGCTCAGCCTGCCCTACACATGCGCACACCAGCGCAAACAGTGTTAAACATCTCCCAACATGCTCCCACATGCTCAGTCTGCCTTACACGCGCGCACACTGCCCTACTCGTGCTTCATGGTGTGCACACGTGCGCATGCACGCCCAGCAAGAAACTTTAGTGTAAATAACAGTGTACACCTTCCATTTCTTGACTTTCCCAGACTTATCCTGTGGCACTCCTCTTTCCCTGATCTGTGTCTGTCATCTGTCATGTTACACTGACCTCCAATGAACTGCATTTCTTTCTACCATTCCCCCCTGTGATGTCACCTATCTCCTACTCTATTCCTCCCCCTTATGCATCTCTTACACTACTCAGACTGTGCTCATTTGCTATGTGACTGTGAGATTCAGTATCCTAACCCTCATTTACATGAGATTGCCTACTAATGCTTAGTTACATTTCTTACACTCAGCTTCCCCCCTTAGCAACCACTACACGGTGGCCATGTTGTTTTTGGTCTGCTGGTCCCTGCATTGTCATTCCATGTATTGCATAAAACCCACATTTGTGGGTTTATAACCTTCATTTTTATGTTTTATACAGCGCAGCCCGTTTGCGTGGGGCTGCGCTGGGTTTAAACATCGGCGATCGCTGAAAAAAAAATTATATTTTTATTATTTATGCATCGGGTTACCTTGCCAATGGCCACATATTTGGCCATTGGCATGCTGCCTGACACATATGCACCCTTTATTTGGAGCTGACATGGCTCCGTTGTGAAATTTGCAGAAACGTACTCAGTTGTCAACTGAGTACATTTCTGCAGCTAAAACGTCTGTTACGCGGGCTGGTTTCTGCTTCGTGGATCGCTAATATACCTCATTTGCATACCTTTCGGCTGCAAGTGAGGTATTTAGCATGTCCACGCCCAGTCCGTGTAAGAGATGTTTTAGCTGGTCTCTTACACGGAGTTTAGGGCTGTTCCTGGATCGCGAGGCTTGCATGGAGTGTTACACGTCTCTTACACTCTGTGCAAGCCTTCGTGAATCCTGCCCATAGTTGATAAACCTATCTTTAAGGGAATAGTGACTAGGGCAAACCCAAGTTACGTTCTTGTGAAAAATAAAGTAGAATGTTACTTTGGATAATTTACTGTCAGAATTGGAATGGTTGGGGCTTGAAACCAAATATCAGTACACATATGCTGAAAATAGATATACAACTACCTGTAACATGATGTTTTATAGGTTCCCTACTGAAATGTCAACACTCATAACACCAAGTGCCAACAGATGGAACAAAACTGACTGAAAATTAAGGAGAAAAGCAAATCTTTATCCCTATTCTCCTTTAAAGTTCAGCCCCTACATACACCCACTGATGTGGGGGGAAAGGCGCCTCAAACTTGTATATGCTAACTCCAAGATTACCATGCCTGGAAAAAAAGGAGTATTCCTGGAAATGACCATCACTGACA
This sequence comes from Protopterus annectens, assembly GCF_019279795.1. Classification (NCBI taxonomy): domain Eukaryota; kingdom Metazoa; phylum Chordata; order Ceratodontiformes; family Protopteridae; genus Protopterus; species Protopterus annectens. The sequence goes on along the minus strand of NC_056735.1, from coordinate 974,655,762 downwards.
TGTTATATGTAAGTCCATTTTTTTTCAGCCATTCAGTCTCCATGTACTGGAAATTGCTTGATTTTCAAATGGTTACCTGTTTAATGATAATATAACAGCAGCTAAAAATAAAAAAAATTATACAGGGTTGCAATTTATTTAGACTGGCTAACTGGCTGACTAATGTATATAGACTACTTGGCAATAATTTTTTTAAACTTTCTTTTTTCTAACTTACTCTTCTTCCTACCTTATTATTTCAGCTAACTTGCTTGCATGAATTGTTGGGCATTCTTAACTTTTCAGTCTTTTAGTTAATACATTTTTGGCTAATAATATCTCTAACTATTGTAATTTTTGTAATTCATGACTTGATTCCCTTTGTCCCCACTCCCAGAAAATACTGAATGGCTATATTCCTTTACTTTTATTTTTCCAACATCAACTATAGGCCTTGACTGACGTTTTTGCAACTTCACACAGGCCAAGGAAATATGCTGTCGTCCATTCTAACACCTTCAGCATGTCTTTAGCCATTGCCCTCATACAAAAGGGGGCATCCTCTGTAATCTAGTTGGTATCTTAAAGTACTTATGCTGACACTATCATGTAAACACTCAATTCCTCATCCTTACTACTTGAGCAGACATCTGACATGTAATTTCCCATCGTCCGTTTCCCTATAACAGTCTCTCCTCATATCTTCCATACCTTTTCATTTTCCTAGCAATCCTATCCCCACAATATCTTACAGTGCTGACATCATTCTCCTTCCCGTGAAAGGTATCAACCGTTTAATAAGTCCCAGCCAATTATCCAGGACCTGTATTCCCTTTTAACTGCCTCAGACCATTTAAGAGCAAATTATATGATAGAAATCATTACTGGGAGAATTTAAAAGGGCATCTGAATTTCTGCACATTTCACTGACCAATTCCAAACTATTAAATGATCCCAGTATTTCATTTCTGTGTCTAACCATCTTTCCATCTATGTCCTTGCAAGTTACTTCCTCCATCTCCCAGTTAGCCTCCAGCTATCACAGTAACTTTCTCCATGCCTTTAGTTCTCTAGTCTGAAATATCTTGGCTATCTCCCCTCCTACTGCATTCAAAACTGGTGGATTAAGGATTTGAGCATCTAACTCCCATACTGCTTCCAGTATATTATCCCATTCTAACCAGCTACTACTTTTAGTTAACATCTGTTGCTATTTCAGGTTGCCCTCCTTTTCCCATATTCTTGTCATCCACAGTAATTACCTTCATATAGTTACACATATCTGGAGCTCCCAACCCACCCACCCCCAGCCACCCAAAAATGTCACTCTTTCCCACTTTATTCTCAGGCCCCACCCACCCATAAAAAATCTTTCATCCAGTCCTTCAGTTTAGATATAACTACCTTATCTGGCACTTGGTCAAAAAGCCTGTCCCAAGTACAATACAAGTGAAATTACATCTCATTGCAGTACATGGACTCTTTGATCCAACTCTAAGTTCAAATGTTTCCATTTCATTAATTTCCTGTATTTTTGCAATCCCTGATCACAAAAATATGCCAATGATGTCTCATAATTCTTCTTCAGCCAGCTCCCTAAGTACTTTAATTCCTCCTGGGCCCACCACTGAGGGTGAGATTGCAACAGCTGATTGTCATATGTTGCATTACCACCTACTGCCCTAGTTTTCTCCTCATTAATTTTATATCCAGTCAGATACCTCAAAGTCCCTCAAAATTTCAAGGAGCTTATCCAAATCCTCCTCAGGGTCAGACAATGTCACTATAACATCATCCATGCATACTTCCATTTTTCAGCACCATACTTCCACACCTGTATTCTCAGCGTAGATTCCCTTATCCAGATTGCTAAAGGTTCCAAATATCAGCAGCAGCCCCCTTCTTCCCATTTTCTACATGGGGTCTGGGTATCGAGTTAACTGTCACCATCTATCTCTATTCAGTGCCACACTCCTGCCTTCTTCAACACTCAGGCCTAACTGTTGCATATATTCTTTCACACAATCCATCCACCTCTTTGCTGGATGTCCTAATTTCCTCTTACCTTCTTCCTGTTTGTTCCAAAACTTCTTCACTAGATTGTCTTCTGCTTTTCTGCACGTGTCCAAACCACCAAAATCTGTAAATTAATCTATCTGATCTTATATTTAGATCTGTAATCTAAAGGTTCCAAATATATTGCACACAAAAGTGGAGATAGTGGGCATCAGTTTCTTGTTTCTCTTTTTAAGTTAAAGCTGCTTGTCAACCTATCTTGACGTTTTATTGTTTTCACCCCAGTACATCATCTAGTCAGATCTATAAAAATTCTGGAAACCCCACTTCTCTTAAAAACTAACAATTACCCTCCACTGTACTGAAAGCATTAACAACATCTAAAGATATACACTGTTGACAGCCTTTTCAGCATCCGATGATATAAACCCCTGACCTTCAAGATGGCTGCACACTGATCAACAGCTTAATTTCTGTTCTCCCACTATAGAAAAAGAAACTGAGAAATAAAAATTAGTAATTCTGCCAGCTTGAGTAACATTAATTTACTGGCTAATAAGTATATTGCCTGGATGCCAGCAAAGAAGAAATATAGAGAACCTTAAATAAAATCAACTAAAAAGGAGAAAAGAACATACTGAACTGACTAGACAGAATCTTGCAGCTGTTCAGCAAAAGCAGTTCAAGCTCCAATTTTGGTACAAGATATAGCTTCCAGTAATTTACAGGAAAAATAAATTAAATGTACTTAGAGCTTATTAACATAAATGAAACAATGAAAGAATATATCAGCTCAAATAACAAAAGGGTGGAAAAATAGAAGAACCTTACACGAACAAACACAAGTGAATGAATATATTCCTTCAAAAAGAAGAGGTACATCTAAATGTGGCAGGTGTAGTTTTTGCAGTTTTATAGATGTGAGTAAGGTTTTTACACATCCAGTGACAGGAAAGGAAGTTAAACTAACTGCATATGGTAACTATGCAACAAGTAATTTAGTCTGTTTAGCTGTATGTAAGGTATGTCAAGCATACTATGTAGGAAAAACAAATCAGAAGTTTAAACAGCGCATTTCCAACCATCAATCTGAAATAAGGAGAGAAGTATTAACTAATGCTGTATATAAACATGAAGGAGAAAGGAGTAAATCATACCTCTAAATTTTCTATTCTTAAGGTATTAGATGACATAATTCGTGGAGGGAATATTATAGATAGGAAAGAGGTAGAGGAGTTGAATTGGATTTTGAGCCTTAGACCTCACATTTACTAGGTTTAAATGTCAGTGTCTCTTTAAAACCTATGCTGAAAGAGTTGCATAAAAAAGTCTAACTAAAGATGCTATTATGTGACTGAGGGATTATTAAAATGGATTACTTGTGCTGTTTGTTTTATTTTGCTTGAAGAAGCCTTATGAGGTGAAAGTTTTTACTAGTAGTTTTAAGTTTGAATAAAGCTTTTTTATTGAGTGATTTGTGGTTCAAGTGACTTTGTATTGGTTTTAGTTTTTTGAACTGAAGTACACTGGATTTGCTTACGTTACTGGCTGTTTTTTGCTGTGGGTATTTTGGATTTTTTACAGTCAGTCATAGAGCTATTCCCTCTACTAGTACAGCACCAAACTGGAATACCTTTCATCTGGTTGAATTTACGGATATTCAGAACAATCTACTACTTGATCTAGAGGAAACGTGTTAGCATCAACCTACAAATAATGAACTGATAAACAATGATGCCACTGAACAATTTAAGGTTAATTTAAAACAGTTTGAACATCTGGTTTGCCACTATAAATGTCTATAGTGGCAAAGAATTAATTTTTTCAGCTTACCTAGGCATACAATTGTACCTCATGGTTTGAGGATACTAAAAATGCTTACATTTCGGGATAAGTATCCGAATTTGTTAAGAAGGTGGCAACTAATCAACCTTAGCTGCTCCTTCCATTAGATGGAATTAATGAACGCCTTTTTCAGTCCGAAAGAACAAGAACTGCGCACTGATGTTGAAATGCTGTATGCTGAAATAGTCTCAATGACTAAATTTAATGCACAAACTGAGATGCTACATACGGCACAAGATCACATTGTAGCATATGAACAGAGACTCATTGAAGAGGAAATTAGTGAGAGACTAGAATGACTTTGCCAAAGGGAATGTGTTTATTTGGTCTAAGAGAAGTGGTGACAATGGTGCTACCAACACTCGAAACTTAAGCTCAAGCAGAAGCAAATATATGAATCAACAATTTAACAAGAAACATTCGCAGATTAAACCAAGTTTTACAACTTCAGTTGGAACTCCCATTAGAAAAGGCACTCTACACAGTCAAACCTCTGCAGCAGCTTCAGCAAATCCGAATGAGAGAAATGAGAATCATTCCACTAATGAGCCTTCAGCTACTTCCCTTCAGAAGCATGAAGTCACCTCTAACCTAGCAGTGAATAGCACGACTATAACAGAATTGACTGCAGTACGAACAGGAAATTATCGTGAACAACAACAGGAGTTCGTGAATTCTCATTCTATACATGCCCTACATCCAGCTGATTTTTCTTCTCTCTCTTTTTTATTAGAGGATCTGCTACCTATGGCAGATCCAAAACCACAAAGGAGAAGCAAGTCTCGACAATGGGAGCAGCCATACAGGAGGCCGTTAACTTGCAGCCAGACAGTGAAAATATGATGGAACTGGTGATTAATTTAAAATCCCACAAGTTGACGCATGATGAAGAATATGTGTTAGGAAAGGGATTAAACTTTATCCCAGCAGCAGTGGCAGATATTGTGAGAACTGTCGCCGAGTTTAAATACTTTGTACGGTCTTTAAATCTGAAGGTACTGTACAATGAAGGAAATAATGTGAATAATATTAGCAACTTATCACATAGATCTAAAAGATCTAGCTTGTTCCTACCGTATTACCATAATATATTACAGGTATTCAAAAGAGTAGTGGCGAAAGAGATTTATGACTTATACAGTAATTGTAAAACTGGAAAATTTTTACAACTAAAGGTGAACAATTAGCTATTTCTGCTCTGAAGAATAATGACAAAATAGTGGTAAAGAATGGTGGCAAAGATGGAGGAGTTGTTTTAGACTCCTCATCTTACACTGAAGCAATGGTAAATATGTTAACATGAGCAGACTACAGGAAAATTACAAGGATTGAACGTAATAAGATTACTGATAGAGTCCTTAGTATTGTGGATAAGTTATATACATAAGATAAAATTAATAGGGACTTATTGCAGTATTTGATAGTCAAGACACCTACCATTCCCTTTATTTATGGGTTGCCAAAAATACACAAGTCTGTGATTAACCCCCCATTTAGGCCGATTGCTGCAGTAAGAGGATGGGTAACTGATCCCTTGTCTAAGTTTTTAGAAAACCAAATAAGAGTAAGTTTTGAGAAAACAGGCACAATTATAAAGGACACACAGGATTTCTTGCAGCACCCATACACTTGGTCTAGTAATATGAATGATAACAAGTTCTACTTGCCACCTTAGAAGTGGATTCGTTATTTACAATAATACCGAATGACATAGGTGTGACCTTTGTAAGAGAGCATCTTTTAGATTACACTGAACATTCACAGTAATATATAAATATGCTACGCAAACTATTAGAAGTGGTTTTAATAAATAATGTGTTTCTATTTCAAAAACAGTTATACATACAAAGAAAGGGAGTAGTAATGGGAACACCTGCTGCTAACAGCTATGCAAACATAATAATGTTTATTTGGGAATGAAAGTTTGTGCTATCTACAGAAAATAGTCCGACAAGGAATGCTGCATTTTTCTGTAGGGTTGTAGATGACTTGTTTTTTTATTTGGAAAGGGGTGAAGTCAGTTTTAATGAGTTTTATGATTACCTTTCCAGTACTAGCCCATTTTTAAAATATAAGAAAACAATATCAACGGAGAGTATAGATTCTTTAGATATAACTACTTTTAAAGACAGGAATGGGACCTTAGGCAGTCAGCTTTATAGAAAACCTGCAAAAAGGAATGCATACTTACAATGAAATAGGAAGCATCTCCAATTTATCTTTGAAAATATAGTGAAGAATCAACTTCTAAGAGTAGCAAAACTGAATACAGATGATGGTAATATGGACATACAATTAGACAACATTGTTTCTGATTTTGTGAAGAGAGGTTATGATAAGAAAAAAAGCGACTAACATCCATAATGAGGTTATGAAACATAGGGCAACCACTGCCAAACCGACTTTTTTAGGGAAACAGGACATGAGGCAGTTACCAAGAATAAACACAATTAGATGTACGCTGACTTATAATAAGAACACTAGGACTGTAAAGCAAATAATTAACAAATACTGGCAAATCTTATATGACGTACCAGAGCTGAGTGCTATAATCACTGAAAAAACAAATTTTGGGTATAAGAAAAGCCACAATCTAAAACAAATGCTGTGTTACAAAGAACAAACAAGAGTGAATGAATATATTCACTCAAAAAGAAGAGGTACATCTAAATGTGGCAGTTTAGTTTTTGCAGTTTTACAGATGTGAGTAAGGTTTTTACACATACAGTAACAGGAAAGGAAGTTAAGCTAACTGCACATGGTAACTGTGAAACACATCATTTAGTCAGTTTAGCTGTATGTAAGGTATGTCAAGCATACTACGAAGGAAAAACAAATCAGAAGTTTAAAGACCGCATTTCCAGCCATCTATCTGAAATAAGGAGAGAAGTGTAAAGTAATGCTTTATATAAATATATGAAAAACAAAGGTGTATATCATACCTTTAAATATTCTATTCCTAAGGTATTAAATGACATAATTCGTATTGAGAATATTTTTAAAGTTAGGACAGAGGTAGAGGAGTTGAACTGGATATTGAGCCTTAGACCTCACATTTACCAGGTTTAAATGGCAGTGTCGCTTTAAAACTTATGCTGAAAGAGTTGCATAAACAAGTGTAATTTAAGTCTAATTAAAGATGCTACTATGTGACTGAGATACTATTTAAATGGGTTACTTGTGTTGTTTGTTTTACTTTGCCTGAGGAAGCCTTATGAGGCGAAAGTTTTTACTAGCAGTTTTAAGCTTGAATAAAGCTTTTTTATTGAGTGGTTTGTAGTTCCAGTGATATAGTCTACAAACCCCTTGCTTGCCCAGCACTAAATAACATCATTACACCATATAACCCAAACAGAACACTAAGGCCCACAGATAAAGAGCTCCTCTCTATATACAAGCCCTCTAAGGCAGCTGGACAAAGCCTCTACTCCCAGTACATTGCAAAAGCATGGAACACTCTTCCACTAACTGGTTGAACTACCACTAACATATTTGCCTTTAAGTCTATACTGAAACAACATATGCTCAATTCCTGACTGTGCCCTTGTTCTGACCTATGCTAATCTCTTCTCCAGATCAGACCAAGCTAAATCTCTATTCCACTCTCTTGAAACCTACACTCCTTTCACACTCATCTGTTACTTGCATATCTATTTCACTTACTCGAATATTTACCATCTGCCTTATATCGATGTAACTGCTTATTGTAATTCAGGAATTTTGCTGCTGTGTATAAAGTTTTATCATTCTCTGTATGTTCACTGCAGTGGTGGTGCTGCAGTAGCATTGTCGCCTCACAGTAAGACATTGTCCTGTTCGCTTCTCAGCTAGAGCATTTTCTGTGTGGAGACATGCGTGAATGGGCGTACCTTCATTGAAGGTTGTGCATCAGGGCCGGCAACTCGGCACGTAGAAATTTACTGCCAATCATTAGCGGACTGGAGTTCCGCTGTGGCGACCCCTAACCGGGAAAAGCCGAAAGACACAACAACATTCTCTTTATGTTCTTGTCCTCTGTACTGTATTTGTAACTCATTCAAAAAAAATATGTTTCTTGTATAAAGACTGCACATCTGTATGTAACTGGAGCTTTTCTCCTGGGTTCTTTCTGACCCAGTCAGACCTTCCCAGTAAACAAATGTTAAATAAATAAATAAATAAATAAATAAAATGAATAAAAAAAGAGAAATCCACGGTTGTCTGGGCCAGAATGGAGTCACCACAATGACCTCAGGGATTTCTTCTGAATCTTCAGAAATACCCTTGATGTTACTGGAAAGGGTGGAAAAGCATACAGGAGCAGCTCAGCTTGTCTGCCATGCAGTTTTGCTCTGATAGAATGTAGGATGCTTGTAGTATAAGACTGTGCTGTGAAGCTTTATCCCAAGTTAACATGGCTAGTCTGAAAAGGGGGTATGATATTGTACCCCCTTACTTGCTGATGTACTACATGACTGTGGTACTGTCTATAACCACTTGATGATGTCCCAGTGAGTTGAGTGCCTTGATCAGGGCAAGCATATCCTTAATATTTATGTGCCTGTTCTGTCTTTGGTGTCCTACACCCCCTGCAGTTTTATCCCTGCTGAAACTGCTCCCCAAGCAAAGTCCATGGTGACTATGGTAAATGACTGTTTTGGAGCAGGAAGGGAGATGGACAGACCTGGATTTAAGGATATCTGTTGTCGCCACCAAAAAATTTCTTTTCTGACAAACGCCAGCAGTAGGATTTGAAAAGATAAAGGGTGTCAATACTGGGTCCAAACAGATTTCAGATACCTCTGTATCTTTCTCATGTGCAGTCTTTCCAGGGGTATCATGAGAATCATATATGCCATGAGACCAAATGTCCTAAGGTACCTCACAGTGACCGAAATCTGAGGG